>NC_082666.1:51033650-51348029 GCF_025265405.1 Mesoplodon densirostris | reverse complement strand
AAACTTCCAAAACTATGTTGAATAAGAGTGGTGAGAGTGGGCAACCTTGTCTTGTTCCTGATCTTAGTGGAAATGGTTTCAGTTTTTCACCATTGAGGACGATGCTGGCTGTGGGTTTGTCATATATGGCCTTTATTATGTTGAGGAAAATTCCCTCTATGCCTACTTTCTGCAGGGTTTTTATCATAAATGGGTGTTGAATTTTGTCAAAAGCTTTCTCTGCATCTATTGAGATGATCATATGGTTTTTCTCCTTCAGTTTGTTAATATGGTGTATCACATTGATTGATTTGCGTATATTGAAGAATCCTTGCATTCCTGGAATAAACCCCACTTGATCATGGTGTATGATCCTTTTAATGTGCTGTTGGATTCTGTTTGCTAGTATTTTGTTGAGGATTTTTGCATCTATGTTCATCAGTGATATTGGCCTGTAGTTTTCTTTCTTTGTGACATCCTTGTCTGGTTTTGGTATCAAGGTGATGGTGGCCTCGTAGAATGAGTTTGGGAGTGTTCCTCCCTCTGCTATATTTTGGAAGAGTTTGAGAAGGATAGGTGTTAGCTCTTCTCTAAATGCTTGATAGAATTCGCCTGTGAAGCCATCTGGTCCTGGGCTTTTGTTTGTTGGAAGATTTTTTATCACAGTTTCAATTTCAGTGCTTGTGATTGTTCTGTTCATATTTTCTATTTCTTCCTGATTCAGTCTTGGCAGGTTGTGCATTTCTAAGAATTTGTCCATTTCTTCCAGGTTGTCCATTTTATTGGCATAGAGTTGCTTATAGTAATCTCTCATGATCTTTTGTATTTCTGCAGTGTCAGTTGTTACTTCTCCTTTTTCATTTCTAATTCTATTGATTTGAGTCTTCTCCCTTTTTTTCTTGATGAGTCTGGCTAATGGTTTATCAATTTTGTTTATCTTCTCAAAGAACCAGCTTTTAGTTTTATTGATCTTTGCTATCGTTTCCTTCATTTCTTTTTCATTGATTTCTGATCTGATTTTTATGATTTCTTTCCTTCTGCTAACTTTGGGATGTTTTTGTTCTTCTTTCTCTAATTGCTTTAGGTGCAAGGTTAGGTTGTTTATTCAAGATATTTCCTGTTTCTTAAGGTGGGATTGTATTGCCATAAACTTCCCTCTTAGAACTGCTTTTGCTGCATCCCATAGGTTTTGGGTCGTCGTGTCTCCATTGTCATTTGTTTCTAGGTATTTTTTAATTTCCTCTTTGATTTCTTCAGTGATCACTTCGTTATTAAGTAGTGTATTGTTTAGCCTCCATGTGTTTGTATGTTTTACAGCTCTTTTCCTGTAATTGATATCTAGTCTCATAGCATTGTGGTCGGAAAAGATACTTGATACAATTTCAATTTTCTTAAATTTACCAAGGCTTGATTTGTGACCCAAGATATGATCTATCCTGGAGAAGGTTCCATGAGCACTTGAGAAAAATGTGTATTCTGTTGTTTTTGGATGGAATGTCCTATAAATATCAATTAAGTCCATCTTGTTTAATGTATCATTTAAAGCTTGTGTTTCCTTATTTATTTTCATTTTGGATGACCTGTCCATTGGTGAAAGTGGGGTGTTAAAGTCCCCTACTATGATTGTGTTACTGTCGATTTCTCCTTTTATGGCTGTTAATATTTCCCTTATGTATTGAGGTGCTCCTATGTTTGGTGCATAAATATTTACAATTGTTATATCTTCTTCTTGGATTGATCCCTTGATCATTATGTAGTGTCCTTCTTTGTCTCTTCTAGTAGTCTTTATTTTAAAGTCTATTTTGTCTGATATGAGAATTGCTACTCCAGCTTTCTTTTGGTTTCCATTTGCATGGAATATCTTTTTCCATCCCCTTACTTTCAGTCTGTATGTGTCTCTAGGTCTGAAGTGGGTCTCTTGTAGACAGCATATATATGGGTCTTGTTTTTGTATCCATTCAGCCAGTCTGTGTCTTTTGGTGGGAGCATTTAGTCCATTTACATTTAAGGTAATTATTGATATGTATGTTCCTATTCCCATTTTCTTAATTGTTTTGGGTTCGTTATTGTAGTTCTTTTCCTTCTGTTGTGTTTCTTGCCTAGAGAAGTTCCTTTAGCATTTGTTGTAAAGCTGGTTTGGTGGTGCTGAACTCTCTCAGCTTTTGCTTGTCTGTAAACGTTTTAATTTCTCCATCAAATCTGAATGAGATCCTTGCTGGGTAGAGTAATCTTGGTTGCAGGTTTTTCTCCTTCATCACTTTAATTATGTCCTGCCACTCCCTTCTGGCTTGTAGAGTTTCTGCTGATAGATCAGCTGTTATCCTGATGGGGATTCCCTTGTGTGTTATTTGTTGTTTTTGCCTTGCTGCTTTTAATATGATTTCTTTGTGTTTAATTTTTGACAGTTTGATTAATATGTGTCTTGGTGTATTTCTCCTTGGATTTATTCTGTATGGGACTCTCTGTGCCTCCTGGACTTGATTAACTATTTCCTTTCCCATATTAGGGAAGTTTTCAACTATAATCTCTTCAAATATTTTCTCAGCCCCTTTCTTTTTCTCTTCTTCTTCTGGAACCCCTATAATTCGAATGTTGGTGCGTTTAATGTTGTCCCAGAGGTCTCTGAGACTGTCCTCTGTTCTTTTCATTCTTTTTTCTTTATTTTGCTGTGCAGCAGTTATTTCCACTATTTTATCTTCCACCTCACTTATCCGTTCTTCTGCCTCAGTTATTCTGCTATTGATCCCATCTAGAGTATTTTTTATTTCATTTATTGTGTTTTTAATCGATGCTTGATTCGTCTTTAGTTCTTCTAGGTCCTTGTTAACTGTTTCTTGCATTTTGTCTATTCTATTTCCAAGATTTTGGATCATCTTTACCATCATTATTCTGAATTCTTTTTCAGATAGACTGCCTATTACCTCTTCATTTGTTAGGTCTGGTGGGTTTTTATCTTGCTCCTTCTCCTGCTGTGTGTTTTTCTGTCTTCTCATTTTGCTTATGTTACTGTGTTTGGGGTCTCCTTTTTGCAGGCTGCAGGTTCGTAGTTCCCGTTGTTTTTGGTGTCTGTCCCCAGTGGCTAAGGTTGGTTTAGTGGGTTGTGTAGGCTTCTTGGTGGAGGGGACTACTGCCTGTGTTCTGGTGGATGAGGCTGGATCTTGTCTTTCTGGTGGGCAGGTCCACGTCTGGTGGTGTGTTTTGGGGTGTTTGCGGACTTTTTATGATTTGAGGCAGCCGCTCTGCTAATGGGTGGCGTTGTGTTCCTGTCTTGCTAGTTGTTTGGCATAGGGTGTCCAGCACTGTAGCTTGCTGGTCGTTGAGTGAAGCTGGGTGCTGGTGTTGAGATGGAGATCTCTGGAAGATTTTCGCCGTTTGATGTTATGTGGAGCTGGGAGGTCTCTTGTGGACCAGTGTCCTGAAGTTCGCTCTCCCACCTCAGAGGCACAGCACTGACTCCTGGCTCCTCAATTTGGGATGATTTGTTGTCTATTCATGTATTCTACAGATGCAGGGTACATGAAGTTGATTGTGGAGCTTTAATCCGCTGCTTCTGAGGCTGCTGGGAGAGGTTTCCCTTTCTCTTCTTTGTTCTCACAGCTCCTGGGTCTCAGCTTTGGATTTGGCCCCGCCTCTGTGTGTAGGTCGCCGGAGGGCGTCTGTTCTTCGCTCAGACAGGACAGGGTTAAAGGAGCAGCCTCTTCGGGGACTCTGGCTCACTCAGGCCGGGCGGGAGGGAGGGGCACGGAGTGCGGGGCGAGCCTGCAGCGGCAGAGGTCGGCGTGACGTTGCACCAGCCCGAGGCGCGCCGTGCATTCTCCCAGTAAAGCCACCCCTGGATCCCGGGACCCCGGCAGTGGCAGGCTGCACAGGCTCCCGGAAGGGCGGTGTGGACAGTGACCTGCGCTCGCACACAGGCTTCTTGGCGGCGGCAGCAGCAGCCCCAGCGTCCCACGCCCGTCTCTGGGCTCCGCGCTTTCAGCCGCGACTCGCGCCCGTCTCTGGAGCTCCTTTACGCGGCGCTCCCAATCCTCTCTCCTCGCGCACCAGGAAACCAAGAGGGAAGAAAAAGTCTCCTGCCTCTTCGGCAGCTCCAGAGTTTTCCCGGAATCCCTCCCGGCTAGCTGTGGCACATTAGCCCCCTTCAGGCTGAGTTCTCGCCGCCAGCCCCAGTTCTCTCCCTGTGCTCTGACCGAAGCCCGAGCCTCAGCTCCAGCGCCGCCCGCCCCGGCGGGGGAGCAGACAAGCCTCTCGGGCTGGGGAGTGCCGCTCGGCACCACTCCTCTGTGTGGGAATCTCTCTGCTTTGCCCTACCCAGGTATGTGGGGAGTTTCTTGCCTTTTGGGAGGTCTGGGGTCTTCTGCCAGCGTTCTGTAGGTGTTCTGTAGGAGTTGTTCCACGTGTAGCTGTATTTCTGGTGTATCTGTGGGGAGGAAGGTGATCTCCACATCTTACTCTTCCGCCATCTTACCCGGAAGTCTATCTGTAATTCTTTTTTCTGTTTGGTGGTACACGGGCCTGTAACTGCTGTGGCCTCTCCCGTTGCGGAGCACAGGCTCAGGACGCGCAGGCTCAGCGGCCCTGGCTCACGGGCCCAGCTGCTTCGCGCACATGTGATCTTCCCATAAAGGGGCACAAACACCCGTCCCCTGCATCGGCAGGTGGACTTGCAACCACTGCGTCAGCAGGGAAACCCTATATTTAATATTTAAGACGAGTTTCTTATGGATTTTTCACATTTTAGAATGGTGGACCTTGTAAGGACATGGAAAGAACACCCATACGATGAATGGTGAATAAATTGAAGTTCAGTGGACCTTCAAAACATCTCAAAGTCCTCTTGTTATGGGTTGAATTTTGTTTGCCCCAAAAAGCTATGTGGAAGTCTTAAACTTCAGTACCTCAGAATGTGACCTAATTTGGAAGTTAAGTCATTGAACATTTAATTAGTTAAGACAAAGTCACATGCGAGTAGGTGGGCTCCTAATCCAAAACAGTATCTTCATTGAGAAGAGGGAAATTTGGACATGAAAACACAGAAAGATCGTGTGAACACAGATGCAGCGATCGGAGTTCTGCTGCTATAAGCCAAGGAACACCTGGGGCTACCAGAAGCTGGAAGATGCAAGGGAAGATAGTCTCCTACAGGCTTTGGAGAGAGGCTGGCATGGCCAAAACTTTGATTTTGCATTTCTGTGAGAACTGAGAGAATAAATTTCTTTTGCTTTGAGCCCCGGTTTCTGGTACTTTGTTTCAAGAAGCCCTACAAAGCTGACACACACCTCCAAATAAAGTCTGGTTAACTCACCATAAAATTAGGTCAATTGTTACTAATGTGAATAAATAACCATGCTACTAATGATAAACCCTATGTTAATTATAGACAAATACCAAGAGAATCTTATTAAACTATATAACACCTCATGGAAAGAGTTGTAGGAAACAAGGATTTCATCTCATATGCTGAAACGTCTACAAGGTAAGTTAAAATTTAAATAGGAAATAAAATGATAATAGGAGTTTTAGAGTTAAAACAAGTCAAACCAGTCTAATCAAAACTAAATCAAACCCGTCTAATCAGCTTTTGTATATGTATTGCTATTAACGTGAAAAGCTTACATTGTTTTCTATGTTTATAATAATTGCCAATTTCCGGATTAGCAGGAGTATACTCCTTATTTTCTTCTTCCACTTTATGTGGTTGTTCAGCCACAGGCTGCCAAGGTAAGGGCGTCCTCTCGGGCCCTGAAAAAAGTATGATCAGAGATCAGAAATATGTTGATTTCTCTGACTATTTTCTTTCTCTAACTGCATTTTTTTCACAAGGATTTGAGGCAGAGATTTAAAATCTAAGTTATACCATATTTCCAACAATAAACTTTATATCATCCTATAGGAAATTGCCACGGATTGTTGGAGAGGGTGTGGAGAAAAGGGAACCCTCCTACACTGTTGGTGAGAATGTAAAATTGGTGAAAATGCTATGGAGAACAGTATGGAGGTTGCTCTAAAAACTAAAAATAGAGTTGCCATATGATCCAGCAATCCCACTCCTCGGCATATACCAAGACAAAACTATAATTCAAAAAGATGAATGCACCCCTATGTTCACAGTAGCACTATTTACAGAAGCCAAGACATGGAAACAACCTAAATGTCCACTGACATATGAATGGATAAAGAAGATGTGGTATATATATACAATAGAATATTACTCAGCCATAAAAAAGCATGAAATAATGTCATTTGCAGCAACATGGATGGACCTAGAGATTATCATACTAAGTGAAGTAAGTCAGACACAGAATGACAAGTACCAGATGATATTACTTACATGTGGAATCTAAAATACGCCACAAATGAACCTATCTACGAAACAGAAACAGACTCACAGACATAGAGAACACACTGTGGTTGCCAAGGGAGTGGAGAGGGAAGGATTGGGAGTTTGGGATTAGCAGATGCAAACTAGTGTACATAGGATGGATAAACAACAAGGTCCTACTGTATAGCACAGGGAACTATATTTAAGATCCTATGATAAACCATAATGGAAAAGAATTTTAATGGAAAAGAATTTTCCATTCTTTCCAAAAAGAATATATATGTGTACAACTGAGTCACTTTGCTGTACAGCAGAAATTAACACCGCATTGTAAATCAACTATACTTCAATAAAATGTTTTAAAAATTGGCTACGGACCAATTGTATAGGATAATGGATCATGATTCTTATCTGCTATTTTGATGAAAGTTTTAAATGCTCACCTTCATCGGTGGGATCCGTACCACTAATCTCTGGGTGAAAAACCCCACATAAAAAAATAAACAATATAAAAGTCACTGGAAAAATGACATGATTTACCCAGTGATCTACTGTGTCTCAGTTTCTTTTCTTTGCCCAGCAGGTCCTGTAAGTAGCAGGGACATTAGGATGGCACTGCCCAATGGAGATCACAATGCTGGGGATGAATTTCCAAAAGCTTTGTGACTCAGTCTGATGTCTTTATCTTTGGTCCTACAATAGTTCTTAGGGCTTTTTAAAAATTTTTTAATAAACCACTATCAGATTTTCTTTGAAAATTAAGAACTATGTTTTCAAGGGTAATGTAAATTTTTGTTTCCTGGATTTTAAAGAACAATTAATATTCCTGATAGAAAGATGAGAACAGACTTTTTTGGTTTTCAAAGCATTTACAATACAGTATGTTCTTTTGGATAACCACAAAGTATCTCCTAAAAAACTAATCGGACACCAAAATTCAATCCAAATGCCCTGCAAATTCTGGTTCATGGGCTATCTTAAGTGTAATTCTTTTCTTTTTATTTTTTTGCGGTACGCGGGCCTCTCACTGCTGTGGCCTCTCCCGTTGCAGAGCACAGGCTGCGGATGCGCAGGCTCAGCGGCCATGGCTTACTGGTCCAGCCGCTCCGCGACACGTGTTATCTTCCCGGACCGGGGCACGAACCCACGTCCCCTGCAACGCCAGGCAGACTCTCAACCACTGCGTCACCAGGGAAACCCTATATTTAATTTTTAAAAAGAGTATCTTATGAATTTTTCACATTGTAGCATGGTGGACGTTGTAAGGACATGGAAAGAAAGCCAATACGATGAATGGTGAATAAATTGAAGCTCAGTGGACCTTCCAAATATCTCAAAGTCATCTTGTTACGGGTTGAATTTTGTTTGCCCCAAAAAGCTATGTTGAAGTCTTAACCTTCAGTACCTCAGAATGTGACCTAATTGGGAAGTTAAGTCATTGAACATTTAATTAGTTAAGACAAAGTCACATGTGAGTAGGTGGGCTCCTAATCCAATACGGTGTCCTTATTGAGAAGAGGGAAATTTGATATGGAAACACAGAAAGAACTTGTGAAGACAGATGCAGCGATTGGAGTTCTGCTGCTATAAGCCAAGGAACTCCTGAGGCTACCAGAAGCTGGAAGATGCAAGGGAAGATAGTCTCCTAGAGGCTTTGCAGAGAGGCTGGCATGGCCAAAACTTTGATTTTGCATTTCTGGTTTCTGTGACAACTGAGAGAATAAATTTCTTTCGCTTTGAGCCCCAGTTTGTGGTACTTTGTTTCAAGAAGCACTACAAAGCTGACACACACCTCCAAATAAATTTTGCTTAACTCACCATAAAATAAGGACAATGGTTACTAATGTGAATAAACAACCATACTACTAATGATAAACCCTATGTTAGTTAGAGATAATTACCAAGAGAATCTTATTACACTTCCTAACACTGCATGGAAAATGTTGTAGGAAATATGGATTTCATCTCATACGTTAAAACGTCTACAAAGTAAGTTAAATTTAAGTAGGAAATAAAATGATAATAGGAGTTTTAGATTTAAAATAAATCAAACCAGTCTAATCAAAACTAAATCAAACCAGTCTAATCAGCTGTTGTATACGTATTGCTATTAACTTGAAAAGCTTACTTTTTTCCTTATCTGTATAAAAATTGCCAGTTTTCTCATTAGCAGAAGTATACTCCTTATTTTCTTCTTCAACTTCATGTGGTGGTTCAACCATCGGCTGCTCAGGTAAGGGCGTCATCTCAGGCCCTGAAAAAAAGTATGACCAGAGATCAGAAATATGTTGATTTCTTTGATTATTTTATTTTACTAACTGCATTTTTTCACAAAGGATTTCAGTCAGAGATTGAAAAGCTAAGTTATACCATATTTCCAACAATAAACTTTGTATCAGCCTATAGGAAATTGCCACAGATTGTTGGAGAGGGTGTGGAGAAAAGGGAACCCTCCTACACTCTTGGTGGGATGTAAAATTGGTGAAACTGCTATGGGGAACAGTATGCAGGTGCCTCTAAAAACTAAAAATAGAGTTTCCATATGATCCAGCAATCCCACTCGTGGGCATATACCAAGACAAAACTATAATTCAAAAAGATGAATGCACCCCTATGTTCACAGCAGCACTCTTTACAAAAGCCAAGACATGGAAACAACCGAAATGTCCACTGACATATGGATGGATAAAGAAAATGTGGTATATATATACAATAGAATATTACTCAGCCATAAAAAGCATGAAATAATGTCATTTGCAGCAACATGGATGGACCTAGAGATTATCATACTAAGTGAAGTAAGTCAGACACAGAAGGACAAGTACCAGATGATATCACTTACATGTGCAAGCTAAAATATGCCACAAATATACATATCTATGAAACAGAAACAGACTCACAGACATAGAGACCAGACTGTGGTTGCCAAGGGGGTGGAGAGGGAAGGATTGGGAGTTTGGGATTAGCAGATGCAAACTAGTTTATAGAGGATGGATAAACAACAAGGTCCTACTGTATAGCACAGGGAACTATATTTAATATCCTATGATAAAACATAATGGAAAAGAATATCAAAAAGAATATATTGTGTACAACTGAGTCACTTTGCTGTACAGCAGAAATTAACACCGCATTGTAAATCAACTATAATTCAATAAAATGTATTTAAAAATTACTATGGACCAATTTTCTAGGATAGTGGATCATGTTTCTTATATGCTGTATTTTCTTAAAGGGAATAAAAACACTTTTATTTGGAAATTTCAAGTTTCAAGGAGAGCTCTCAGCCAAGCTCTGTGACCTAGCTAGCCGATTATTTACAGGATATTTGGGCAGGAATTGTACATGAGCTTTTAATTTGGAGTGCTTAAGTTGCCAAAGTGCTCTGAGCTCCAGTGAAGCACCACAGAATCCATAAAGGAAACTTTATCAATCACTCCCGGCAGCTACCTCCCCCAACTCCCGCCACGAAAGGCAGCCAATTGGCTTTCTAACCAAGATCACAGACACACACATTAGTGGAGTCACACTCCAAGTCCCTGTTTATAAATTGGCTTTCAAATGCTAGGGGATTCAGGAATAATATACTTAAGCTCCAGGCATGAACCCACCAAAACAAGGCATGTTGTGTATGATAAAGTCAGAATAAAGCAGAATTTGATGAAGCCAATATCTGGTAGAAACTCTACAATCAAAAACCATTCAGCCAATCACAACCTACTATTGTTCAATAGTGTACGGTCTTTAGCCAATGGGATTCCTGGGTTTTTGCCCTTCGCCTGGGAGACTGATAAAATGTCTGACAAGAGCTAATACCAGAGAAGTGGCCAGAGACCTATAGCAGAGGGAATGATGGGTACTATCAGTTTACAAAATCCAGCCCTAAGGACAGAATCCAAGCCCCCAATGAGAAGCCACGTTCAGCATCTTCCAAGTCAACAAGGAGCAGTTATATTTTGCAAGAACTCGCAATCAAGCCCCAATCCAAGTTCATGCCTTTTTAAGAAAACACCTGTTGCTGGAGCATTTGCAGGAAAAGCAGACAGAAAGCTAGCCAAGTTAGGCCCCTTATTCAATCCTTCCACCATAACTACGACCACCGCTACAAATTTACAAAAAGAAGTAAACTGCTAAGCTTGTGTGTCTGTGTGTGTGTTGGGGAGAGGGTAAAGGGAATGTTCTCTCTACCATCTCCTTGCTAGTTTTCTATCCTCTTTGGTCAAAGCTCTCTTCCTCCTCCTAAGTAATCCCAGGTAGGAAGTCAGCATGCTTAGTCACCTCACCCAGCCTGTCTTTCAAAGCCCTGCCCCTCTCCTTCTCCGCCTAAACGTTCCTCAGTAGACCATGCATCCAGGGTGAGCACATGGGCCAGCACCCCAGGCTGCACAAACTGCGCGCCGCGACCCTCACCCCGCATGCATTACCAGGGCCCAATCTGGGGGGGCCTCGCCGCAGCACCCACCCCAGGGTGTTGCCCCCAACTCGGGCCCATCCAAGTCCAGGGGATTGTAAGGGGAGGAGCAGGGGGCCAGAAGACCAGCCCTCCTTCCCAGGGCCGCCCCCGCCCCCCGTCAGCAGCGGGAGAGGCTGCCGCCATGGCCACGCCCCCTCCTCGGGGCCAGCGCGGCAGGCTCCCTCCAGGTGTAGGCCCCGAATTCTCCCTCGGCCTGCGCAGGCGCTCAGGGCGGTTTAAGGCGGCGGGCGCGGCCGCGCCGACTGCGGAGCCGGGTAGGCAGACGCAGGGCGAGCTCCGCCCGCTCCCCAACGCCCGTTCCCGGCCGCCTCAACAGTGGCAGCAAGCACCACGAGTCCACAACACACCGACTCACCTCCGCGCACCTCTTATCGGCTATTTTGATGAAAGTTTTAAATGCTCACCTTCATCGGTGGGATCTGTACCACTAATCGCTGGGTGAAAAAACCCACATAAAACAATAAACAATATAAAATTCATTGCGAAAATGACGTGATTTACCCAGTGATTTACTGGGTCTCAGAGTTTCGTGCCCAGCAGGTCCTATAAGTAGCAGGGGCATTATGATGTCACTGCCGAATGGAGATCACAATGCTGGGGATGAACTTCCAAAAGCTTTGTGTGTGATTCAATCTGATGTCTTTATCTTTGGTGCTACAATAGTTTTTACGTTGTTTTTGTTTTTTTTTTAATAAACCACTAACACATTTTCTTTGAAAACTAAGAGTTATGTTTTCCTGAGGTAAGGTAAACTTTTGGTTCTTGGATTTTAAAGAACAGTTAATATTGCTGATAGAAAGATGAGAACAGACCATTTTGGTTTTCAAAGCATTTACAATACCGTATGTTCTTTTGGATAACCACAAGGTATCTTCTGAAAAACTAATCAGACACCAAAATTCAATCCAAATATCCTGCAAATTCTGGTTCATGGGCTATCTTAACTGTAATTCTTTATTTTATTTATTTATTTATTTTTGCGCTACGAGAGCCTCTCAATGCTGGGGCCTCTCCCGTTGCAGAGCACAGGCTCCAGACGCACAGGCGAAGCGGCCATGGCTCACGGGCCCAGCCGATCCGCGGCACGGGTGATCTTCCGGGCAGGGCCACGAACCCGCGTCCCCTGCATCGGCAGGCAGACTCTCAACCACTGTGCCACAAGGGAAACCGCATATTTAGTTTTTAACAAGAGTTTCTTATGAATTTTTCACATTGTAGAAGGGTGGACCTTGTAAGGACGTGGAAACAAAGCTCATACGATGAATGGTGAATAAATAGAAGTTCAGTGGACCTTCCAAACATCTCAAAGTCATCTTATTATGGGTTGAATTTTCTTTGCCCCAAAAAGCTATGTTGAACTCTTAACCTTCAGTACCTCAGAATGTGACCTAATTTGGAAGTTAAGTCATTGAACATTTAATTAGTTAAGACAAAGTCACATGCGAGTAGGTGGGCTCCTCATCCACAATGGTGTCCTTATTGAAAAGAGGGAAATTTGGACATGGAAACACAGAAAGAACTTGTGAAGACAGATGCAGCGATTGGAGTTCTGCTGCTATAAGCCAAGGAACTCCTGGGGCTACCAGAAGCTGGAAGATGCAAGGGAAGATAGTCTCCTAGAGGCTTTGCAGAGAGGCTGGCATGGCCAAAACTTTGATTTTGCATTTCTGGTTTCTGTGACAACTGAGAGAATAAATTTCTTTCGCTTTGAGCCCCAGTTTGTGGTACTTTGTTTCAAGAAGCACTAGAAAGCGGACACACACCTCCAATTACATTTTGGTTAACTCACCAGAAAATTAGGTCAATTGTTACTAATGTGAATAAATAACCATACTACTAATGACAAACCCTATGTTAATTATAGACAATTACCAAGAAACTCTTATTAAACTTCATAACACCTCATGGAAAAAGTTGTAGGAAATAAGGATTTCTTCTCACACGGTGAAACCTCTACAAGGTAAGTTAAAATTTAAGTAGCAAATACAATGATAATAGAAGTTTTAGAGTTAAAATAAATCAAACCAGTCTAATCAAAACTAAATCAAACCAGTCTAATCAGCTGTTGTATACGTATGGCTATTAACTTGGAAAGCTTACTTTTTTCCTTATCTGTATAAAAATTGCCAGTTTTATCATTAGCAGGAGTATACTCCTTATTTTCTTCTTCAACTTCATGTGGTGATTCAGCCATCGGCTGCTCAGGTAAGGGCGTCATCTCAGGCCCTGAAAAAAAGTATGACCAGAGATCAGAAATATGTTGATTTCCTTGATTATTTTCTTTTACTAACAGCATTTTTTCACAAAGGATTTCAGTCAGAGATTGAAAAGCTAAGTTATACCATATTTCCAACAATAAACTTTATATCAGCCTATAGGAAATTGCCACGGATTGCTGGAGAGGGTGTGGAGAAAAGCGAACCCTCCTACACTCTTGGTGGGATGTAAAATTGGTGAACCTGCTATGGAGAACAGTATGGAGGTTGCTCTAAAAACTAAAAATAGAGTTGCCATATGATCCAGCAATCCCACTCCTGGGCATATCCCAAGACAAAACAATAATTCAAAAAGATGAATGCACCCCTATGTTCACAGTAGCACTATTTACAAAAGCCAAGACATGGAAACAACCTAAATGTCCACTGACATATGAATGGATAAAGAAGATGTGGTATATATATATATATATAATAGAATATTACTCAGACATAAAAAAGCATGAAATAATGTCATTTGCAGCAACATGGATGGACCTAGAGATTATCATACTAAGTGAAGTAAGTCAGACACAGAATGACAAGTACCAGATGATATCACTTACATGTGCAGCCTAAAATATGCCACAAATGAACATATCTATGAAACAGAAACAGACTCACAGACATAGAGACCAGACTGTGGTTGCCAAGGGGGTGGAGAGGGAAGGATTGGGAGTTTGGGATTAGCAGATGCAAACTAGTTTATAGAGGATGGATAAACAACAAGGTCCTACTGTATAGCACAGGGAACTATATTTAATATCCTATGAAAAACCATAATGGAAAAGAATATCACAAAGTATATATATATGTACAAGTGAGTCACTTTGCTGTACAGCAGAAATTACCACTGCAGTGTAAATCAACTATACTTTAATAAAATGTTTCAAAAAATTGCTACGGACCAATTTTCTACGATAATGGATCATGTTTCTTGTCTGCTATTTTGATGAAAGTTTTAAATGCTCACCTTCATCGGTAGGATCCGTACCACTAATCTCTGGGTGAAAAACCCCACATAAAAAAATAAACAATATAAAAATCATTGGAAAAATGACATGATTTATACCCAGTGGTCTACTGTGTCTCAGAGTTTCCTTTCTTGGCCCAGCAGGTCCCGTGAGTACCAGTGACATTGGGATGTCACTGCCCAATAGAGACCAGAATGCTGGGGATGAATTTCCAAAAGCTTTGTGACTCAGACTGATGTCTTTATCTTTGGTCCTACAATAGTTTTTAGGGGTATTTTTTTCTAAATAAACCACTATCAGATATTCTTTGAAAATTAAGACTTATGTTCTCATGAGGTAATGTAAATTTTTGATTCCTCGATTTTAAAGAACAGTTAATATTGCTGATAGAAAGATGAAAACAGACCTTTTTGATTCTCAAAGCATTTACAATACCGTATGCTCTTTTGGACAACAACAAAGTATCTACTAAAAAACTAATAAGACACCAAAATTCAATCCAAATGCCCTGAAAATTCGGCTTCATGGGATGTCTTAACTGTAATACATTTATATATATATATATATATATATATATATATATATATATATATATTTTTTTTGCGTTACGTGGGCCTCTCACTGCTGTGGCCTCTCACATTGCGAAGCACAGGCTCCGAACGGGCAGGCTCAGCGGCCATGGCTCACGGGCCCAGCAGCTCCACAGCACGTGTGATCTTCCCGGACCGGGGCACGAACCAGCGTCCCCTGCATCGGCAGGCGGACTCTCAACCACTGCGCCACAAGGGAAACCGCATATTTAAGTTTTAACAAGAGATTCTTATGAATTTTTCACATTTTAGAATGGTGGACCTTGTAAGGACATGGAAAGAAAGCCCATATGATGAATGGTGAATAAATTGAAGCTCAGTGGACCTTTCAAACATCTCAAAGTCATCTTGTTATGCGTTGAATTTTGTTTGCCCCAAAAAGCTATGTTGAACTCTTAACCTTTAGTACCTCAGAATGTGAACTAACTTGGAAGTTAAGTCATTGAACATTTAATTAGTTAAGACAAAGTCACATGCGAGTAGGTGGGCTCCTCATCCACAATGGTGTCCTTATTGAAAAGAGGGAAATTTGGACATGGAAACACAGAAAGAACTTGTGAAGACAGATGCAGCGATTGGAGTTCTGCTGCTATAAGCCAAGGAACTCCTGGGGCTACCAGAAGCTGGAAGATGCAAGGGAAGATAGTCTCCTAGAGGCTTTGCAGAGAGGCTGGCATGGCCAAAACTTTGATTTTGCATTTCTGGTTTCTGTGACAACTGAGAGAATAAACTTCTTTCGATTTGAGCCCCAGTTTGTGGTACTTTGTTTCAAGAAGCACTAGAAAGCGGACACACACCTCCAATTACATTTTGGTTAACTCACCAGAAAATTAGGTCAATTGTTACTAATGTGAATAAATAACCATACTACTAATGACAAACCCTATGTTAATTATAGACAATTACCAAGAAACTCTTATTAAACTTCATAACACCTCATGGAAAAAGTTGTAGGAAATAAGGATTTCTTCTCACACGGTGAAACCTCTACAAGGTAAGTTAAAATTTAAGTAGCAAATACAATGATAATAGGAGTTTTAGAGTTAAAATAAATCAAACAAGTCTAATCAAAACTAAATCAAACCAGTCTAATCAGCTCTTGTATACATATTGCTATTAACTTGAAAAGCTTACATTGTTCCATATCTTTAGAATAATTGCCAGATTTCTCATTAGCAGGAGTATACTCCTGATTTTCTTCTTCCACTTTATGTGGTTGTTCAGCCATAGGCTGCTCAGGTAAGGGTGTCATCTCAGGCCCTGAAAAAAAGTATGACCAGAGATCAGAAATATGTTGATTTCTTTGATTATTTTCTTTTACTAAGTGCATTTTTTCACAAAGGATTTCAGTCAGAGATTGATATTCTAAGTTATACCATATTTCCAGCAATAAACTTTATATCAGCCTATATGAAATTGCCACGGATTGTTGGAGAGGGTGTGGAGAAAAGGGAACCCTCCTACACTCTTGGTGGGATGTAAAATTGGTGAACCTGCTATGGAGAACAGTATGGAGGTTGCTCTAAAAACTAAAAATAGAGTTGCCATAGGATCCAGCAATCCCACTCCTCGGCATATACCAAGACAAAACTATAATTCAAAAAGATGAATGCACCCCTATGTTCACAGTAGCACTATTTACAAAAGCCAAGACATGGAAACAACCTAAATGTCCACTGACATATGAATGGATAAAGAAGATGTGGTTTATATATATACAATAGAATATTACTCAGCCATAAAAAAGCATGAAATAATGTCATTTGCAGCAACATGGATGGACCTAGAGATTATCATACTAAGTGAAGTAAGTCAGACACAGAAGGACAAGTACCAGATGATATCACTTACATGTGCAGTCTAAAATATGCCACAAATGAACATATCTATGAAACAGAAACAGACTCACAGACATAGAGACCAGACTGTGGTTGCCAAGGGGGTGGAGAGGGAAGGATTGGGAGTTTGGGATTAGCAGATGCAAACTAGTTTATAGAGGATGGATAAACAACAAGGTCCTACTGTATAGCACAGGGAACTATATTTAATATCCTATGAAAAACCATAATGGAAAAGAATATCAGAAAGTATATATATATGTACAACTGAGTCACTTTGCTGTACAGCAGAAATTACCAGCGCAGTGTAAATCAACTATACTTTAATAAAATGTTTCAAAAAATTGCTACGGACCAATTTTCTACGATAATAGCTCATGTTTCTTGTCTGCTATTTTGATGAAACTTTTAAATGCTCACCTTCATCGGTGGGATCCGTACCACTAATCTCTGGGTGAAAAACCACGCATACAAAAATAAACAATATAAAAATCATTGGAAAAATGACATGATTTATACCCAGTGATCTACTGTGTCTCAGAGTTTCCTTTCTTGGCCCAGCAGGTCCCGTGAGTACCAGTGACATTGGGATGTCACTGCCCAATAGAGACCAGAATGCTGGGGATGAATTTCCAAAAGCTTTGTGACTCAGACTGATGTCTTTATCTTTGGTCCTACAATAGTTTTTAGGGGTATTTTTTTCTAAATAAACCACTATCAGATATTCTTTGAAAATTAAGAGTTATGTTCTCATGAGGTAATGTAAATTTTTGATTCCTCGATTTTAAAGAACAGTTAATATTGCTGATAGAAAGATGAAAACAGACCTTTTTGATTCTCAAAGCATTTACAATACCGTATGCTCTTTTGGACAACCACAAAGTATCTCCTAAAAAACTAATCAGACACCAAAATTCAATCCAAATGCCCTGAAAATTCGGCTTCATGGGATGTCTTAACTGTAATACATTTATATATATATATATATATATTTTTTTTTTTTTTTTTTTTTTGCGGTACGTGGGCCTCTCACTGCTGTGGCCTCTCACATTGCGAAGCACAGGCTCCGAACGCGCAGGCTCAGCGGCCATGGCTCACGGGCCCAGCAGCTCCACAGCACGTGTGATCTTCCCGGAACGGGGCACGAACCAGTGTCCCCTGCA
The DNA here is from genome assembly GCF_025265405.1 of Mesoplodon densirostris. Classification (NCBI taxonomy): domain Eukaryota; kingdom Metazoa; phylum Chordata; class Mammalia; order Artiodactyla; family Ziphiidae; genus Mesoplodon; species Mesoplodon densirostris. Next base: position 51,330,434 of record NC_082666.1, on the reverse strand, counting down.
TCGGCAGGCGGACTCTCAACCACTGCGCCACAAGGGAAACCGCATATTTAAGTTTTAACAAGAGATTCTTATGAATTTTTCACATTTTAGAATGGTGGACCTTGTAAGGACATGGAAAGAAAGCCCATATGATGAATGGTGCATAAATTGAAGCTCAGTGGACCTTTCAAACATCTCAAAGTCATCTTGTTATGCGTTGAATTTTGTTTGCCCCAAAAAGCTATGTTGAACTCTTAACCTTTAGTACCTCAGAATGTGAACTAACTTGGAAGTTAAGTCATTGAACATTTAATTAGTTAAGACAAAGTCACATGCGAGTAGGTGGGCTCCTCATCCACAATGGTGTCCTTATTGAAAAGAGGGAAATTTGGACATGGAAACACAGAAAGAACTTGTGAAGACAGATGCAGCGATTGGAGTTCTGCTGCTATAAGCCAAGGAACTCCTGGGGCTACCAGAAGCTGGAAGATGCAAGGGAAGATAGTCTCCTAGAGGCTTTGCAGAGAGGCTGGCATGGCCAAAACTTTGATTTTGCATTTCTGGTTTCTCTGACAACTGAGAGAATAAATTTCTTTCGATTTGAGCCCCAGTTTGTGGTACTTTGTTTCAAGAAGCACTAGAAAGCGGACACACACCTCCAATTACATTTTGGTTAACTCACCAGAAAATTAGGTCAATTGTTACTAATGTGAATAAATAACCATACTACTAATGACAAACCCTATGTTAATTATAGACAATTACCAAGAAACTCTTATTAAACTTCATAACACCTCATGGAAAAAGTTGTAGGAAATAAGGATTTCTTCTCACACGGTGAAACCTCTACAAGGTAAGTTAAAATTTAAGTAGCAAATACAATGATAATAGGAGTTTTAGAGTTAAAATAAATCAAACAAGTCTAATCAAAACTAAATCAAACCAGTCTAATCAGCTCTTGTATACATATTGCTATTAACTTGAAAAGCTTACATTGTTCCATATCTTTAGAATAATTGCCAGATTTCTCATTAGCAGGAGTATACTCCTGATTTTCTTCTTCCACTTTATGTGGTTGTTCAGCCATAGGCTGCTCAGGTAAGGGTGTCATCTCAGGCCCTGAAAAAAAGTATGACCAGAGATCAGAAATATGTTGATTTCTTTGATTATTTTCTTTTACTAAGTGCATTTTTTCACAAAGGATTTCAGTCAGAGATTGATATTCTAAGTTATACCATATTTCCAGCAATAAACTTTATATCAGCCTATATGAAATTGCCACGGATTGTTGGAGAGGGTGTGGAGAAAGGGGAACCCTCCTACACTCTTGGTGGGATGTAAAATTGGTGAACCTGCTATGGAGAACAGTATGGAGGTTGCTCTAAAAACTAAAAATAGAGTTGCCATAGGATCCAGCAATCCCACTCCTCGGCATATACCAAGACAAAACTATAATTCAAAAAGATGAATGCACCACTATGTTCACAGTAGCACTATTTACAAAAGCCAAGACATGGAAACAACCTAAATGTCCACTGACATATGAATGGATAAAGAAGATGTGGTTTATATATATACAATAGAATATTACTCAGCCATAAAAAAGCATGAAATAATGTCATTTGCAGCAACATGGATGGACCTAGAGATTATCATACTAAGTGAAGTAAGTCAGACACAGAAGGACAAGTACCAGATGATATCACTTACATGTGCAGTCTAAAATATGCCACAAATGAACATATCTATGAAACAGAAACAGACTCACAGACATAGAGACCAGACTGTGGTTGCCAAGGGGGTGGAGAGGGAAGGATTGGGAGTTTGGGATTAGCAGATGCAAACTAGTTTATAGAGGATGGATAAACAACAAGGTCCTACTGTATAGCACAGGGAACTATATTTAATATCCTATGAAAAACCATAATGGAAAAGAATATCACAAAGTATATATTTATGTACAACTGAGTCACTTTGCTGTACAGCAGAAATTACCACCGCAGTGTAAATCAACTATACTTTAATAAAATGTTTCAAAAAATTGCTACGGACCAATTTTCTACGATAATGGATCATGTTTCTTGTCTGCTATTTTGATGAAAGTTTTAAATGCTCACCTTCATCGGTAGGATCCGTACCACTAATCTCTGGGTGAAAAACCCCACATAAAAAAATAAACAATATAAAAATCATTGGAAAAATGACATGATTTATACCCAGTGGTCTACTGTGTCTCAGAGTTTCCTTTCTTGGCCCAGCAGGTCCCGTGAGTAGCAGTGACATTTGGATGTCACTGCCCAATAGAGACCAGAATGCTGGGGATGAATTTCCAAAAGCTTTGTGACTCAGACTGATGTCTTTATCTTTGGTCCTACAATAGCTTTTAGGGGTATTTTTTTCTAAAGAAACCACTATCAGATATTCTTTGAAAATTAAGAGTTATGTTCTCATGAGGTAATGTAAATTTTTGATTCCTCGATTTTAAAGAACAGTTAATATTGCTGATAGAAAGATGAAAACAGACCTTTTTGATTCTCAAAGCATTTACAATACCGTATGCTCTTTTGGACAACCACAAAGTATCTCCTAAAAAACTAATCAGACACCAAAATTCAATCCAAATGCCCTGAAAATTCGGCTTCATGGGATGTCTTAACTGTAATACATTTATATATATATATATATATATTTTTTTTTTTTTTTTTTTTTTTTTTTTTTGCGGTACGTGGGCCTCTCACTGCTGTGGCCTCTCACATTGCGAAGCACAGGCTCCGAACGCGCAGGCTCAGCGGCCATGGCTCACGGGCCCAGCAGCTCCATAGCACGTGTGATCTTCCCGAAACAGGGCACGAACCAGTGTCCCCTGCATCGGCAGGCGGACTCTCAACCACTGCGCCACAAGGGAAACCGCATATTTAAGTTTTAACAAGAGATTCTTATGAATTTTTCACATTTTAGAATGGTGGACCTTGTAAGGACATGGAAAGAAAGCCCATATGATGAATGGTGAATAAATTGAAGCTCGGTGGACCTTTCAAACATCTCAAAGTCATCTTGTTATGCGTTGAATTTTGTTTGCCCCAAAAAGCTATGTTGAACTCTTAACCTTTAGTACCTCAGAATGTGAACTAACTTGGAAGTTAAGTCATTGAACATTTAATTAGTTAAGACAAAGTCACATGCGAGTAGGTGGGCTCCTCATCCACAATGGTGTCCTTATTTAAAAGAGGGAAATTTGGACATGGAAACACAGAAAGAACTTGTGAAGACAGATGCAGCGATTGGAGTTCTGCTGCTATAAGCCAAGGAACTCCTGGGGCTACCAGAAGCTGGAAGATGCAAGGGAAGATAGTCTCCTAGAGGCTTTGCAGAGTGGCTGGCATGGCCAAAACTTTGATTTTGCATTTCTGGTTTCTGTGACAACTGAGAGAATAAATTTCTTTCGCTTTGAGCCCCAGTTTGTGGTACTTTGTTTCAAGAAGCACTAGAAAGCGGACACACACCTCCAATTATATTTTGGTTAACTCACCAGAAAATTAGGTCAATTGTTACTAATGTGAATAAATAACCATACTACTAATGACAAACCCTATGTTAATTATAGACAATTACCAAGAAACTCTTATTAAACTTCATAACACCTCATGGAAAAAGTTGTAGGAAATAAGGATTTCTTCTCACACGGTGAAACCTCTACAAGGTAAGTTAAAATTTAAGTAGCAAATACAATGATAATAGGAGTTTTAGAGTTAAAATAAATCAAACAAGTCTAATCAAAACTAAATCAAACCAGTCTAATCTGCTCTTGTATACATATTGCTATTAACTTGAAAAGCTTACATTGTTCCATATCTTTAGAATAATTGCCAGATTTCTCATTAGCAGGAGTATACTCCTTATTTTCTTCTTCAACTTCATGTGGTGGTTCAGCCATCGGCTGCTCAGGTAAGGGCGTCATCTCAGGCCCTGAAAAAAAGTATGACCAGAGATCAGAAATATGTTGATTTCCTTGATTATTTTCTTTTACTAACAGCATTTTTTCACAAAGGATTTCAGTCAGAGATTGAAAAGCTAAGTTATACCATATTTCCAACAATAAACTTTATATCAGCCTATAGGAAATTGTCACGGATTGTTGGAGAGGGTGTGGAGAAAAGAGAACCCTCCTACACTCTTGGTGGGATGTAAAATTGGTGAACCTGCTATGGAGAACAGTATGGAGGTTGCTCTAAAAACTAAAAATAGAGTTGCCATATGATCCAGCAATCCCACTCCTCGGCATATACCAAGACAAAACAAAAATTCAAAAAGATGAATGCACCCCTATGTTCACAGTAGCACTATTTACAAAAGCCAAGACATGGAAACAACCTAAATGTCCACTGACATATGAATGGATAAAGAAGATGTGGTATATATGTACTATAGAATATTACTCAGCCATAAAAAAAGCATGAAATAATGTCATTTGCAGCAACATGGATGGACCTAGAGATTATCATACTAAGTGAAGTAAGTCAGACACAGAATGACAAGTACCAGATGATATCACTTACATGTGCAGTCTAAAATATGCCACAAATGAACATATCTATGAAACAGAAACAGACTCACAGACATAGAGACCAGACTGTGGTTGCCAAGGGGGTGGAGAAGGAAGGATTGGGAGTTTGGGATTAGCAGATGCAAACTAGTTTATAGAGGATGGATAAACAACAAGGTCCTACTGTATAGCACAGGGAACTATATTTAATATCCTATGAAAAACCATAATGGAAAAGAATATCACAAAGTATATATTTATGTACAACTGAGTCACTTTGCTGTACAGCAGAAATTACCACCGCAGTGTAAATCAACTATACTTTAATAAAATGTTTCAAAAAATTGCTACGGACCAATTTTCTACGATAATGGATCATGTTTCTTGTCTGCTATTTTGATGAAAGTTTTAAATGCTCACCTTCATCGGTAGGATCCGTACCACTAATCTCTGGGTGAAAAACCCCACATAAAAAAATAAACAATATAAAAATCATTGGAAAAATGACATGATTTATACCCAGTGGTCTACTGTGTCTCAGAGTTTCCTTTCTTGGCCCAGCAGGTCCCGTGAGTAGCAGGGACATTGGGATGTCACTGCCCAATAGAGACCAGAATGCTGGGGATGAATTTCCAAAAGCTTTGTGACTCAGACTGATGTCTTTATCTTTGGTCCTACAATAGTTTTTAGGGGTATTTTTTTCTAAATAAACCACTATCAGATATTCTTTGAAAATTAAGAGTTATGTTCTCATGAGGTAATGTAAATTTTTGATTCCTCGATTTTAAAGAACAGTTAATATTGTTGATAGAAAGATGAAAACAGACCTTTTTGATTCTCAAAGCATTTACAATACCGTATGCTCTTTTGGACAACCACAAAGTATCTCCTAAAAAACTAATCAGACACCAAAATTCAATCCAAATGCCCTGAAAATTCAGCTTCATGGGATGTCTTAACTGTAATACATTTATATATATATATATATATATTTTTTTTTTTTTTTTTTTTTTGCGGTACGTGGGCCTCTCACTGCTGTGGCCTCTCACATTGCGAAGCACAGGCTCCGAACACGCAGGCTCAGCGGCCATGGCTCACGGGCCCAGCAGCTCCACAGCACGTGTGATCTTCCCGGACAGGGGCACGAACCAGCGTCCCCTGCATCGGCAGGCGGACTCTCAACCACTGTGCCACAAGGGAAACCGCATATTTTAAGTTTTAACAAGAGATTCTTATGAATTTTTCACATTTTAGAATGGTGGAACTTGTAAGGACATGGAAAGAAAGCCCATATGATGAATGGTGAATAAATTGAAGCTCAGTGGACCTTTCAAACATCTCAAAGTCATCTTGTTATGGGTTGAATTTTGTTTGCCCCAAAAAGCTATGTTGAACTCTTAACCTTTAGTACCTCAGAATGTGAACTAACTTGGAAGTTCAGTCGTTGAACATTTAATTAGTTAAGACAAAGTCACATGCGAGTAGGTGGGCTCCTAATCCACAATGGTGTCCTTATTGAAAAGAGGGAAATTTGGACATGGAAACACAGAAAGAACTTGTGAAGACAGATGCAGCGATTGGAGTTCTGCTGCTATAAGCCAAGGAACTCATGGAGCTACCAGATGCTGGAAGATGCAAGGGAAGATAGTCTCCTAGAGGCTTTGCAGAGAGGCTGGCATGGCCAAAACTTTGATTTTGCATTTCTGGTTTCTGTGACAACTGAGAGAATAAATTACTTTTGCTTTGAGCCCCAGTTTGTGGTACTGTGTTTCAAGAAGCGCTACAAAGCGGACACACACCTCCAATTACATTTTGGTTAACTCACCAGAAAATTAGGTCAATTGTTACTTATGTGAATAAATAACCATACTACTAATGACAAACCCTATGTTAATTATAGACAATTACCAAGAGAATCTTATTAAACTTCATAACACCTCATGGAAAGAGTTGTAGGAAACAAGGATTTCATCTCATACGCTGAAACGTCTACAAGGTAAGTTAAAATTTAAATAGGAAATAAAATGATAATAGGAGTTTTAGAGTTAAAACAAGTCAAACCAGTCTAATCAAAACTAAATCAAACCCGTCTAATCAGCTTTTGTATATGTATTGCTATTAACGTGAAAAGCTTACATTGTTTTCTATGTTTATAATAATTGCCAATTTTCGGATTAGCAGGAGTATACTCCTTACTTTCTTCTTCCACATTATGTGGTTGTTCAGCCACAGGCTGCCGAGGTAAGAGCGTCCTCTCGGGCCCTGAAAAAAAGTATGAACAGAGATCAGAAATATGTTGATTTTTCTATTTTCTTTCTCTAACTGCATTTTTTTCACAAGGATTTGAGGCAGAGATTTAAAATCTAAGTTATACCATATTTCCAACAATAAACTTTATATCATCCTATAGGAAATTGCCACGGATTGTTGGAGAGGGTGTGGAGAAAAGGGAACCCTCCTACACTGTTGGTGAGAATGTAAAATTGGTGAAACTGCTATGGAGAACAGTATGGAGGTTCCTGTAAAAACTAAAAATAGACTTGCCATATGATCCAGCAATCCCACGCCTGGGCATAAACCAAGACAAAACTATAATTCAAAAACTGAATGCATCCCTATGTTCACAGCACCACTATTTACAACAGCCAAGACATGGAAACAACCGAAATGTCCACTGACATATGAATGGATAAAGAAGACGTGGTCTATATATACAATAGAATATTACTCAGCCATAAAAAAGCATGAAATAATGTCATTTGTAGCAACGTGGATGGACTTAGAGATTATCATACTAAATGAGGTAAGTCAGACAGAGAAAGACAAGTACCAGATGATATTACTTACATGTGGAATCTAAAATACGCCACAAATGAACCTATCTACGAAACAGAAACAGACTCATAGACACAGAGAACACACTGTGGTTGGCAAGGGTGTGGAGAGGGAAGGATTGGGAGTTTGGGATTAGCAGATGCAAACTAGTGTACATAGGATGGATAAACAACAAGGTCCTACTGTATAGCACAGGGAACTATATTTAAGATCCTATGATAAACCATAATGGAAAAGAATTTTAATGGAAAAGAATTTTCCATTCTTTCCAAAAAGAATATATATGTGTACAACTGAGTCACTTTGCTGTACAGCAGAAATTACCACCGCAGTGTAAATCAACTATACTTTAATAAAATGTTTCAAAAAATTGCTACGGACCAATTTTCTACGATAATGGATCATGTTTCTTGTCTGCTATTTTGATGAAAGTTTTAAATGCTCACCTTCATCGGTAGGATCCGTACCACTAATCTCTGGGTGAAAAACCCCACATAAAAAAATAAACAATATAAAAATCATTGGAAAAATGACATGATTTATACCCAGTGGTCTACTGTGTCTCAGAGTTTCCTTTCTTGGCCCAGCAGGTCCCGTGAGTAGCAGTGACATTTGGATGTCACTGCCCAATAGAGACCAGAATGCTGGGGATGAATTTCCAAAAGCTTTGTGACTCAGACTGATGTCTTTATCTTTGGTCCTACAATAGTTTTTAGGGGTATTTTTTTCTAAATAAACCACTATCAGATATTCTTTGAAAATTAAGAGTTATGTTCTCATGAGGTAATGTAAAGTTTTGATTCCTCGATTTTAAAGAACAGTTAATATTGCTGATAGAAAGATGAAAACAGACCTTTTTGATTCTCAAAGCATTTACAATACCGTATGCTCTTTTGGACAACCACAAAGTATCTCCTAAAAAACTAATCAGACACCAAAATTCAATCCAAATGCCCTGAAAATTCGGCTTCATGGGATGTCTTAACTGTAATACATTTATATATATATATATATATATATATTTTTTTTTTTTTTTTTTTTTTTTTTTTTGCGGTACGTGGGCCTCTCACTGCTGTGGCCTCTCACATTGCGAAGCACAGGCTCCGAACGCGCAGGCTCAGCGGCCATGGCTCACGGGCCCAGCAGCTCCACAGCACGTGTGATCTTCCCGGAACGGGGCACGAACCAGTGTCCCCTGCATCGGCAGGCGGACTCTCAACCACTGCGCCACAAGGGAAACCGCATATTTAAGTTTTAACAAGAGATTCTTATGAATTTTTCACATTTTAGAATGGTGGACCTTGTAAGGACATGGAAAGAAAAGAAAGCCCATATGATGAATGGTGAATAAATTGAAGCTCAGTGGACCTTTCAAACATCTCAAAGTCATCTTGTTATGCGTTGAATTTTGTTTGCCCCAAAAAGCTATGTTGAACTCTTAACCTTTAGTACCTCAGAATGTGAACTAACTTGGAAGTTAAGTCATTGAACATTTAATTAGTTAAGACAAAGTCACATGCGAGTAGGTGGGCTCCTCATCCACAATGGTGTCCTTATTGAAAAGAGGGAAATTTGGACATGGAAACACAGAAAGAACTTGTGAAGACAGATGCAGCGATTGGAGTTCTGCTGCTATAAGCCAAGGAACTCCTGGGGCTACCAGAAGCTGGAAGATGCAAGGGAAGATAGTCTCCTAGAGGCTTTGCAGAGAGGCTGGCATGGCCAAAACTGATTTTGCATTTCTGGTTTCTCTGACAACTGAGAGAATAAATTTCTTTCGATTTGAGCCCCAGTTTGTGGTACTTTGTTTCAAGAAGCACTAGAAAGCGGACACACACCTCCAATTACATTTTGGTTAACTCACCAGAAAATTAGGTCAATTGTTACTAATGTGAATAAATAACCATACTACTAATGACAAACCCTATGTTAATTATAGACAATTACCAAGAAACTCTTATTAAACTTCATAACACCTCATGGAAAAAGTTGTAGGAAATAAGGATTTCTTCTCACACGGGGAAACCTCTACAAGGTAAGTTAAAATTTAAGTAGCAAATACAATGATAATAGGAGTTTTAGAGTTAAAATAAATCAAACCAGTCTAATCAAAACTAAATCAAACCAGTCTAATCAGCTCTTGTATACGTATTGCTATTAACTTGAAAAGCTTACATTGTTCCATATCTTTAGAATACTTGCCAGATTTCTCATTAGCAGGAGTATACTCCTGATTTTCTTCTTCCACTTTATGTGGTTGTTCAGCCATAGGCTGCTCAGGTAAGGGTGTCATCTCAGGCCCTGAAAAAAAGTATGACCAGAGATCAGAAATATGTTGATTTCTTTGATTATTTTCTTTTACTAAGTGCATTTTTTCACAAAGGATTTCAGTCAGAGATTGATATTCTAAGTTATACCATATTTCCAGCAATAAACTTTATATCAGCCTATATGAAATTGCCACGGATTGTTGGAGAGGGTGTGGAGAAAAGGGAACCCTCCTACACTCTTGGTGGGATGTAAAATTGGTGAACCTGCTATGGAGAACAGTATGGAGGTTGCTCTAAAAACTAAAAATAGAGTTGCCATAGGATCCAGCAATCCCACTCCTCGGCATATACCAAGACAAAACTATAATTCAAAAAGATGAATGCACCCCTATGTTCACAGTAGCACTATTTACAAAAGCCAAGACATGGAAACAACCTAAATGTCCACTGACATATGAATGGATAAAGAAGATGTGGTATATATATACAATAGAATATTACTCAGCCATAAAAAAAGCATGAAATAATGTCATTTGCAGCAACATGGATGGACCTAGAGATTATCATACTAAGTGAAGTAAGTCAGACACAGAATGACAAGTACCAGATGATATCACTTACATGTGCAGTCTAAAATATGCCACAAATGAACATATCTATGAAACAGAAACAGACTCACAGACATAGAGACCAGACTGTGGTTGCCAAGGGGGTGGAGAAGGAAGGATTGGGAGTTTGGGATTAGCAGATGCAAACTAGTTTATAGAGGATGGATAAACAACAAGGTCCTACTGTATAGCACAGGGAACTATATTTAATATCCTATGAAAAACCATAATGGAAAAGAATATCACAAAGTATATATTTATGTACAACTGAGTCACTTTGCTGTACAGCAGAAATTACCACCGCAGTGTAAATCAACTATACTTTAATAAAATGTTTCAAAAAATTGCTACGGACCAATTTTCTACGATAATGGATCATGTTTCTTGTCTGCTATTTTGATGAAAGTTTTAAATGCTCACCTTCATCGGTAGGATCCGTACCACTAATCTCTGGGTGAAAAACCCCACATAAAAAAATAAACAATATAAAAATCATTGGAAAAATGACATGATTTATACCCAGTGGTCTACTGTGTCTCAGAGTTTCCTTTCTTGGCCCAGCAGGTCCCGTGAGTAGCAGGGACATTGGGATGTCACTGCCCAATAGAGACCAGAATGCTGGGGATGAATTTCCAAAAGCTTTGTGACTCAGACTGATGTCTTTATCTTTGGTCCTACAATAGTTTTTAGGGGTATTTTTTTCTAAATAAACCACTATCAGATATTCTTTGAAAATTAAGAGTTATGTTCTCATGAGGTAATGTAAATTTTTGATTCCTCGATTTTAAAGAACAGTTAATATTGTTGATAGAAAGATGAAAACAGACCTTTTTGATTCTCAAAGCATTTACAATACCGTATGCTCTTTTGGACAACCACAAAGTATCTCCTAAAAAACTAATCAGACACCAAAATTCAATCCAAATGCCCTGAAAATTCGGCTTCATGGGATGTCTTAACTGTAATACATTTATATATATATATATATATATATTTTTTTTTTTTTTTTTTTTTTGCGGTACGTGGGCCTCTCACTGCTGTGGCCTCTCACATTGTGAAGCACAGGCTCCGAACACGCAGGCTCAGCGGCCATGGCTCACGGGCCCAGCAGCTCCACAGCACGTGTGATCTTCCCGGACAGGGGCACGAACCAGCGTCCCCTGCATCGGCAGGCGGACTCTCAACCACTGTGCCACAAGGGAAACCGCATATTTTAAGTTTTAACAAGAGATTCTTATGAATTTTTCACATTTTAGAATGGTGGAACTTGTAAGGACATGGAAAGAAAGCCCATATGATGAATGGTGAATAAATTGAAGCTCAGTGGACCTTTCAAACATCTCAAAGTCATCTTGTTATGGGTTGAATTTTGTTTGCCCCAAAAAGCTATGTTGAACTCTTAACCTTTAGTACCTCAGAATGTGAACTAACTTGGAAGTTCAGTCGTTGAACATTTAATTAGTTAAGACAAAGTCACATGCGAGTAGGTGGGCTCCTAATCCACAATGGTGTCCTTATTGAAAAGAGGGAAATTTGGACATGGAAACACAGAAAGAACTTGTGAAGACAGATGCAGCGATTGGAGTTCTGCTGCTATAAGCCAAGGAACTCATGGAGCTACCAGATGCTGGAAGATGCAAGGGAAGATAGTCTCCTAGAGGCTTTGCAGAGAGGCTGGCATGGCCAAAACTTTGATTTTGCATTTCTGGTTTCTGTGACAACTGAGAGAATAAATTACTTTTGCTTTGAGCCCCAGTTTGTGGTACTGTGTTTCAAGAAGCGCTACAAAGCGGACACACACCTCCAATTACATTTTGGTTAACTCACCAGAAAATTAGGTCAATTGTTACTTATGTGAATAAATAACCATACTACTAATGACAAACCCTATGTTAATTATAGACAATTACCAAGAGAATCTTATTAAACTTCATAACACCTCATGGAAAGAGTTGTAGGAAACAAGGATTTCATCTCATACGCTGAAACGTCTACAAGGTAAGTTAAAATTTAAATAGGAAATAAAATGATAATAGGAGTTTTAGAGTTAAAACAAGTCAAACCAGTCTAATCAAAACTAAATCAAACCCGTCTAATCAGCTTTTGTATATGTATTGCTATTAACGTGAAAAGCTTACATTGTTTTCTATGTTTATAATAATTGCCAATTTTCGGATTAGCAGGAGTATACTCCTTACTTTCTTCTTCCACATTATGTGGTTGTTCAGCCACAGGCTGCCGAGGTAAGAGCGTCCTCTCGGGCCCTGAAAAAAAGTATGAACAGAGATCAGAAATATGTTGATTTTTCTATTTTCTTTCTCTAACTGCATTTTTTTCACAAGGATTTGAGGCAGAGATTTAAAATCTAAGTTATACCATATTTCCAACAATAAACTTTATATCATCCTATAGGAAATTGCCACGGATTGTTGGAGAGGGTGTGGAGAAAAGGGAACCCTCCTACACTGTTGGTGAGAATGTAAAATTGGTGAAACTGCTATGGAGAACAGTATGGAGGTTCCTGTAAAAACTAAAAATAGACTTGCCATATGATCCAGCAATCCCACGCCTGGGCATAAACCAAGACAAAACTATAATTCAAAAACTGAATGCATCCCTATGTTCACAGCACCACTATTTACAACAGCCAAGACATGGAAACAACCGAAATGTCCACTGACATATGAATGGATAAAGAAGACGTGGTCTATATATACAATAGAATATTACTCAGCCATAAAAAAGCATGAAATAATGTCATTTGTAGCAACGTGGATGGACTTAGAGATTATCATACTAAATGAGGTAAGTCAGACAGAGAAAGACAAGTACCAGATGATATTACTTACATGTGGAATCTAAAATACGCCACAAATGAACCTATCTACGAAACAGAAACAGACTCATAGACACAGAGAACACACTGTGGTTGGCAAGGGTGTGGAGAGGGAAGGATTGGGAGTTTGGGATTAGCAGATGCAAACTAGTGTACATAGGATGGATAAACAACAAGGTCCTACTGTATAGCACAGGGAACTATATTTAAGATCCTATGATAAACCATAATGGAAAAGAATTTTAATGGAAAAGAATTTTCCATTCTTTCCAAAAAGAATATATATGTGTACAACTGAGTCACTTTGCTGTACAGCAGAAATTAACACCGCATTGTAAATCAACTATACTTCAATAAAATGTTTTAAAAAATGGCTACGGACCAATTGTATAGGATAATGGTTCATGATTCTTGTCTGCTATTTTGATGAAAGTTTTAAATGCTCACCTTCATCGGTGGGATCCGTACCACTAACCTCTGGGTGAAAAACCCCACATAAAAAAATAAACAATATAAAAATCACTGGAAAAATGACATGATTTACCCAGTGATCTACTGTGTCTCAGTTTCTTTTCTTTGCCCAGCAGGTCCTGTAAGTAGCAGGGACATTAGGATGGCACTGCCCAATGGAGATCACAATGCTGGGGATGAATTTCCAAAAGCTTTGTGACTCAGTCTGATGTCTTTATCTTTGGTCCTACAATAGTTCTTAGGACTTTTTTTTTTAATTTTTTAATAAACCACTATCAGATTTTCTTTGAAAATTAAGAACTATGTTTTCAAGGGTAATGTAAATTTTTGGTTCCTGGATTTTAAAGAACAATTAATATTCCTGATAGAAAGATGAGAACAGACCTTTTTGGTTTTCAAAGCATTTACAATACAGTATGTTCTTTTGGATAACCACAAAGTATCTCCTAAAAAACTAATCGGACACCAAAATTCAATCCAAATGCCCTGCAAATTCTGGTTCATGGGCTATCTTAAGTGTAATTCTTTTCTTTTTATTTTTTTGCGGTACGCGGGCCTCTCACTGCTGTGGCCTCTCCCGTTGCAGAGCACAGGCTGCGGATGCACAGGCTCAGCGGCCATGGCTTACTGGTCCAGCCGCTCCGCGACACGTGTTATCTTCCCGGACCGGGGCACGAACCCACGTCCCCTGCAACGCCAGGCAGACTCTCAACCACTGCGTCACCAGGGAAACCCTATATTTAATTTTTAAAAAGAGTATCTTATGAATTTTTCACATTGTAGCATGGTGGACGTTGTAAGGACATGGAAAGAAAGCCAATACGATGAATGGTGAATAAATTGAAGCTCAGTGGACCTTCCAAATATCTCAAAGTCATCTTGTTACGGGTTGAATTTTGTTTGCCCCAAAAAGCTATGTTGAAGTCTTAACCTTCAGTACCTCAGAATGTGACCTAATTGGGAAGTTAAGTCATTGAACATTTAATTAGTTAAGACAAAGTCACATGTGAGTAGGTGGGCTCCTAATCCAATACGGTGTCCTTATTGAGAAGAGGGAAATTTGATATGGAAACACAGAAAGAACTTGTGAAGACAGATGCAGCGATTGGAGTTCTGCTGCTATAAGCCAAGGAACTCCTGAGGCTACCAGATGCTGGAAGATACAAGGGAAGATAGTCTCCTAGAGGCTTTGCAGAGAGGCTGGCATGGCCAAAACTTTGATTTTGCATTTCTGGTTTCTGTGACAACTGAGAGAATAAATTTCTTTCGCTTTGAGCCCCAGTTTGTGGTACTTTGTTTCAAGAAGCACTACAGAGCTGACACACACCTCCAAATAAATTTTGCTTAACTCACCATAAAATAAGGACAATGGTTACAAATGTGAATAAACAACCATACTACTAATGATAAACCCTATGTTAGTTAGAGATAATTACCAAGAGAATCTTATTACACTTCCTAACACTGCATGGAAAATGTTGTAGGAAATATGGATTTCATCTCATACGTTAAAACGTCTACAAAGTAAGTTAAATTTAAGTAGGAAATAAAATGATAATAGGAGTTTTAGATTTAAAATAAATCAAACCAGTCTAATCAAAACTAAATCAAACCAGTCTAATCAGCTGTTGTATACGTATTGCTATTAACTTGAAAAGCTTACTTTTTTCCTTATCTGTATAAAAATTGCCAGTTTTCTCATTAGCAGGAGTATACTCCTTATTTTCTTCTTCAACTTCATGTGGTGGTTCAGCCATCGGCTGCTCAGGTAAGGGCGTCATCTCAGGCCCTGAAAAAAAGTTTGACCAGAGATCAGAAATATGTTGATTTATTTGATTATTTTATTTTACTAACTGCATTTTTTCACAAAGGATTTCAGTCAGAGATTGAAAAGCTAAGTTATACCATATTTCCAACAATAAACTTTGTATCAGCCTATAGGAAATTGCCACAGAATGTTGGAGAGGGTGTGGAGAAAAGGGAACCCTCCTACACTCTTGGTGGGATGTAAAATTGGTGAAACTGCTATGGGGAACAGTATGCAGGTGCCTCTAAAAACTAAAAATAGAGTTTCCATATGATCCAGCAATCCCACTCGTGGGCATATACCAAGACAAAACTATAATTCAAAAAGATGAATGCACCCCTATGTTCACAGCAGCACTCTTTACAAAAGCCAAGACATGGAAACAACCGAAATGTCCACTGACATATGGATGGATAAAGAAAATGTGGTATATATATACAATAGAATATTACTCAGCCATAAAAAGCATGAAATAATGTCATTTGCAGCAACATGGATGGACCTAGAGATTATCATACTAAGTGAAGTAAGTCAGACACAGAAGGACAAGTACCAGATGATATCACTTACATGTGCAAGCTAAAATATGCCACAAATGAACATATCTATGAAACAGAAACAGACTCACAGACATAGAGACCAGACTGTGGTTGCCAAGGGGGTGGAGAGGGAAGGATTGGGAGTTTGGGATTAGCAGATGCAAACTAGTTTATAGAGGATGGATAAACAACAAGGTCCTACTGTATAGCACAGGGAACTATATTTAATATCCTATGATAAAACATAATGGAAAAGAATATCAAAAAGAATATATTGTGTACAACTGAGTCACTTTGCTGTACAGCAGAAATTAACACCACATTGTAAATCAACTATAATTCAATAAAATGTTTTTAAAAATTACTACGGACCAATTTTCTAGGATAGCGGATCATGTTTCTTATATGCTATATTTTCTTAAAGGGAATAAAAACACTTTTATTTGGAAATTTCAAGTTTCAAGGAGAGCTCTCAGCCAAGCTCTGTGACCTAGCTAGCCGATTATTTACAGGATATTTGGGCAGGAATTGTACATGAGCTTTTAATTTGGAGTGCTTAAGTTGCCAAAGTGCTCTGAGCTCCAGTGAAGCACCACAGAATCCATAAAGGAAACTTTATCAATCACTCCCGGCAGCTACCTCCCCCAACTCCCGCCACGAAAGGCAGCCAATTGGCTTTCTAACCAAGATCACAGACACACACATTAGTGGAGTCACACTCCAAGTCCCTGTTTATAAATTGGCTTTCAAATGCTAGGGGATTCAGGAATAATATACTTAAGCTCCAGGCATGAACCCACCAAAACAAGGCATGTTGTGTATGATAAAGTCAGAATAAAGCAGAATTTGATGAAGCCAATATCTGGTAGAAACTCTACAATCAAAAACCATTCAGCCAATCACAACCTACTATTGTTCAATAGTGTACGGTCTTTAGCCAATGGGATTCCTGGGTTTTTGCCCTTCGCCTGGGAGACTGATAAAATGTCTGACAAGAGCTAATACCAGAGAAGTGGCCAGAGACCTATAGCAGAGGGAATGATGGGTACTATCAGTTTACAAAATCCAGCCCTAAGGACAGAATCCAAGCCCCCAATGAGAAGCCACGTTCAGCATCTTCCAAGTCAACAAGGAGCAGTTATATTTTGCAAGAACTCGCAATCAAGCCCCAATCCAAGTTCATGCCTTTTTAAGAAAACACCTGTTGCTGGAGCATTTGCAGGAAAAGCAGACAGAAAGCTAGCCAAGTTAGGCCCCTTATTCAATCCTTCCACCATAACTACGACCACCGCTACAAATTTACAAAAAGAAGTAAACTGCTAAGCTTGTGTGTCTGTGTGTGTGTTGGGGAGAGGGTAAAGGGAATGTTCTCTCTACCATCTCCTTGCTAGTTTTCTATCCTCTTTGGTCAAAGCTCTCTTCCTCCTCCTAAGTAATCCCAGGTAGGAAGTCAGCATGCTTAGTCACCTCACCCAGCCTGTCTTTCAAAGCCCTGCCCCTCTCCTTCTCCGCCTAAACGTTCCTCAGTAGACCATGCATCCAGGGTGAGCACATGGGCCAGCACCCCAGGCTGCACAAACTGCGCGCCGCGACCCTCACCCCGCATGCATTACCAGGGCCCAATCTGGGGGGGCCTCGCCGCAGCACCCACCCCAGGGTGTTGCCCCCAACTCGGGCCCATCCAAGTCCAGGGGATTGTAAGGGGAGGAGCAGGGGGCCAGAAGACCAGCCCTCCTTCCCAGGGCCGCCCCCGCCCCCCGTCAGCAGCGGGAGAGGCTGCCGCCATGGCCACGCCCCCTCCTCGGGGCCAGCGCGGCAGGCTCCCTCCAGGTGTAGGCCCCGAATTCTCCCTCGGCCTGCGCAGGCGCTCAGGGCGGTTTAAGGCGGCGGGCGCGGCCGCGCCGACTGCGGAGCCGGGTAGGCAGACGCAGGGCGAGCTCCGCCCGCTCCCCAACGCCCGTTCCCGGCCGCCTCAACAGTGGCAGCAAGCACCACGAGTCCACAACACACCGACTCACCTCCGCGCACCTCTTATCGGCTATTTTGATGAAAGTTTTAAATGCTCACCTTCATCGGTGGGATCTGTACCACTAATCGCTGGGTGAAAAAACCCACATAAAACAATACACAATATAAAATTCATTGCGAAAATGACGTGATTTACCCAGTGATTTACTGGGTCTCAGAGTTTCGTGCCCAGCAGGTCCTATAACTAGCAGGGGCATTATGATGTCACTGCCGAATGGAGATCACAATGCTGGGGATGAACTTCCAAAAGCTTTGTGTGTGATTCAATCTGATGTCTTTATCTTTGGTGCTACAATAGTTTTTACGTTGTTTTTGTTTTTTTTTTTAATAAACCACTAACACATTTTCTTTGAAAACTAAGAGTTATGTTTTCCTGAGCTAAGGTAAAGTTTTGGTTCTTGGATTTTAAAGAACAATTAATATTGCTGATAGAAAGATGAGAACAGACCATTTTGGTTTTCAAAGCATTTACAATACCGTATGTTCTTTTGGATAACCACAAGGTATCTTCTGAAAAACTAATCAGACACCAAAATTCAATCCAAATATCCTGCAAATTCTGGTTCATGGGCTATCATAACTGTAATTCTTTATTTTATTTATTTATTTATTTTTGCGCTACGAGAGCCTCTCACTGCTGGGGCCTCTCCCGTTGCAGAGCACAGGCTCCAGACGCACAGGCGCAGCGGCCATGGCTCACGGGCCCAGCCGCTCCGCGGCACGGGTGATCTTCCGGGCAGGGCCACGAACCCGCGTCCCCTGCATCGGCAGGCGGACTCTCAACCACTGTGCCACCAGGGAAACCCTATATTTAGTTTTTAACAAGAGTTTCTTATGAATTTTTCACATTGTAGAATGCTGGACCTTGTAAGGACATGGAAACAAAGCTCATACGATGAATGGTGAATAAATTGAAGTTCAGTGGACCTTCCAAACATCTCAAAGTCATCTTGTTATGGGTTGAATTTTGTTTGCCCCAAAAAGCTATGTTGAACTCTTAACCTTCAGTACCTCAGAATGTGACCTAATTTGGAAGTTAAGTCATTGAACATTTAATTAGTTAAGACAAGGTCACATGCAAGTAGGTGGGCTCCTAATCCAAAATGGTGTCCTTATTGAGAAGAGGGAAATTTGGACATGGAAACACAGAAAGAACTTGTGAAGACAGATGCAGCGATTGGAGTTCTGCTGCTATAAGCCAAGGAACTCCTGGGGCTACCAGAAGCTGGAAGATGCAAGGGAAGAATAAATCAAACCAATCTAATCAAAACTAAATCAAACCAGTCTAATCAGCTTTTGTATATGTATTGCTATTAACTTGAAAAGCTTACATTGTTCCATACCCTTATAATAACTGCCAGTTTTCTCATTAGCAGGAGTATACTCCTTATTTTCTTCTTCCACTTTGGTTGTTCAGCCACAGGCTGCTCAGGTAAGTGCGTCGTCTCAGGCCCTGAAAAATAGTATGCCCAGAGATCAGACGTATGTTCATTTCTTTGATTATTTTCTTTTACTAACTGCATTTTTTCACAAAGGATTTGAGTCAGAGATTGAAAAGCTAAGTTATACCATATTTCCAACAATAAACTTTATATCAGCCTATAGGAAATTGCCACGGAGTGTTGGAGAGGGTGTGCAGAGAAGGGAACCCTCCTACACTCTTGGTGGGATGTAAAATTGGTGAAACTGCTGTGGAGAACAGTATGGAGGTTCCTGTAAAAACTAAAAATAGACTTGCCATATGATCCAGCAATCCCACGCCTGGGCATAAACCAAGACAAAACTATAATTCAAAAACTGAATGCATCCCTATGTTCACAGCACCACTATTTACAACAGCCAAGACATGGAAACAACCGAAATGTCCACTGACATATGAATGGATAAAGAAGACGTGGTCTATATATACAATAGAATATTACTCAGCCATAAAAAAGCATGAAATAATGTCATTTGCAGCAACATGGATGGACCTAGAGATTATCATACTAAGTGAAGTAAGTCAGACACAGAAGGACAAGTACCAGATGATATCACTTACATGTGCAGTCTAAAATATGCCACAAATGAACATATCTACGAAACAGAAACAGACTCACAGACATAGAGACCAGACTGTGGTTGCCAAGGGGGTGGAGAGGGAAGGATTGGGAGTTTGGGATTAGCAGATGCAAACTAGTTTATAGAGGATGGATAAACAACAAGGTCCTACTGTATAGCACAGGGAACTATATTTAATATCCTATGATAAACCATAATGGAAAAGAATATCAAAAAGTATATATATGTCTATAACTGAGTCACTTTGCTGTACAGCAGAAATTAACACCGCATTGTATATCAACTATACTTCAATAAAATGTTTTTTAAAAATTGCTATGGACAAATTTCCTAGGATAATGGATCATGTTTCTTATCTGCTATTTTGATGAAAATTTTAAATGCTTACCTTCATCGGTGGGATCCGTACCACTAATCTTTGGGTGAAAAACCCCGCATAAAAAAATAAATAGTACAAAAATCATTGGGAAAATGACGTGATTTATCCAGTGATCTACTGTGTCTCAGAGTTTTCTTTCTTGGCCCAGCAGGTTCTGTAACTAGCAGAGACATTAGGATGTCACTGATAAATGGAGATCAGAATGCTGGGGATGAATTTCCGAAAGCTTTGTGACTCAGTCTGATGTGTTTATCTTTGGTTCTATAATAGTTTTTAGGTGTTTTTTTTTTTTTAAATAAACCACTGTCAGATTTTCTTTGAAAATTAAGAGTTATGTTTTCATAAAGTCATGTAAATTTTTGGTTCCTGGATTTTAAAGAACAATTAATATTGCTGATAGAAAGATGAGAACAGACCCTTTTGGTTTTCAAAGCAATTACAATATCGTATGCTGTTTTGGATAACCACGAAGTATCTCCTATAAAACTAATCAGACATCAAAATTCAATCCAAATGCCCTGCAAATTCTGGTTCATGGGCTATCTTAACTGTAAATCTTTTTTTTTTTTTTTTTTAGCGGTATGCAGGACTCTCACTGCTGTGGCCTCTCCCGTTGCGGAGCACAGGCTGTGGACGCGCAGGCTCAGCGGCCATGGCTCATGGGCCCAGCCGCTCCGCGGCATGTGGGATCTTCCCTGACCCTGGCACGAACCCGTGTACCCTGCAGTGGCAGGCGGAGTCTCAACCACTGTGCCACGAGGGAAGCCCTTAACTGTAATTCTTTAGGGGAAAGTTGTTTGAAACATCCTTTTGGGGGCGGTTTAAGACCTATATTCTTTATAGAATATAATATATTTATTTTGCTAAAAACATTTTATCAGTGAAACCGATCTTTCACCTCACATCATACAGATTGAGAAAATTATCTAACAGTTAGAAGAGGACTTAGGCCTGGATAATATTATCCATACATTCTTCATATAATAACTCATATAATAAGCAATGAAGGCAAGAAATCAAATGGACAATACCAGCAATATTGCTCTTCATATTAAAGGATCACCTAATATCCCCTCCCGCAATTGTAATTATTATTGATGGAGTCTCTTAGCTCTGGACAATATTCATAATTAAAATGACACAAGCATCAGGAGAAAAAGCGCACAAGTTTAAAAAGACTTGAATGTTTTTTCAGTATAATGAAGGCTCACAAATGAAGTCCAGCCAGTGTGGCATTGACTGGGCATACCTGAGGTACTAAAGAGTAAACTCGGAAGGAGTCTAATTGCTTAAGAGGGTGAGAGGAAGCAGAGAGGACTTATTCTAAAGTAAAAGATGGTTAGGATCACAGCCTCAGTCCTCAGTCAACGAAAGGGAGGTGGTCCTGTGTTTAGTACTGTTTTTCTTTTAGGCTCTCCAGCCCATTCTTCCGTGGGTGCTGGGAAGTGAAGAAGAGATGTGAGTAAAGAGCTAGTAGGCTTCTGGAGCCCTTTACTTTGGCATCTCCCTAACAGGGTGCAACATAGAAAAGGGGACGTACTTGGAGCAAGCATGCCCCTGGTTGCCCTGAACCACTGCACAGCTTTGTCTGATGGAGCTCAGCCATGATGAAACTTAGCAAAAGATAGAAGTTCCAGGGTTGGGGAGGAGGTGGCATCCAGTGGAATTACCAACTTTTCTCTCTGCAGAATCCTCTTATATTCCTAGAATAGTTATGCTTATTTTCAGATGTGACAAACCCCCTCTACATGTAATGGGACTGGTAGAGTGAATTGGTAGATTTTTTTTTAAACATTCGATTTTATGAAACTAAGTTTGTTTCAAAATTGATTCTAATTTTCCTTTGTTCCATGACCAGTACTCTTTCTAGAGTATATCACTAGTGTTACGGGTTGAACTGTGTCTCCCCCCACCCCCAAGTTCAAATGTTGAAGTCCTAACCCTCCAGTACCTCAGAATGTGACCCTGTTTGAGATGGAGTCACTGCAGATGTAATTAGTTAAGATGAAGTCATACTAAAGTAGTGTGGGCCCCTAATACAACATGACTGCTATTCTTATAAAAAGGGGAAAGTTGAACATAGACAGTCAGACAGATACACACACACACACACACAGACACACACACACAGACACACACACACACACAGACACACACACAGGGAGAATGCCATGTGAAGATGAAGGCAGAGATGGGGATGATGCAGCAAAAATCAAGGAACACTGAAGACTGCCAAGAAACTACCAAAAGCTAGAAGAGAGGCACAGGACAGATTCTCCCTTACAGCCCTCAGAAGGAACCAACCCTACTAACACCTTGGTCTCAGATGTCTGGACTCCAGAACTGTGAGTCAGCAAATTTCTGTTGTTTAAGCCACTCAGTTTGTGGTACTTCTTTATGGCAGCCCTAGCAAACAAACACTAGATAAACTCTTTGGGTTCTTAAGAAGAGATTATGGAAACTGAAATTGAATGTGTCCTCACTGTATATCATCAGTTTAGGCTCTAGTTATCATTTCCATGAATGTAAATATTCTATTACGCAATAGAGTAAAAACTTATCTTTAAAAAAAGTGTATATTTACTTTCTATATATTAAACTATATTTTATGCCTTTGAAGAATGCCCTAAGAAGGATCCATTGCTAATACCAAGGATGTCATTAGATATACTTTCTAATCTGTGATTTTGTTTCTTGTTTCTTGACCATGTCTGGGTTATAAGCCCCTTCCATTTTGGTGTCTTCTCCGATAAGAGCACTGGGCCAGGAGTAAGAAGGAATACATTTGGGTCTTAGCTCCATCACTTACTACCTATGTGATCATAAGCAAATCATGTCTCTAACCCTGAATTTCCTCATCTGGAAAATAAGTAAATTAGATATCATACCAAGTAGATATTCGAGGCATTTACTGGGTTGAATTTATTTCCTGAATTTATTTACTTCATAAAGAATTTATTTACTTTCTATACAGATAATTTTTTTTCATGCCTAAAAGGATTAGCACTGGTGAGATTTTCATATACACAGCTTTTTAAGAGGCATAACACAACAGTACCCTACTAGGAAAGTAAATATAAGTAGAAAAAGTGATGTAGTAGAAGACACACAAACATTAAGAAATGAAACCATGTTGTAAAATGACCCCAAACGTATTTTAAAGACTGTCAGTTGAGTCATCCTAATCTTCGAGAGACTCCATTAAACGCAGATAGTTCCACAAAGCGTACATTAGTTGTTGCAATCCATGAACGTAAGTCTCAAACCTTGCTTAAAATATTAATTTGAATATTACTTTCCTTAATTCTAAATAGTAAGTTTACACATGACATAAGATAAAATAAGTGATTGGTTATATCATTGTAATTTTGTAAAACCAAGAACAATGAACTCTGCTTCGTCGGAATGGTTAGGGAACTGAGGTTGTCTTTAACAGACTCTCTCAAACTAAACAGAAGTTACCATTTCATTCAGGATTGCTAATTTTCAAAGAACTAGAATCTTTCAATAAAATATAAGAAAGTTCTTTTGAACAGAATGTAATCTCTTTTCTCTCTTTGTGGGACTGTCAAGAATTTATAGGGCCCTCTGGGTTAAGTGAGAACCTTGATTATCAATGAGTACTTTTGTGTATCATTTTGATTATCTGAGCTTTTTTCCCCCGGGTCCAGATCCTTTTTATTTATATTATTATTTTTTATTAAGGTAAAGCTTTTTTTAGCTTCTAGATGAATAGAAATATTGAAGTAAGGGTATTTTTACTAACATGGTGACTCATGTAGTAAAAGAGAAATATCTGTTGATATTAAAACGTTGGGTTTAAAACCAGATCTTTCATTCACAACTTAATAGAAGAGGCAAGGGAAGACTGCATGGCATCTGGCCAGGCTGAAGTTGTTTAGGTTGCTATATAAAAACTGCCACTTAACCTAAGTCTTAAGGAGGTTGCTAATTAATAGCTATCCAAAGATTCAGGATAACAGGGTAGATGCATTAGGACAGAGGGACAAGAACATTGAGACTGCTAAGTAAAGAGTGGAAAAACTGATTTACAGTGGGGTCTGGAAGTTTAAAACTTCAAAGCTGAACAGTGCTGTGTAATAACGAGTCCAAAGGGCCTGGCTTCAGGTTGCTAAATTAGATTAGAAGGGAAGAAGAACATTGGCATTGGGATGTAAATTAAGTAAAATGAGAGACCATGATGTGTTGTCTGGGGCCAATGAAGCTCCCTAGGACATGTAAGACTTGGAAATGAGAGGAACTGTGGGAAAGTGGTACCTTGGTCTTCTGTGAATGAGGCTGGTGTAGAGAATGACAACAGATGATGGTGGTGGGTAGGGTGGTAGAGAGTGGTATTGTTAAATGGCATAAACCTGGGAGGATGGGTGGTTTTGAGAACACAAAAGTCAAGATACTGAAGAGCAAGAATGCCAACCACACCTCAAGGCACTGATATACACTGGGGTACATGAGATATAGGAGAAGGGGTTGTAGAAGGCTGCAGGGAAGAGCCAGATCTCGGTGAGAAGTTGTACTCATACTGAATCTAGATGCTGTATTTATAATTTAACATTATAATATAAGCATTCTGACACACTTACTTTTAATATCTGTAAAACATCCAATTCAGTGAATATTTATTACTTTTTTGGGTCATTTACCTTATCGTTGGTTAGGTTGTTTCCAATTTTCCTTATTACACACAGTAAAGTAATGAGCATATTTATGGCTAAAATTTTTTCAGCATTTATAATGATTTCATTTAGATAGTTTCCTAAATGAGGAATTTCTACCTTAAAGCATATGAACATTTCCAGGCTCTTGATACTCACTGTTCCACACTCATCTTGGATTTTCCCAGCCCCAGCCATGGAACCAACCGTCATCTCTAAGAATTCCTGGTTCCTTTCAGGGGACAATAGTATCCACATGCCAAGACCTGGACACTAGACGTGTTCATTGAATCAGAACACCACTGTGGTCAGGTCCTCTCAGTGGACAGAGACAGGAATACAGTGTATGTACAAGTGTATATGTGTATGTAATATATGCATATATATACCTACATATATTTACATCTATATTTATTTCTATATGTATCTATGGCAAAAACATGGGTTCAAACAGTTACTTTAACTTCAGACCAACACCTGTTTACATATTTATAACCCCCTTCTTTGATGGTGAGAAACCTGGCTTCCATTATACTTAAAGCAGTATATTTACTTGTTTGATTAACTTCTCCCTCCCTCCTCCCCGTGGTATGGAATCAACCTTCCATTGCTGCTACCTCCCTCCCGCTGTCTAGATGCCCTTCACAACCCACTCAGGCTCTGACACCCTCTGCCAGGCTGCTCTCCCAGATAGATGACCTCCTCACCCCACTGGCCTCTGCCACCTCATGGTAGGCAGCCCTCCTACACAGATGCCCGCCCCATTTCACCTGGGCTCCAATACACCATGCCAGGCTACCTCCCACCTCACCCCTGCATGGATTCCCTCCCGATCCTGATTCCGTTCCAATATTCCATACCGAGCACCCCTCCTCCTACTCAGATGCCCTTCTCATCCTGCTTGAGCTCTGACACCCCATTCTGGGCCACATGGCTCCCTCCACCCCACCCTGGCACATATCCTACTGTGAGTGACCCTACCTAAGGCTTTGGGATAGGAATTTTCAGAAGGATGAAGGGGGAAGTGACAATGTACCTACTTTCAAATTTAGTTGACTCAGAAACATTCAGAACTTCTGAACACTGCTGTCTTTTTCTTTCTTCTCAATGGTCACCCTTGCCCCAAATCCTGCTCTAATTCCTTTCTCTCCGATCTTATATCTTCTCATTCAACTTGAAGTGATGATCCATGTTCACATCTTCTAAAGGGAAATTTACACAGTAAAAAGATTAAAGACACCAGAATAGGGTTACCCTGGTGGCGCAGCGGTTGAGAACCCGCCTGCCAATGCAGGGAACACAGGTTCGAGACCTTGTTCAGGAAGATCCCACATGCCACGGAGCAACTAAGCCCATGTGCCACAACTACTGAGCCTGCGCTCTAGAGCTCACGAGCCACAACTACTGAAGCCCATGAGCCACAACTATGGAAGCCGTGCATCTAGAGCCTGTGCTCCGCAACGAGAAACCACTGCAATGAGAAGCCCGTGCACCGCAACAAAGACCCAACACAGCCATAAATAAATAAATAAATAAATAAATAAATAAATAAATAAAGCAGAATAAATGAAAACTTGGGGGCCTCTAAACATACACTGAAGTTAAATGATTTGCCCTCCACAAACGTGAGAATGTGAAGTTCACCTTCAAATGCAACGGGAATTTGAGCAGTGACCAAGCCTGACTCAATGAACAAGTTACCATGATATTTACTCTTATTTTATGTGAACTTTAGCGCATCTTATCCCAGAAAGGATTTTAGGAAGTTTATAAGAGGTACAGAAAATAACAGCATAACATAAAAATAATAAAATATGGGGTGGGGGAGATAGAAAAGCAAGTTCAGGTACTCAGTTAAGCAGGAATCAGCTTTAAAAGTCAACTGCAAAGTCCCATGACCATGTTCAAGGTTGGCATAGAATTGGGTCTATCCTTCATAGAAAGAGATAATACAAAAAAGAGAATCTTGTCAATTATACGACCCACGGTGTTGAGAGAAATAAGAAACTATTTCTCAGAGAGTGGACCCCTATTCTTGGTGTTGGAATCAGACAGGCTCATTTTCTGTGTGATCTGGCCCCCACATACCGCTCCAGCTGTGTCTGTGCCACCCACCATCTCCCTTCCGGGGCCCCAGGCACCCTAGTGTTCCTTCAGTGCTTCAAAGAACCTTTACCTGCCCGAGGGTCTTTTTCCATCTGGCCCTTTTGCTTGGAGGGCTCTTTTCCTTCTATTTGCTTGCCTGGATCCAGATAAGCCTTTGTCACTTGATTCGTTTGAAAATAATTTCTCCCATTCTGAGGGTTGTCTTTTTGTCTTGTTGATAGTTTCCTTTGTTGTGCAAAAGCTTTTTAAAGTTTCATTAGGTCCCATTTGCTTATTTTTGTTTTTATTTCCATTACTCAAGGAGGTGGGTCAAAAAAGATCTTGCTGTGATTTATGTCAAAGAGTGTTCTTCCTATATTTTCCTCTAAGAGTTTTGTAGTGTCTGGTCTTACATTAAGGTCTTTAATCCATTTGAGTTTATTTTTGTGTATGGTGTTAAGGAGTATTTTAATTTCATTCTTTTACATGTAGCTGTCCAGTTTTCCCAGAACCACTTATTGAAGAGGCTGTCCTTTCTACACTGTACGTTCCTGCCTCCTTTATCAAAGATAAGGTGACCATGTGTACGTGGGTTTATTTCTGGGGTTTCTATCCTGCTCCATTGATTTATCTTTCTGTTTTTGTGTCAGTACCATACTGTCTTGATTACTGTAGCTTTGTAGTATAGTCTGAAGTCAGGGAGCCTGATTCCTCCAACTTTGTTTTTCTTTCTCAAGATTGTTTTGGCTATTCGGGGTCCTTTGTGTCTCCATACAAATTTTAAGATATTTTGTTCTAGTTCTGTAAAAAATGCCATTGGTAATTTGATCAAGATTGCATTGAATCTGTAGATTGCTTGGGGTAGTATACTCATTTTGACAATATTGATTCTTCCAATCCAAGAACATGGTATATCTCTCCATCTGTTTCTGTCATCTTTGATTTCTTTCATCAGTGTCTTATAGTTTTCTGAGTACAGGTCTTTTACCTCCATAGGTAGGTTTATTCCTAGGTATTTTATTCTTTTTGTTGCAGTGGTGAATGGGATTGTTTCCTTAATTTCTCTTTCTGATCTTTCATTGTTAGTGTATAGGAATGCAGTAGATTTCTGTGCATTAATTTTGTATCCTGCAACTTTACCAAATTCACTGATTAGCTCTAGTAGTTTTATGGTGGCATCTTTAGGATTCTCTATGTATAGTATCATGTCATCTGCAAACAGTGACAGTTTTACTTCTTCTTTTCCAATTTGTATTCCTTTTATTTCTTTTTCTTCTCTGATTGCCATGCCTAGGACTTCCAGAACTATGTTGAAAAAGAGTAGCGAGAGTGGACATCCTTGTATTGTTCCTGATCTTAGAGGAAATGCTTTCAGTTTTTCACCATTGAGAATGATGTTTGCTGTGGGCTTGTCATATATGGCCTTTATTATGTTGAGGTAGGTTCCCTCTATGACCACTTTCCGGAGAGTTTTTATCATAGATGGGTGTTGAATTTTGTCGAAAGCTTTCTCTGCATCTATTGAGATGATCATATGGTTTTTATTCTTCAATTTGTTAATATGGTGTATCACATTGATTGATTTGCGTATATTGAAGGATTCTTGCATCCCTGGGATAAAGCCCACTTGATCATGGTGTATGATCCTTTTAATGTGTTGTTGGATTCTGTTTGCTAGTATTTTGCTGAGGATTTTTGCATCTATATTCATCAGTGATATTGTTCTGTAACTTTCTTTTTTTGTATTATCTTTGCCTGGTTTTGGTATCAGGGTGATGGTGGCCTTGTAGAATGAGCTTGGGAGTGTTCCTTCCTCTGCAATTTTTTGGAAGAGTTTGAAAAGGATGGGTGTTAACTCTTCTCTAAATGTTTGATAGAATTCACCTGTGAAGCCACCTGGTCCTGGGCTTTTGTTGGAAGATTTTTAATCACAGTTTCAATTTCATCCCTTGTGACTGGTCTGTTCATATTTTCTATTTCTTCCTGGTTCAGTCTTGGAAGGTTACAGCTTTCTAAGAATTTGTCCATTTCTTCCAGGTTGTCCATTTTATTGGCATAGAATTGCTTGTAGTAGTCTCTTATGATGCTTTGTATTTCTGTGGTGTCCGTTTTAACTTCTCGTTTTTCATTTCTAATTTTATTGATTTGAGTCCTCTCCCTCTTTTTCTTGATGAATCTGGCTAAAGGTTTACCAATTATGTTTATCTTCTCAAAGAACCAGCTTTTAGTTTTATTGATCTTTGCTACCGTTTCCTTCATTTCTTTTTCATTTATTTCTGCTCTGATCTTTATGATTTCTTTCCTTCTACTAACTTTGGGTTTTTGTTGTTCTTCTTCTTCTTTCTCTAGTTTCTTAGACTTAAGCTTAGGTTGTTTATTTGAGATTTTTCTTGTTTCTTGAGGTAGGGTTGTATTGCTATAAACTTCCCTCTTAGATCTGCTTTTCCTGTGTGCCATAGGTTTTGGGTCATCATGCTTTCATTGTCATTTGTTTCTATGTTTTTCTTTTTTTACTTCTTTGATTTCTTCAGTGATCTCTTGGTTATTTAGTAGTGCACTGTTTAGCCTCCATGTATTTGTGATTTTACATTTTTTTTCCTGTAATTGATTTCCAATCTCATAGCATTGGGGTCAGAAAAGATGCTTGATACAATTTCAATTTTCTTAAATTTACCGAGGTTTGATTTGTGACCCAAGATGTGATCTATCCTGGAGAATGTTCCATGTGCACTTGACAAGAAAGTGGAATCTGCTGTTTTCAGATGGAATGTCCTATATCAATTAAATCTATCTGGTCTCTTGTGTCATTTAAAGCTTGTGTTTCCTTATTTTCTGTCCAGATGATCTGCCCATTGGTGTAAGTGAGGTGTTAAAGTCCCACACTATTATTGTGTTACTGTTGATTTCCTCTTTTATAACTGTTAGCATTTGCCTTATGTATTGAGGTGCTCCTATGTTGGGTGCATATATATTTATAATTGTTATATCTTCTTCTTGGATTGATTCTTTGATCATTATGTAGTGTCCTTCCCTTTCTCTTGTAACATTCTTTATTTTAAAGTCTATTTTATCTGATATGAGTATTGCTACTCCAACTTTCTTTTGATTTCCATTTGCATGGAATATCTTTTTCCATCCCCTCCCTTTCAGTCTGTATGTGTCCCTAGGTCTGAAATGGGTCTCAGTCTGTATGTGTCCCTAGGTCTGAAATGGGTCTCAGCAAATATATGGGTTTTGTTTTTGTATCCATTCATTGAGCCTGCGTCTTTTGGTTGGAGCTTTTAATCCATTCACATTTAAGGTAATTATCAATATGTATGTTCCTATTAGCATTTTCTTAATTGCTTTGGGTTTTCGTAGGTCCTTTTCTTCTCTTGTGTTTCCCACTTAGAGAAGTTCCTTTAGCATTTGTTGTAGAGCTGGTTTGGTGGTGCTGAATTCTCTTAGCTTTTGCTTATCTGTAAAGCTTTTGATTTTTCCATCAAATCTGAATGAGACCCTTGCCGGGTAGCGTAATCTCGGTTGTAGTTTCTTCCCTTTCATCACTTTAAATATATCATGCCACTCCCTTCTGGCTTATAGAGTTTCTGCTGAGAAATCAGCTGTTAACCTTATGGGAATTCCTCTTTATGTTATTTGTCATTTTTCCCTTGTTGCTTTTAATAATTTTTCTTTGTCTTTAATTTTTGTCAGTTTGATTACTATGTGTCTTGGCGTGTTTCTCCTTGGGTTTATCCTGTTTGAGACTTTCTGTGCTTCCTGGACTTGGGTAGCTATTTCCTTTCTCACATTAGGAAAGTTTTTGACTATAATCTCTTCAAATACTTTTCAGGTCCTTTCTCTCTCTCTTCTCCTTCTGGGACCCCTATAATGCAAATGTTGGTGCATTTAATGTTGTCCCAGAGGTCTCTTAGGCTGTTTTCATTTCTTTTCATTCTTTTTTCTTTATTCTGTTCCATGGCAGTGAATCCCACCATTCTGTCTTCCAGGTCACTTATCCATTCTTCTGCCTCAGTTATTCTGCTATTGATTCCTTCTAGTGTATTTTTCATTTCAGTTATTGTATTGTTCATCTCTGTTTGTTCTTTAATTCTTCTAGGTCTCTGTCAAACATTTCTTGCATCTTTTCAATCTTTGCCTCCATTCTTCTTCCGAGGTTCTGGATCATCTTCACTATCATTATTCTGAATTCTTTTTCTGGAAGGTTGCCTATCTCCATTTCATTTAGTTGTTTTTCTGGTGTTTTATCTTGTTCCTTCGTCTGGTACATAGCCCTCTGCCTTTTCATTTTGTCTTATCTTTCTGTGAATGTGGTTTTCATTCCACAGACTGTAGGACTGTAGTTCTTCTTGCTTCTGCCATCTGCCCTCTGGTGGATGAGGCTATCTAAGAGGCTTGTGCATGCTTCCTGATAGGAGGGACTGGTGGTGGGTAGAGCTGGGTGTTGCTCTGGTGGGCAGAGCTCAGTAAAACTTTAATCCATTGTCTGCTGATGGGTGGGGCTGAGTTGCCTCCCTGTTCGTTGTTTGGCCTGAGGCGACTCAGCACTGGAGGCTACAGGCTCTTTGGTGGGCTAATGGTGGACTCCAGGAGGGCTCAGGCCAAGGAGTACTTCCCAGAACTTCTGCCGCCAGTGTGCTTGTCTCCATGGTGAGCCACAGCCACCCCCTGCCTCTGCAGGAGACCCTCCAACACTAGCTGGTAGGTCTGGTTCAGTCTCCTATGGGGTCACTGCTCCTTCCCCCTCGGTCCTGATGTGCACACTACTTTGGGTGTGCCCTCCAAGAGTGGAGTCTCTGTTTCCCCCAGTCCTGTCAAAGTCCTGCAATCAAATCCCACTCGCCTTCAAAGTCTGATTCTCTGAGGATTCCTCCTCCCGTTGCTGGACCCCAGTTTGGGAACCCTGACATGGGGCTCAGAACCTTCACTCCAGTGGGTGGACTTCTGTGGTATAATTGTTCTCCAGTTCATGAGTCACCCACCCAGCAGTTATGGGATTTGATTTTATTGTGATTGCGTCCCTCCTACTGTCTCACTGTGGCTTCTCCTTTGTCTTTGGATGTGGGGTATCTCTTTTGGTGAGTTCCAGTGTCTTCCTGTCATGATTATTCAGCAGTTAGTTGTGATTCTGGTTCTCTCACAAGAGGGAGTGAGCACACGTGCTTCTACTCCACCATCTTTAACCAAATCCAGGTTCTCCTGTTCTTATATAGTGCCTTGAGCTTACCCCTGGAGGATTCATCCTGATCATAAGGCGTTATTTGCATGCAAATAATGTTTCCTGATAGTCTCCCCTTGCTAGAATATAAGCTCTGTGAGACTCAGTGTATCTTATTTACTGCTGTATCCCCAGACCCTTGCACGTAGTAGGTGCTAAAATAAATGCTGAATAAAAACTTCTGTGAGGCTCATTAATGAATTTCATGGGACTGTTTCTTTTTTTTTTTTTTTTTTTTTTTTTTTTTTTTTTTTATTTTTTTTATTTTACAAATTTAATCAGTTATACATATACATATGTTCCCATATCCCCTCCCTTTTGCGTCTCCCTCCCACCCTCCCTATCCCACCCCTCCAGGCGGTCACAAAGAACCGGGCTGATCTCCCTGTGCTATGCGGCTGCTTCCCACTAGCTATCTACCTTACATTTGGTAGTGTATATATGTCCATGCCGCTCTTTCACTTTGTCACAGCTTACCCTTCCCCCTCCCCATATACTCAAGTCCATGCTCTAGTAGGTCTGTGTCTTTATTCCTGTCTTACCCCTATGTTCTTGATGACATTTTTTTCTTAAATTCCATATATATGTGTCAGCATACAGTATTTGTCTTTCTCTTTCTGACTTACTTCACTCTGTATGACAGACTCTAGGTCCATCCACCTCATTACAAATAGCTCAATTTCATTTCTTTTTATGGCTGAGTAATATTCCATTGTATATATGTGCCACATCTTCTTTATCCATTCATCCGATGATGGACACTTAGGTTGTTTCCATCTCCGGGCTATTGTAAATAGGGCTGCTATGAACATTTTGGTACATGTCTCTTTTTGAATTATGGTTTTCTCAGGGTATATGCCCAGTAGTGGGATTGCTGGGTCATATGGTAGTTCTATTTGTAGTTTTTTAAGGAACCTCCATACTGTTCTCCATAGTGGCTGTACCAATTCACATTCCCACCAGCAGTGCAAGAGTGTTCCCTTTTTTCCACACCCTCTCCAGCATTTATTGTTTGTAGATTTTTTGATGATGGCCATTCTGACTGGTGTGAGATGATATCTCATTGTAGTTTTGATTTGCATTTCTCTAATGAGTAAAGATGTTGAGCATCCTTTCATGTGTTTGTTGGCTGTCTGTATATCTTCTGTGGAGAAATGTCTATTTAGGTCTTCTGCCCATTTTTGGATTGGGTTGTTTGTTTTTTTGCTATTGAGCTGCATGAGCTGCTTATAAATTTTGGAGATTAATCCTTTGTCAGTTGCTTCATTTGCAAATATTTTCTCCCATTCTGAGGGTTGTCTTTTGGTCTTGTTTATGGTTTCCTTTGCTGTGCAAAAGCTTTGAAGTTTCATTAGGTCCCATGTGTTTATTTTTGTCTTTATTTCCATTTCTCTAGGAGGTGGGTCAAAAAGGATCTTGCTGTGATTTATGTCATAGAGTGTTCTGCCTATGTTTTCCTCTAGGAGTTTGATAGTGTCTGGCCTTACATTTAGGTCTTTAATCCATTTTGAGCTAATTTTTGTGTATGGTGTTAGGGAGTGATCTAATCTCATACTTTTACATGTCCCTGTCCAGTTTTCCCAGCACCACTTATTGAAGAGACTGTCCTTTCTCCACTGTACATTCCTGCCTCCTTTATCAAAGATAAGGTGACCATATGTGCGTGGGTTTATCTCTGGGCTTTCTATCCTGTTCCATTGATCTATCTTTCTGTTTTTGTGCCAGTACCATACTGTCTTGATTACTGTAGCTTTGTAGTATAGTCTGAAGTCAGGGAGCCTGATTCCTCCAGCTCCATTTTTCGTTCTCAAGATTGCTTTGGCTATTCGGGGTCTTTTGTGTTTCCATACAAATTGTGAAATTTTTTGTTCTAGTTCTGTGAAAAATGCCAGTGGTAGTTTGATAGGTATTGCATTGAATCTGTAGATTGCTTTGGGTAGTAGAGTCATTTTCACAATGTTGATTCTTCCAATCCAAGAACATGGTACATCTCTCCATCTATTTGTATCATCTTTAATTTCTTTCATCAGTGTCTTATAATTTTCTGCATAGAGGTCTTTTGTCTCCTTAGGTAGGTTTATTCCTAGATATTTTATTCTTTTTGTTGCAATGGTAAATGGGAGTGTTTCCTTGATTTCACTTTCAGATTTTTCATCATTAGTATATAGGAATGCCAGAGATTTCTGTGCATTAATTTTGTATCCTGCAACTTTACCAAATTCATTGATTAGCTCTAGTAGTTTTCTGGTAGCATCTTTAGGATTCTCTATGTATAGTATCATGTCATCTGCAAACAGTGACAGCTTTACTTCTTCTTTTCCCATTTGGATTCCTTTTATTTCCTTTTCTTCTCTGATTGCTGTGGCTAAAACTTCCAAAACTATGTTGAATAAGAGTGGTGAGAGTGGGCAACCTTGTCTTGTTCCTGATCTTAGTGGAAATGGTTTCAGTTTTTCACCATTGAGGACGATGCTGGCTGTGGGTTTGTCATATATGGCCTTTATTATGTTGAGGAAAGTTCCCTCTATGCCTACTTTCTGCAGGGTTTTTATCATAAATGGGTGTTGAATTTTGTCAAAAGCTTTCTCTGCATCTATTGAGATGATCATATGGTTTTTCTCCTTCAACTTGTTAATATGGTGTATCACATTGATTGATTTGCGTATATTGAAGAATCCTTGCATTCCTGGAATAAACCCCACTTGATCATGGAGTATGATCCTTTTAATGTGCTGTTGGATTCTGTTTGCTAGTATTTTGTTGAGGATTTTTGCATCTATGTTCATCAGTGATATTGGCCTGTAGTTTTCTTTCTTTGTGACATCCTTGTCTGGTTTTGGTATCAAGGTGATGGTGGCCTCGTAGAATGAGTTTGGGAGTGTTCCTCCCTCTGCTATATTTTGGAAGAGTTTGAGAAGGATAGGTGTTAGCTCTTCTCTAAATGCTTGATAGAATTCGCCTGTGAAGCCATCTGGTCCTGGGCTTTTGTTTGTTGGAAGATTTTTAATCACAGTTTCAATTTCAGTGCTTGTGATTGGTCTATTCATATTTTCTATTTCTTCCTGATTCAGTCTTGGCAGGTTGTGCATTTCTAAGAATTTGTCCATTTCTTCCAGGTTGTCCATTTTATTGGCATAGAGTTGCTTATAGTAATCTCTCATGATCTTTTGTATTTCTGCAGTGTCAGTTGTTACTTCTCCTTTTTCATTTCTAATTCTATTGATTTGAGTCTTCTCCCTTTTTTTCTTGATGAGTCTGGCTAATGGTTTATCAATTTTGTTTATCTTCTCAAAGAACCAGCTTTTAGTTTTATTGATCTTTGCTATCGTTTCCTTCATTTCTTTTTCATTTATTTCTGATCTGATTTTTATGATTTCTTTCCTTCTGCTAACTTTGGGATGTTTTTGTTCTTCTTTCTCTAATTGCTTTAGGTGCAAGGTTAGGTTGTTTATTCGAGATATTTCCTGTTTCTTAAGGTGGGATTGTATTGCCATAAACTTCCCTCTTAGAACTGCTTTTGCTGCATCCCATAGGTTTTGGGTCGTCGTGTCTCCATTGTCATTTGTTTCTAGGTATTTTTTAATT
Source organism: Mesoplodon densirostris (assembly GCF_025265405.1). Taxonomy (NCBI): domain Eukaryota; kingdom Metazoa; phylum Chordata; class Mammalia; order Artiodactyla; family Ziphiidae; genus Mesoplodon; species Mesoplodon densirostris. The sequence continues at coordinate 51,294,517 of NC_082666.1, read as the reverse complement.
TCCTCTTTGATTTCTTCAGTGATCACTTCGTTATTAAGTAGTGTATTGTTTAGCCTCCATGTGTTTGTATGTTTTACAGCTCTTTTCCTGTAATTGATATCTAGTCTCATAGCATTGTGGTCGGAAAAGATACTTGATACAATTTCAATTTTCTTAAATTTACCAAGGCTTGATTTGTGACCCAAGATATGATCTATCCTGGAGAATGTTCCATGAGCACTTGAGAAAAATGTGTATTCTGTTGTTTTTGGATGGAATGTCCTATAAATATCAATTAAGTCCATCTTGTTTAATGTATCATTTAAAGCTTGTGTTTCCTTATTTATTTTCATTTTGGATGACCTGTCCATTGGTGAAAGTGGGGTGTTAAAGTCCCCTACTATGATTGTGTTACTGTCGATTTCTCCTTTTATGGCTGTTAATAATTCCCTTATGTATTGAGGTGCTCCTATGTTTGGTGCATAAATATTTACAATTGTTATATCTTCTTCTTGGATTGATCCCTTGATCATTATGTAGTGTCCTTTTTTGTCTCTTCTAGTAGTCTTTATTTTAAAGTCTATTTTGTCTGATATGAGAATTGCTACTCCAGCTTTCTTTTGGTTTCCATTTGCATGGAATATCTTTTTCCATCCCCTTACTTTCAGTCTGTATGTATCTCTAGGTCTGAAGTGGGTCTCTTGTAGACAGCATATATATGGGTCTTGTTTTTGTATCCATTCAGCCAATCTGTGTCTTTTGGTGGGAGCATTTAGTCCATTTACATTTAAGGTAATTATCGATATGTATGTTCCTATTCCCATTTTCTTAATTGTTTTGGGTTCGTTATTGTAGGTCTTTTCCTTCTGTTGTGTTTCTTGCCTAGAGAAGTTCCTTTAGCATTTGTTGTAAAGCTGGTTTGGTGGTGCTGAACTCTCTCAGCTTTTGCTTGTCTGTAAACGTTTTAATTTCTCCATCAAATCTGAATGAGATCCTTGCTGGGTAGAGTAATCTTGGTTGCAGGTTTTTCTCCTTCATCACTTTAATTATGTCCTGCCACTCCCTTCTGGCTTGTAGAGTTTCTGCTGAGAGATCAGCTGTTATCCTGATGGGGATTCCCTTGTGTGTTATTTGTTGTTTTTGCCTTGCTGCTTTTAATATGATTTCTTTGTGTTTAATTTTTGACAGTTTGATTAATATGTGTCTTGGCGTATTTCTCCTTGGATTTATTCTGTATGGGACTCTCTGTGCCTCCTGGACTTGATTAACTATTTCCTTTCCCATATTAGGGAAGTTTTCAACTATAATCTCTTCAAATATTTTCTCAGTCCCTTTCTTTTTCTCTTCTTCTTCTGGAACCCCTATAATTCGAATGTTGGTGCGTTTAATGTTGTCCCAGAGGTCTCTGAGACTGTCCTCTGTTCTTTTCATTCTTTTTTCTTTATTTTGCTCTGCAGCAGTTATTTCCACTATTTTATCTTCCACCTCACTTATCCGTTCTTCTGCCTCAGTTATTCTGCTATTGATCCCATCTAGAGTATTTTTTATTTCATTTATTGTGTTTTTAATCGATGCTTGATTCGTCTTTAGTTCTTCTAGGTCCTTGTTAACTGTTTCTTGCATTTTGTCTATTCTATTTCCAAGATTTTGGATCATCTTTACCATCATTATTCTGAATTCTTTTTCAGATAGACTGCCTATTACCTCTTCATTTGTTAGGTCTGGTGGGTTTTTATCTTGCTCCTTCTCCTGCTGTGTGTTTTTCTGTCTTCTCATTTTGCTTATGTTACTGTGTTTGGGGTCTCCTCTTTGCAGGCTGCAGGTTCGTAGTTCCCTTTGTTTTTGGTGTCTGTCCCCAGTGGCTAAGGTTGGTTTAGTGGGTTGTGTAGGCTTCTTGGTGGAGGGGACTACTGCCTGTGTTCTGGTGGATGAGGCTGGATCTTGTCTTTCTGGTGGGCAGGTCCACGTCTGGTGGTGTGTTTTGGGGTGTTTGCGGACTTTTTATGATTTGAGGCAGCCTCTCTGTTAATGGGTGGTGTTGTGTTCCTGTCTTGCTAGTTGTTTGGCATAGGGTGTCCAGCACTGTAGCTTGCTGGTCGTTGAGTGAAGCTGGGTGCTGGTGTTGAGATGGAGATCTCTGGAAGATTTTCGCCGTTTGATATTATGTGGAGCTGGGAGGTCTCTTGTGGACCAGTGTCCTGAAGTTCGCTCTCCCACCTCAGAGGCACAGCACTGACTCCTGGCTCCTCAATTTGGGATGATTTGTTGTCTATTCATGTATTCCACAGATGCAGGGTACATGAAGTTGATTGTGGAGCTTTAATCCGCTGCTTCTGAGGCTGCTGGGAGAGGTTTCCCTTTCTCTTCTTTGTTCTCACAGCTCCTGGGTCTCAGCTTTGGATTTGGCCCCGCCTCTGCGTGTAGGTCGCCGGAGGGCGTCTGTTCTTCGCTCAGACAGGACAGGGTTAAAGGAGCAGCCTCTTCGGGGACTCTGGCTCACTCAGGCCGGGCGGGAGGGAGGGGCACGGAGTGCGGGGCGAGCCTGCAGCGGCAGAGGTCGGCGTGACGTTGCACCAGCCCGAGGCGCGCCGTGCGTTCCCCCAGGGAAGCCGCCCCTGGATCCCGGGACCCTGGCGGTGGCAGGCTGCACAGGCTCCCGGAAGGGCGGTGTGGACAGTGTCCTGCGCTCGCACACAGGCTTCTTGGCGGCGGCAGCAGCAGCCCCAGCGTCCCACGCCCGTCTCTGGGCTCCGCGCTTTCAGCCGCGACTCGCGCCCGTCTCTGGAGCTCCTTTACGTGGCGCTCTTAATCCCCTCTCCTCGCGCACCAGGAAACCAAGAGGGAAGAAAAAGTCTCCTGCCTCTTCGGCAGCTCCAGAGTTTTCCCGGACTCTCTCCCGGCTAGCTGTGGCACACTAGCCCCCTTCAGGCTGAGTTCTCGCCGCCAGTCCCAGTCCTCTCCCTGCGCTCTGACCGAAGCCCGAGCCTCAGCTCCAGCGCCTCCCGCCCTGGCGGGGGAGCAGACAAGCCTCTCGGGCTGGTGAGTGCCGCTCGGCACCGCTCCTCTGTGCGGGAATCTCTCTGCTTTGCCCTACCCAGGTATGTGGGGAGTTTCTTGCCTTTTGGGAGGTCTGGGGTCTTCTGCCAGCGTTCAGTAGGTGTTCTGTAGGAGTTGTTGCACGTGTAGCTGTATTTCTGGTGTATCTGTGGGGAGGAAGGTGATCTCCGCGTCTTACTCCGGGACTGTTTCTTATAACAATCCATTTTATAAGCTGAAGGACTGAGTGATTTGGAGACTAAGTTGGGGATATTGGCAAAAGGCCATCCTAATAAAAATTCATGGAGAACATGCTACAGGCCCGGTAGGATTGTGCTGCCTTGTCCTTTGTCCAATGGAACAAAGAGAGCCTGGAAATGGACCCTGGTGCATGGCTCTTATAGACCTGCCCACTCTGCTTCCTAGGGTTGTCCTTCCATACAGTGAGGGCATCAGGCAGGAGAGGTGAGGAAGCATAAAACTGCAGGTGTATAACTTATTGTTTACATGGACAGCATCCTGCACAATAGGTCTGCAGAACCCAAGACAGCCTGAGAACATCAACTTTTTAATACATAAGTGAAATTCTTTCCCTTAAGGTCTGATCCTCTGTTACACAAACTCCTCCCAAACTCCTCCCTGACACTTTTGCTCTGCACCGAATTACTGTTTATTTCGTATGCATGTGTCTTTCCACATGATAATAACATTTTAATGGAAGGAGGTCCCATTGTCAGGGCAACCAAGGGGAGCACTTGCTCAGTTCAGGGTCTACTGTGACTTAGATTCCTGCCTGCTCTTGGCTCACCTCACTTGTGTGGTTGCAAGGAGGTCAATATTCTGCTGTCTCCTGTTCTTTTCTTCTGTGTCCTGATGACAAACACTCACGCCTCTGAATTAACTTACTTTATAAACTCCTACTATCATTAATGCATTCCCTTCCTCCAGATGAATACTGCAGACTAGTGTACCAGCTGCCTCCAGGAAAGCCTGGCCAACACTTACCTTGTCCTTGTTCCATTCCAGGAGCTCAGAATGAGCATCTATCTACTCACAAGCTGCCATATCCTTTCTCTGGTACCATGAAAAGGCCAATACCAGGAGAAATATATAGTGGATAAGAGTCCCGGCATTGAGTCTGGTGTTCTGGGTTCACATCTCTGCTCCTTCACTAACTATCAGTTTGAACTTGAGCAAAATATTTCATCTCTTTGAGACTCAGTTTTTTCACCAGTAAAGTGGGGGAAATTATGGCACTCACCTCATGGAGTTGTTATAATCATTGAATGAGATATGGCATGTAAATCACTTGGCACAGTGACTGGCACACAGTAAACAAAGCTTAGTTGTATAGTCTAATGTCTTATTACAAGTTTGTAAAGTAAGATATGCCTTGAGTGAAGTCTCATAAAGAGGCCATGAAAAGGGAATACAAAATACTACATAATACAATATAATAATACAATACATAATACAAAACTTCCTTAAAATCTTCTTTATCCAAATTTCTCCCCAACACTCCTTTAGTGTCTCCTAAAATAACTCTCTTCTTTGTCATCCCACAAGCTCCATCCCATCAACCTTCCTCCACTCTTTAGTTTATTTCCCCTTCCATCTTCCCTCCCTCCCTCCCCTCAATTCATACCTATTTATTTTTTTGTAAGCGGTACCATGCCATTTCTTATTTAAATTAGTTTATCCCTCCCCACTCTGAGGTTATTTTTAAAATAAACCTTTTTGTCCTAGTTCTTTCATGATTTTTTTTCACACTTAAACCCATGGTCTAAAGCATAGATTGGTAAATATTCTGTAAAGACCAAACTGTAATATGTAGGTGCTTTTACTAAACCTGTACCAGAGGTGCTATTTAGTGCAATAAGGCAAGAAAACAAAATAGAAAATGTAAGGATTGGAAAGGAAGAAACAAAACTGTGTCCACTCTCTAGGTGCTAGGTATACATCAATCAACAAAATAGAGATCCCTGATGACACAGAATTTATATTCTAGTTGGGAGAGACAGACAATACACAATAAACCTAGCAAATAAATTACACAACATAGATGCTATGGGAAAAAGAAAATTTGACCAGAGAAAGGGAGACTGTGAGTCTTGGTGGGCAGGTGTGACCAGCAGAGGCCCCAGTGAGAAGGTGACATTCAAGCAAAGACTTGAGGGGAGAAGGAATTAGACATGAGGGTATTTGGGGGCAGAGCATCCAGGCAGGGGAACGGCCAGCGCAGAGGCCGTAAGTGTGAATGTGACCGGCATGTGTGACGCCAGCAAGGAGAGGAGGGACAGAGGGGAACTGAGGGTTTTAATCTGAGGTTTTGAGCAAAGAAGGGACTATATTCTCATCCACAGACCGGGCAGGGGTGGGCGGCCCAGTTCCTCATGTCCAGCCAATGTTAACTTCTCCCACCAAATTTCATCCTGTCTAAAAGACCTAAGCATCTTTGCCCTAAGTGAAATAATTAGCCTTTAGATAAATAAACAAGTCACAATGGACGAGTTTTCTAAATGCTGCTGCCTCTTATGGATGGATGTCAGCATGTAGTGTTTAGCAAGACTAAATACATCATTGTAGAGACATTATATGCACAGTTATGGAGAAACAGTTATCCAAAATATTGTTTCTGGGTTAATAAACATAGGATTCTGTTGATACCTTTGTGCCTCTATGTTCTATATATTTCTTGAAAATGCTTACACTCTTATCCTTTGCTGATTGGGTTATAGGTGAGGTCACATCTCAGTTATATGATACGATTTACTCTGGAGCAGTTATTCAACTTAATCTAGTATGCAGTAATATTTATATGCTCAATCAAAGTTTAATTAGATTGAATTGGATGTCCTCATTTGGGTTTTAATTTATTAAGTACTGGGAATTTTGGGGGGTTTTTTTGTCCTCATTAAAACTCAGTTAGATGAGGAATGCTGCATTAAAACAAGAAGTTTCTGTTAAAATAACGTGTTCTGTTAAAATCTACTTCACAATGAAATAGAAAAATCAGATAAAATATCTAATTGTTATAAATGACACTATGATTGCTTCCCAATGACAGTTCTTTATCATTTTGGTCAATGTAGCAATGAAGTCTGCTTGGAAGCAAAGTTGAAATTTAAGAATTTAGGTTATTGAAAGATTGCATAGATTTAATGATCGGCTTAGCTTCCACGGGAAGCAAGCTTCTTATGGGAGTATCAATTTTGCTGTTGTTGGGTGGAAGGACTGAAGGCATCTGGTCTGAATTTATTGTCTTCTAAGACAGTTTTCCATTTATTATCATTAATACAATGTAGGTTACTAGGGAGAATATAATAATACACCAGGTATTCAATGTGTATGGGGATACATCTGAAAATTAAAATAATGGTTTCCTCAAGGGCCTCTCTAGACATGGTAAAGCAGGGGCTGTGACCTGACATGCCTTAGGGGAGTGGCAAGAAACATACACGAGTGAAGCATCCCAGTGTAAGAGGACAGTGGTAACTGATAACCAGCCACATGTTTGTGCAGCAACAGGAAGTGGTGAGGACAGTGGTACATTAGAGAGACAACTCCATCAAAATGGGTCAGCCACTTCTCAGCCAATTCCTGAAAACAAAAGCCTTGTGTGGCCAGATCTTCTGCTTTTGTAAGAGAAGCCAGAAATTCTGATTTTCATGTGTCAAATTTTCTGATTTTTAAATGTCAGTACTAGTAAAACAACAACAACAACTACAATCTACAGAGGTCCAACAAAACATGCCTGCAGGACAAATTCAGTCCATAGCCCGCCTCTTTGTCACTTCTTGGTATACATATCAGACAGTGGAACTGAAAACAGAGAAACCCTTATATGTGTGACTGAGTTCCAGAAATCTCGTTCCTCACTGCCCTGTGTCTAGAAATCACCTCGTCACAAACAGCTTTTGTCAGACATAGTATTCTATTGTTGCTATTAGGAACAGGGGCTACTTTTGGAGTCATTTACAATTATTACATAGTGACTGTAAATGTACTAATATCAATAATGTATAAGTATACAGAATTTACATATTTCTGCTTTTCCAAATATGTTAATATTTTAATCTTACATCAGTGTCCAAAAATAATTATAAGCTACATAGGAACAAATCTAGGACCCCAGTTGCAGTTCAGAAATCTGAGGCATGGAACAATTAAATATACTACCCAAGGTCATACAAATAAGGTAGTGGCAAACCTGAGATTAAACCTCAGGTTTGTTTACTCTGGTTGATGAGCTTTTTCTATAATCTACACTTATTACCTTTATATGCCAGGCTGTTACCAAACTTAATACTGAATCCGACTGCAAGAAAAAAGATGTACAACATTAATCTGTTGAGAAGCTACACAATATGCATGACACCCTCCCAGGAAAATTTGTAATAGAATAAAGGAACTTCTGCTAAAATACAAATATGTGCATGTGTTCTAAAATAAATTTTGAATTAGTTTTTTGTAGAGTTAACCTTTCTTTGCATTTATTTGTTCCAGGATCATTGCAGGATAAAGAATATGTTTGTTAAAGAAATAAAACAAACACATAAAAAAGACAAAATAGTATATGATTATGTGTCTTTTATTTGTAACATTTGAATTCCTAAGCTCACATAAAACTGATTTCATAAATATCCTTTAGTTTTATCTTGCATTTTAATTGTTTTTAATTGTTAGTCTGTTCTTTTAACCAAATCCTTAATTTAATCACAAATGGAACTAAAGATATGCTACATCTTTTTTCTGATGCAATTAGAAAAGATACTGAAAAACTTTGAAATTAGAACATTAAAAGCTAGTAAAACAGCTTAACTGTCAGATTAGAAATGGACTCTTCCCTCTCAAAGTTACAAAAATCCTTATTTATTCATTGAAAACTGCTTACCCAGAATTAATAACTGCCCAGAGAGAAACAACCTGTTGTAAGTTTTTTTGTTGATATATTTTTAAAAGCAGGGAAAAAAACCCATTAGTTCCAAAACACGCTTTGTTTCGCTAATTCTAGGAGAGAATCACCTATTTCATTAAGAACTAAAATGATCAAAGCACAAAAGACAACAGTATTAACCAAGTGACACATCAGACTCCTTTTAGTGATTCTGCCTGTGTACACATTCCTTGGTGGCTGTACTTTTCCTATGATATTTCTTTTTCTCAGTGTGATACCCATAGGGTGTGGAAGCAGTGTAAGGTTAGAGACCATAGGAAGTGATGTGCTTCCATTAATGACCAGAATGACATAATCACCACAAAAAGATAAGAGAAATTCTATCCACGTCCCCTAATGCTTTGCCAATTAAAGAGGGAATTAAAACAAAATAACTCAGTGTGATCTTACAGGGAATGCTAAAGATAGGAAGGAAGGAAGCTCAAGAAGATAAAGCAAAATGGTGGAACAGAATATAGATAAGGATTTAGTGTGGGCAAATACAACAGAAAAGAAAATTTATAAGTGTATAAAATCAAGTCAAGAGTTAGCAAAGACACAACATAGTTTGGAGAAAGCATGCAGTAATTTCTTAATGTTCACTGCTAGTTACATCCATAATGCACAGTGACATGGAGAGCTTTAGGAAGGTTTCAGGCTGAAGTACAGAAATGTTAGCAGTGAGGACTTGGAGACTTCCAAGAGAATTCCGCCATTGGGAGATGATAAATGGAGGAAGGCTGAAAGACAACTGGTAACAGTCTTCAAATATTTAGTGGACATGCAAATAAAGCTCTCATTTAGTATGTGTTTACTTATACAGTCTTTGGATCTTAATGTGGGATACTAGAAAAGGTGAGCTGAAACGCAAAGATAATAGTTTAACTCAAGTTGAATGGAAGGATTTCAGATGGAATCTGGTCTGTGGGTTATACCAGAGGATGCTACAGAATTTCTGTGCCTGAAGATCATTGAGAGGAGAATTGGTTTTTCACCTGGAATATTACTGATGTGGTTTGGGAGGGTAGAAGGAATGGCTTAAGAAATCTCCCGAAGTTACTTCCATTCATCCTGGCCCTCAGAAATGAGCAAACACCCCAGGAAGAGAAAATGAGAAATCTCAGAAGTAGAAACTGACTCCAGATGGGTATTTCTCAATTTTTAAAAATTATCATCCTCCTAAAGAGCCTTTTTAGACATTTTATTCTTAATCATCTCCCTATCCCTACGGAAATTTAATACTACATATATACTTCATATCTGTATATGTACTATGGTCAGGCCATGCTCCAGTGTAATATATAAGATTTCCTCCCCACCCAAATCCATTTTTGCACCCTTGGGCAATCACCATCAATGAAAATGCACGCTCTCTAAAATAAAACATCGGTCTGAATGGGAGGTCACTGAGGATGGGAGGAAAAAAAAGTTATATATATTTTAACTCTGGCTTCAGGGACTACATAAATTCTCATTAGTCAGCATACTCATGCTCTACCTGCAGAGGGAAACTTTTTGTGTCCTCTTCTTTCTGTTAAATGGGAAAAGATGAATTCTCTGTCACTGCTATTTCATCTAACTGCAATGGCTGTAATCTTTTGGAGATCCTGGACCTCTTTGTGAATACTGGGAAAGCACATATGTACACTCTCACACTCTATAAAATGTATGCATATGGAATTTCAGATCTTTATAATGAATTAGAGAACTTTATAATGAATGGATCAGGCAGATAACACCTCAACCCACTGATCAAGCTTAATATTTATCATAAAAAGAGACAACTAGACATTATATGCTTCCTGATATGATGCAAAAGGAAAGAAACAACATCACTTACATAGTATTCTTGCTAAAAAATGTTTAACCTGACTCTAATAATGAGGAAACAATCAGAAAAAAATGCCAGATTGTGGAACATTCTACAAACAAACCAGCCAGAACTCTTTAATAATGTCAATGTCATCAAAGACCCACATACACACGCGCACGCACACACACACACACACATAAAAGAAGGACTCTAATCCATTAACTAAAGAGAATGACAACTAAGGGTATATGGATGTCATTGTAATCTTTCCTTTTTGAAATTTCCACTTTGACATTTCTCAAAAAAAAAAAAAGAAAATCATGGATACATGTATTACTCAACTAAAAAAAAAATAGTGGGAAATGAGGGAGAGCGAGCCAGGTTAGGAGGAAGAAGCAAGATGTCAATCTCAGACCCAGAGAGTAGGAGATGCCTGAAGAGCTGAGATCTCCATTTGCCAGGAGAGGTACTTAGGATGTAGTCAGGCCAAAGAGATAAAAGATCGTCTGTAATGATTTTCTTCAGAATTTGCCAAACAAAGTTCTGCGGGAATAGGAACAGTCTGTAATTAAAACGTAAGAGTGGTTTGCCAGCACTAACCCTAGAAGTGCCGATTAGTGCAGCGAACAATATAACCAGGAGGAAATGGTTCCAAGAAGTTTAAAAAAAATCTGAATTTTTTTTAATTGAGTGGAAATTGCATATGCACGAACAGTTAACAGAAAATAACCTTCAAAAGACTTCATAACAGAAGTCTTCAGAGTCCAGCATCCTACTTGATCAGGCATTATTGAAATATAGGAACTCAGTCAACTTTTTTTTTTTTTTTTTTTTTTGCGGTACGCGGGCCTCTCACTGTTGTGGCCTCTCCTGTTGCGGAGCACAGGCTCCGGACGCGCAGGCTCAGCGGCCATGGCTCACGGGCCCAGCTGCTCCGCGGCATGTGGGATCCTCCCGGACTGGGGCACGAACCCGCGTCCCCTGCATCGGCAGGCGGACTCTCAACCACTGCGCCACCAGGGAAGCCCAACTTAGTCAACTTTTTAATGCAAAACTCCTGTGTTGTCCATTGTGCAGAGCTTCAGAGATCCTCCCAGGGCCTGGGCTCCATGCTGTCACTTCTCTGTCTCACTGCTCAACACTCCCATGTGGCACTAACTGCATCGTGCATAGGTCGGGAAGACGGGCTCATTTGTCTGATCTCTGGATGCTTCGGACAGTCAGATATCCTTTCAGCCAAAAACGATGCTGAGAAAATTCTTTGCCTATCTTGTCCTCTCAAAGTTACTTAGGAAGCAAAAAAACAAAAACCAAAAAAGGTATGTTTGTTGTTGATCAGAGCACAACAATACAGAGAGAGGTAGCAGCACTTGGATTCCATGAGACAACTTTGACGAGATACAAAGCAAGGGTTGGTCTGCCGGGTTAGGTCAACACAGAATGCCACGGTGTCCAGACAGTTGACCCTTTCTCAGTCTGGACCAAGAAAAGACTTCATGCCTTTCTAGGCTCTCGCGGCAGCTCCAAATGGCTTTAACACATTACATGCAATGAAACAAAATCAGAGCTGTTGAGTTATTCTTTAATCAGTATTACATTGAAATGCCCTAATACATTCTTATCTACATCCCTCCACCAACTGCTATTTTGTCGAATTCAAATGCTCACTGGAAGTATCATCACCCCCTAGTCATAGGCTCTCAGGACCACCACGGTTTTGCGAATGAATCAGAGAAGGCAACAGTGCTTCAGCTAAAAGTCACTTAGCTTCCAAAACGCAGGATGTAGCACAGAATGATTCTGTCTACTGGGATAGAAACACTGGGAAGGATGGGAGAAGGAAGTTGGCTCCAGCTCCACTGTTACCTTGGCAACTGTGGCGCAAGCATCATCCGGGCAGAAATTAACTTTGTGCCATAATATTATAGGGCAAAGGAAGGGAGAGCGCGGAGTAAGAGGAAGAAAACATCGGCTGGATCTAGAAACTCAGAGGGCCGGCTGGGAAGATTATGAATCAATGGGCGGGGCATTTGAGCTACAGGCACCAAATTACCCATTGTACTTTTGTTGGGTTTTCTTTTTTTTTCACTGAAATTTCAGTATTGTGTGAAGACAGCCACCACACCCTTTAGTAATGAACAAACACTGCACTAATTGGGCTCAGGGCATCTGCTGATCATTCTTGGTCATTTATAACTTCCTTTTATTTCTCTCTTTGGGGAAACGGGAAAAAAAATATCTTGAACGGAAGAGACAAGGAATGGTGTGGTTATAAAAAGCACATTCTGTTGAGGGTGAACTGGTAACTAGTTAGCCTTAGGCTAGAGAGCAGTCTCTTCCCTGCAATGAAAGTGTGCAGACCTTATCTGGGGCAAGACAAGCCACGCCGTGGAGTGGTCCCTGGTCAAACTGTTTATGGGGGAAATTGCACTGATGCTGTGGGACGGGCCTCAGACCTCCCAGCCAAGACCACGGCATCAGGGCCAGAGCCTGCAGGGACCGCACAGGAAGGCTTGTTAGAGAAAAACTGGCTGGGCATCCAGAGTTCCAAAATTCACTGGGTACTTAGAAAACACGTTACAGAAAAGGCAGCCGGCTGACGAGACAGGTAAGTGGAAAAGTACAAGTAAGTATCTCAGTCTCAAAACCTGAATTCCAGTAAAGCTTAGGTGGCAGGTCATAGGCAGAACTGCGACACGCATGTAAGTGCAGAGGCTTCCTTCCTCCAGGATGGGTGAGGGGCCGTCCTTCTCTCCTGGCCAGGTCCACAGGTCATGGCTAGCAGCACTCAGACGGTTAAGAGCACACGAAGTGCGCGGGGAACATCTCTCAGGAGTCACCGCTGGTCTCCAGCTTGCCTGCTCCTGGGAGTAGGTGCGCCTTTTCAGCCAGGGAGGTCTCCCTCCTGCCGGCCCGGGACTCCAGGAGGAAACAGCTTTTCCTCTTTCTTCCGTAGGGTAAGATGGGGCGTTAGTGACACATCCTGCTCGTCATCTCTTTCTGGAAAGCAGGGGGAGAAGGATGGTTAGGAGTAACTATAAGCAGAGCAATGACTTGTTGAAGGATTCTGAAAATACCCTGGCAATCTCTGGAGCCTTTAAACAAGAGGTTGCAAGCATGGCCCAGGAATAAGGCTCAGCATACAGATGTGTTCCACTGGCTGCAGGCTTTTTTTTAAAATCAAAGCAATGTTTAAAAACCTCAGCTAACTTGCCAAAAATCCAGGTTGCTCTGTGTTTTGGAAAAATTGCAAGATCTGGAGCCACTGGGCGGCTGAGTTGAGAATTGCTGTCCTCTTCAGATGCAGAATACACTCTCCAGTTTGCCCCAGTCTCCACCACTCCCAGCAGTCTCCCCATCAGGAGTGAAGTATCACTTACTGATTGATATGATAATTGGATTTAGACGGCTGTTCTCCTTAGAGTAGAGCACAATTTCTCTTTACCTAAGTTTCAATCAAAGATAAAAAAATGGAGGATAGGTACAAGTCAAGAAAAGTGGGAGGAAGGACATTTCTTAAGAGAAAGGAAGACTACCCCAGTGTGTCTGACAGTTAACCACAACCAGCTGGCCTTTCTATAAATGCTCTTGTGGGCATTTATAGACCCCAAATGTGGCATCTGTTCTCCTTCTCTGGGTCTCTGCACAGGCGAGACCCTCGCCGGTGGCCTGCTCCTACCACGCCCTGCTCTCTTTACTTGGCTAATTGCCATCCATTTTCCCAACTCCAGCAAGATGACTCTGATCTGCCTGGGAGGCCTTCAGGCACTCCCGCCCCTCCCACTGTGGATCAGCCATGCCCTCCACCTGTGCCCACCCGGAGGCCTGCGTGCAGGGAGCCAGTTTGTACAGCTGTGTGTGTGTGTGTGCACGCACACATGGGCGACGGGCATGTGGGTTAGCTCTACTTGTGAGCTCCAAGGTGTCAGGAAGAAGAAACCCTCACTAGCAGTGCCTGGCACAGGGCAGCAGCTCCTCTTTCATCCTCAAGAATGTCCTGGGTCGCAGGCTGGGAAGGAGACTTGTGCCTTGTGGCATTTAGGAGGACACGTTTCATATATTTTAGTTAGATGAATGAGCTGCTTCTGAGGTCCACCTGCTGCAGAGCTGACGCCAGCTGCTACCTCTCTTGCACGGTGACCCCAGCTCACCCTCCAGCGCCCCCTATCAAATAGGAAACATCTGAGTAACAGGAGCTGGCGAATAGGCATGCCAGCTGCTCAGAGACTCTATTAGAAAACCATACCAATGTACTGGTTAAGAAAATAACCAAATATACAGAACAGAATTTAGGTACTTTGGCACCCTTATAATATTAAGCAAGGCAATTATGTAGAGATACATATATTGAAAAATTAAGTGACCATTTACTTATGCTCAGTACTTGTGCTATGGACCAGGTGCCTGGGAGATGAGGTCACTGTTCTCAAGGAGCTACAGTCTATCAGGGAGAAAACGATATAAAATACAATGATAGGGCTTCCCTGGTGGCGCAGTGGTTGACAGTCCGCCTGCCGATGCAGGGGACACGGGTTTGTGCCCCGGTCCGGGAGGATCCCACATGCCGCGGAGCAGCTGGGCCCGTGAGCCATGGCCGCTGAGCCTGCGCGTCCGGAGCCTGTGCTCCACAACGGGAGAGGCCACAACAGTGAGAAGCCCACGTACCACACACACACACACACAAAAATACAATGATATAAATATTAATATTTAGAGGAGGAGGTGACGCATGGTAGAACCCAATCCACCCATCCCACTCTGCCCTCACTAGCACCCTGTGTGACCTCCCTGAGGCTTTGGGTCTTAGCTGAAGTGGCCCCTTTCTAGGGATACCTAGGGATACCCTTCCGAACCTCCAGGATAGGGCATCACCTCCTCTTCTGCTCTTTCATAGCACCCTTCTTCACAACCAGGATAGTCTTTCTGTTTCATTCCTGCCTCCTGGATTCATCCCTTGTAAGATCCTGTAAGACCCACGGAGAAAAGGGCTGTGTCTGTGGTCTGTGCTGTGTCCCCAGTGCCTGGCAAGTGATGGTGGATAAAATGTTTGTGTAATCCAGTAATGAATGGGCTCCCAGTGTCCTCATCTGTGAAACAGACCAGTGATGCCTACTTGAGGTGAGTGGGAAGGTTAAAAAGTATTCATGGACAGAGTACGCATTCATTCCCTTTCCTCATCTCTCCAGAAGCACAAACATGGCAGCGGCCACTTTGTGCTGGGAAGGCAGAGCCTTGAGAGGACTTCTCTGATAACGTACCCACTGAGATGGACTCCACAACCTAGAGGAGGAGGAGTCTGACAGGTGAGGCTGGGAGAAGGGGGACTGGAGAATAGGGGCTGTGGCCGGAGGGAAGCACAGTCGAGGTGGAGCCTGCCAGGGATCTGATGCTGCTGTGGGTGGAGCAGGGAGGGGGCAGGGCAGGATAGGGATGCAGGGGTGGGGAGACAGGTAAGCTCACAACTATTTGAATAAGGACCCAGGCACCTGGTGTGGGGGGATGGAAATAGATGATGACAACCTGAAAAGGAATTTGCTATTCCTCTGTTAAGCTTCCAAAGGTTCTTGTGTTTTTGGTTAACTTTTTGTGACAGAGATGGGAAAAATTAGGTGGGAATTAGGTGGGAATACAAAGTGTGCGTGTGTGTGTGTGTGCGCGGGTGTGTGCGGGTGTGTTTGAAAGAGTGAGAGCAAGAGAGTGAAGGAGAGATCATGGGATGAAGACAACTTTGCCTTTATAGATAATTCTCATAATTATTTGCAATGGGTCAGGATTACAGAAAGAAAGGAACTAGCATTTGTTAAGCCCCTGTGAGTTGCAGGTGCTTCGGGTCGTTATATTAATATCATTGCCTCTGTAAAACTTTGACAGAAGAGGAATCCAGGCCTCAGAGCAGAAGTGATGTGCTCAGGGTGAACAGGTATGGTGAACAGTAAGCTGCCCAGCTTAAATGGTAACAGTTGCTTCCATCAAACAAAGGTTTGCTGTTGTTTAGTCTTGGTGTCCCTCACGGCCCTACAGATATCACTTCATGTAACCCTTACCCTGATCCTGTGAAGTAAGCTTTGCCATCCCCATTGGTCTGATGAGGAAACAGGCACAGAGACAGAGAATAACTTATCAAAGCCACACAGAAAGTGGCAGAAGTAGAGATTTAAACTCAGGTCTATCTGGACACAAAGGCCAGCTCTTTCCACTACACCACATGACCATGGTTTAAAGCCTCTGAGACATTCTTATGGATATTCATTTGAGTGATATTGACTTATATTAATTAACGATTAATTGCAATCGTTCCTGAATTTTCAAAATGCCAAAGAGATAGTTTTTCTTTATCCAGACTGATGCCACTTTGAGTTACAAGTGCAATTGGTAAATACTAAAACAATTATGCCACTAAAAGACTATAGACACTAGAAATATGGAAGACTTTTTTTTTTTTTTTTTAAGGAAAGCAGAAGAGGGAAAAGATTGAGAGAGGATATGGGACTTAAGCAAAGCCACTGAGTTAGTCTGTGAAAAGCCAGGACCAGTGCTTTCCTCACCACACCGTGCAGCCTCAAATGCAGGAGAAAAACTGTTTACTATGAGGCCTCTTAACATTCTTACAGGGAATGAATGGTTGAAATAGATCTGAAACTTGAGGAAGGACGTCTCAGTTGGATCCGCCCTGCAAAAGCCTACAAGCCTTCACAGCTGTATTCTAGCGATTTCCCACTGGGTGGCGCCAATGGGCTGGCTAAAAACCAACTGGTTCTGAGAAAAAAAACCCAAACCAAAAAAAAAAAAAACCAGACAATATTGGGTTCCATGGCTTTCCTCTTCATCAGAGCCCTCCTGCAGGCATCCAGCAAGGCCAAACACGTTCCTTCCTATCGGGGAGAGTAGCTTAAGCAACTCCTATGCAGTTCGCTCTCTAGGGATGAATTTGCCATTGCAGGCGTTATCTGAACCCACCATGTATTAAGTCCACTAAAGAGCTCCAACAGGTGCTTAAGAGGTTTCTGCAGAGGTAGTGTGAATTTTCTGAGAAATGTTCCTAAAGACTGTATTTGGCTTGTACATGAAGACTTTTCAAGCACCCAGATTTTTAAAAATCCATTCTTAAGGAAAGAGTAAAGTCAGGTTTTGGTTGTGCTCAGTCGGTACCATTGCTTTAATGTAAGGCAGAACTTGATTCTGCAAAGTCCCTGATTCCCGACTCTCAGCAGAACAAAGTCCACACTCTGCAGCCTGGCAAACAAAGCTGTTCTTAACTGGATCCACCCACCCTGCTCACCTCCTGTTGAAGCCCAGCCCACTCACCACACCCATCAGGCAAACTAGACTCCTCCCCGTCCTCCAACAGCCCTGGTCTGTAACGTTTCTAGTAGCTTCCCATCGGCTTGTTTCTTCCATCTGGAAAATGCTTTCTGCCCTTCTATGCCTGGCAAACTTTGACATCCTTCAAGATCAGAAAGGGTTAATTAGCTCCCTTCCGGGGTTCCTCCATCACTTTGCACACACCTGCAGATCACTGCTTTCTACCAGCACTGGAACTCACCATTTCATCTTGCCTGAATCTGAACAGACCCTTAAAACTTTGTTATATGGGAATATATGATGAGAGATATTTTGGTCAAGTCACATAACAGTATGTATGGTTTGACCCAATTATATTAGGAAAAAATATAAAGCATGAGTCCAGCATGATAAGTTTACCTCTGGGTGAATGGAATAATATATGTTTTCTATTTCTGATATTTGCCTTTCACATATCCTCTAGCTTTTTAGATATTTTTAATATACATGTAATTTTTCCTCAAAAGTAAGCTTCAGTCATTTAAAAAACAAAAAGAGAAGTAGACCAAATCTCCACATTGAAATCATAGTTAGTTTTGGAAATGAAGTTAAAATGATTTTGCCTAGTCTTTGTGGGGAATGGTGGTGGTGGATGAAATCAGCATATCTTCTGCATAAGATACTCAGCCACTTCTGATCTAGAACATTTAAAATTAAAATAGAGATCTTTGCTAGCATTTGAAAGTTTTGTTTGTTTGTTTGTTTTAATATACATGGAACAAACTTGTGTGAATTCTATGAGTCAAATCTTCCTCTTATCTCTCAGTGTAGCCATTTTGAGAACTGGCCACGGAGGGAATAAACTTTCCAGAGAAGTAAAATGATTTATTCCAGGTCACGCAAATAATTTCTGACCTGACCAAGACTACAAAGAAACCGACTGACTTAGCTTACTACACCATACCATCACACATTCCAGTAATCGAATTTTCACATGGAATAAAGAAAGAAATCTGATATCTGCCAGGTGTCAGTCATCATGCTAGCATAACCATATGAATAAGGTAACATTAGGAATTATCAAATGAGCTCCAAAAAGGAGTGACAAAATCACAGGATCACAGACTACTGTTCAAGCTGGGAGGACACCTGGATGTGATCTAGTCCAACACCTTCATTCCAGAGATGTGAAGACCCGGCCGTGAGGGAGGAAGCGACTTGCCGAAGGTGGGACCACTGATAAATGGCAGTGCCAGGACTCCTGACCTGTGGACTCTGCACTCCATGTTGATTTCAGAGAGGCAACTTGTGTACACAAGGATTTCTTAAGAGTCACCTCAGTGTGCTTCAGGAAAATCCCTCTTGCATTACTGGCTCTCCTCCACGTAAACCTAAAACCTAAATGGCTCTCCACAGCTTTCAAACTAAGTCCCAACTCTAGCGTCTAGCATTGGTGTGGACTGCTACTCAACCACTCGGCCGTCACTCCCCAACTCTCCTTCTCTACCGTTGAGCCCATAGCAATGCCCTTATATACGCTTTCCTTTGCTCCTCTCTTCCCAAAACACCTTTCTCCCAACTCCAGCATCCTTCGAGACCCTTGACCATTTCCCCCCTCAGGAACACCATCTCCTACCCTCCCCACCCCGTCCCCAAGAAGTCTCAGCTGCTCCTCTTCTGGTTTCCCTTTGTGCCCATAGTACCTCTCACGTTGTTCTATGACACTTTATTAATTGCTGGTTCCAGCAGGAGATTGCTCTGGAAGAGATGAACCATACCTTGTTTCTGTTTGGACCCTGGTGCACAAGGCCTGCCACATACAAGGGGCTGTACAAATATTTGCTAATTCGATGAAAATCCAATGAAGATGAACAATTATTAGGTCTTAAAGACCCAGTAAAACGAGAGGTAGAGGAAAATACAAACTGAATACCTACTATGGTGGAGGCACTTATATTTATTGTGTGTACTTCTTGCTCAAAACTCTGTGAAGTAGGCATTGCTCCTTCTAACTTACAGATGAGGAAACAGAGGCCCAGAGAACTGAAGTAACTTGCCCAAGTTCACTCAGCTAGCAAGTGGAAAGATAAGGGTCAGATTTGGTTGCCTCAAAAACAAAAAGCAGGGCTTCCCTGGTGGCGCAGTGGTTCAGAGTCCGCCTGCCGATGCAGGGGACATGGGTTCGTGCCCCGGCCCGGGAGGATCCCACATGCCGCGGAGCGGCTGGGCCCGTGAGCCATGGCCACTGAGCCTGCGTGTCCGGAGCCTGTGCTCCGCAGTGGGAGAGGCCACAGCAGTGAGAGGCCCGTGTACTGCAAAAAAAACAAGCAAGCAGACAAAAAATATCCTGTTTCTATTACTCCACTGGGAGGAGAAATAAAAGAAAAGGACTGAGGTTCTTTGTTTTTCTAGTGTTTTAACATATATTGGGCATAGAAGTGCTACAGCAACAGCATTTTAAAGCCAATTTCTTGTTTCTAATTCACCAACTTTCTGCTAATTCTGAGAAATAAGAAGGAGAAAGGGGAGGAAGAAATATTGGAAATAAAGCAATGATTTAGGAAGAACAGGACACAAAGGGATGAAAGGAAGGTGGGTATAAAAGGCGCAGCAGTGTGATAAGAATGAGAACACTGGGCCCAGCGCTTCGTGAAGATGACCTTTGTGTAAGCGGGTCCTTCCCACCACCAGCCACCATGAAAACAAGGTAGCTTGAAACACACAGCATATCGTTAGATCGGGCACAAAGAGGGAAGTATTCAATCAACTGCCTCTCATCTAACAGAGCATAGGTACACATACACACATACACACACACACACACACACACTTTCCTTCTCCAGTAATGGAACTTCACCAACACATTTTAAAGGCACTATGTTAAGGTGATAGTTGCCAAAAAGACAAAGGAAAACGGTGAGTCCACCAAAAAGGGCCAAGGTGCAGAGCAGGGAGAGGGGGGGCCGGGGGGAGGGGTGCTCCTTTTCTAATGTGCTTCCTTGCAACCAATCAGCAGCACAGCCTCAGGGCCCCCCAGTTCCCGGAAGCCCCCCCCTAAGCTGGAGCATGGCCACACCTCACCTCTCCTCAGCCTCCTCTCAGATGAAGACAGATTTGGGAAAGTGGGTTTGAACTGCAGCGTGAATTACAGGGACCACATTTCTGGCTGGGTCGGGGGGATGGGATACGAGTAAACCCTGTAACTGAGAAGACTTCTTCATTCCTGACAACTTGGTTAGGCCCCCGGGGGGTTGGCAGCCCGGTCCGCAAAATGACTTTCTACGCAGCCCTGCATCCTACAAATTCCATTTCTTAAAGGCTTTAAAACCTCCAAGTGGTATCCATATTATCCATTTGTTTCTTTTGCTATTGGCTATTTTCCCCTCCCCTAACAAGTGTGTGGATTGAAAATGTTGACCATCTCGAAAATTCCATTGCTCAAGGGTCTGCTCTCCCCACCACCCCATTCCAAGCAAAGTGCTGCTGATGCCCATGCGAGGATTTCACCAGAACTACCCCTAACCCACCCGCCCCCTGGGGTCCTCAGCTCCTGACCATACCCATTTCCCTCTGGCCATCTTTCTACACCAGAGGTCAAGCAGATATTTTGCTATTTCCTTATCTCGGGATCTAACCCACGGGTAGCAAAGCGAGTCCCTTTGGAAACGGCAGTTTTCCTGCAGGAGCAAGGAGGATGAGAACCAGAAGAAAAGCGAGCTGGCACCAGCAAGGAGGCTATGATGGGCAGCTGAGCCGCACGGGGCAACGTGGGGCGATTCCTGAGTGCAGGCAGGGCCAAGGGTTCAGCGAGGGCTCTTCTAGCACCGTGACGCCGTGAGAAGCAGGGCCACACCAGGGTCAGAAGGACTCGAGGAACCGGCACGGGTGGCTTTAGGGAGGAAGTGGTGGTGTGCAAGGCATTTGATGACGGGGATCAAAATCAGTTGTTGTCTCCGAATCATCCAGTTTGGAGGACTCAGAATTTCCCATGATACCACGCTGCCTTGTGATTCCAACGTGTAGACAAGGCCAAAGGCCTACACTCTCTAATCTCTCCTGGTACCATCAGCAGCGCAGGCTGGAAAGCTGCTGCTGAAGATCCAAAAACGCACAAAGCTTGTTTCCACTTCCCTCCATCTCCTACCAGAAAAAGTCTCAGCAAGTTAAGTGACTGCCGGACTCTGGGACCTGCCCCCCTCCAGCCTTGCACACACCTTGCTTCTGTTTGTTTCTGCACGAGAGCCCCGCTTCCTTAGCCTGCCCAGAACACACCTGTTCATCCTTTCAGGCCCCGTGTAAGTGTCTCCGGATGGGAGACAGAGCGCTCAGGGAAAGGGAACAGGCCTCAGGGGAAAAGGAAGAAGAGAAAGACGATCCCGGAGGGCCCCAGGGCTGGGTGCTAAGAATGTGGCCTGGCAGTTAGCTCTCCCTCAGACAGCGTCTCCCTGAGCTCTGAAGGGCAGTATTTCACTTCAAGGGGGAGCCCAGTAAAATATCAGGCTGTTTGCTGCAGGGAAATCCCTGGAACAAGAGAGAGGAGGAGAAAAGCAAAGCAAACAAGCGAGTACAAAACATCCCCAGCCACTCTCCTGCCCAATCCCTGTGGGACAGCTAGTCTTCAGAAGGTAGAAACAAGGGGGCAGCTCCTGCCACCCTCGGGCACAGGGCGGCCATGCATCTCACCCACCCAGGGGAGGCCAGCTCTCCCCTGCTGCAGTGTTTCTCCTCTCGCTTTCTAGAATCCACAAAGCTGCACCTATGACATTGACCTTTTCCCAAGTGCCTTGACAAATGCAGGGGGGGCGGGGGGGGGGGGGGAAGAGCAGGTAATTCCATGGGTGGGGCCTCCCAGGGCAGGACTTTGTAAGGAGCCCTCAGTTCTGCCCACAGTGCAGGGCAGAGCCAGTGAGGATGATTCGGCCTTCGCCTACAGCAGGGCCACCCAACACGCTCCCCAAAAACGCGAGCCCAGTTCAATCTCCTTGGGTGAACTGGACCATTCAGAGCTGGTTCCAGAGACCGAGATCGCTGAGGGTCTTCACTTGTGAGCTGCCCAGGAGTCTCTGTGGCCCCGCCCCCTGGGTGCGGAGCACTTCCTTCTGCCCTCAGGGCCTCGAAGCCCTGAGGACGCTGCTGCTCCCAGTGATCCTGGAGGCCAGGCTTCTGGGCCCGGAAGCTTCTGTTCCAAAGAACAGACAGACCACGGAGTAAAGAGCGCACCCGGCCTGAACATTTTTTAAAAACTTTTTTTCTTAACGTCGCTGTGTCTGTTAGACGGAGAAAGAATTCCAGGGGGAGATTGATACCAGCCACCTTAAATGGTTTTTGGAACAAGGCTTTATACATATTAATAACCTGATGAATGCATAATTGAAGTAGTGCCAGGTCACAAAAGATGCAGCGAGCAAGATGGGGCGGTAGTATCCCAGCCTTAAGGAATCAACAAAAGTGTACTGTGCTGCTAACAGAGCAGTAGCTACACTTCCGGCCCTTCTTTCTATGTGCCAGACTGTGCTCAGTGCTTTAAACTCATGACTTCCTTCAGTCCTTACAGCAGTCTTATGGGGTGAGTGGTACTCTCCTCATTTTACAGATGACAGAACTGGGGTTAAGTCCCTTGGTCAAAGTCACATAGTTCATTCGGGTAGCTAAGGTTGAAACTTGAAGACCTGTCTTCCTAACCAGTCTACCCAAGGCATCGCTCTGAACAGATCTTCACTCATATCTGCGTGTGCTTTCAGCTGAGTCTTTGAGTTGGCAGCCATACAAAGCCAGCCCTGGCCGTCGGGGTTGGGGAGGGCAGTGTGGACGGGACAGGGCCATGACCGGTGGAGCCATCCATGGCAGGCCCACAGCCAGGGCTGCTGACTTTCCTTGCTAGCATCCCCAGGTCGGAAGTCCTTTAAGGCAGGCAGGGCAGCCAGGCTACAAACATTTTTAAAAATTCTCCCAAATTTAAGTATACACGTGATCCAACCATCACACAGAAATTTAAAATGTTCTTTCTGCATTCTCTTAGGAATGTGGGTGGCAAATAAGCCAAAAGAAATAAAAATAGAAACATGGCAGGCCAGACCACCCTACACAGGAAAGAAAAATATTTATTTGATTAATTCTGTACCTAAACAGCAGCCCACATCACTGCCACAGAGGGCAGTCCCGACGCGGGTGTGTGTGTGTGTGTGAATGTGTGCACATATATGCACACCCCCACGTACATGTATACACATGTATGGATAGATAAACACAAAGACCTGCCACCCACAGAGAATATTTACTCATACTCATGCAAGAATCAAACTGCTCTTCTTTTCCCAAATCCTGCAAACATTAAAAATAAGTCACATTATGTAAACACATTCAGTCTCTTGATTTACACTTGTTCTTACAAGGGCAGAGCTGCACATTTTTGAAGCTCTCTCCTTTAACCACAGGAGATGGGATACGGACGCACGGCGGGCTGCCTCATGGCATATCATGAAAGCAAGAGAATGAATTGAAAACGTTTCGTCATCACCTCATTTCTCAAGATCAAGTCAGCAGACTGCTGCCAGCCCCCGATCTGCCATTCCATGTTTTTTAACATCCTGATTTCTCTGCAGATCTACCAACCATGTCTTCCCCCATCCCATCCCATCCCATCCCATCCCATCCCATCCCTCTCGCTGGTGCAGTGTTAGTTAGCACTTGACCATGACAGTGCATGGATCCGGCCTGATTTCTGCTCAAAGCGATGCTACCTATAACCCAACAAGGCACAGTATTAGCCCTCTTTGGTGGTCCGTTGCTTCTCCCTCCTCCTTTCCATCTCTGCCTGCCCACCTCCTCCACAGCCTGGCTTGGGGTCCACACAGCCATAAGGGGTCTGACTCCCTGACTCCCATACCCTGCATTTGTCAGCACAGCTGGACTGGTTTCTGGTAGATGTTCCTTAAGCCCCTTGTTTTGGGATGAGCCGCAGGTAACTCAATGCACACACACCCTTGGAGGGATGGAACAGATTTCAACATGGCCCAGTGCCCACCTCTCGGGTTGCCCGGCTCTTTGAGGACTGTTTGTGGGAAGGCAGGTAAGGAACTCTCCCCCATTTGCTTCTGTCACTTGGCCTTTTCATGGGGGGCAGGGGTGGGGAGGGAAGAGCACAGGCTGGGAAAGCATTCCCAATCTAGGTTAGGCTGCAGGCACAGACTTTTAGTTATCCTGAGAGAAGCTTAAAGGGTCCAGCCCTTGATGACATTCAAAACACCCTGACAAAGCATCATTCATCATTTCGGGTGTAACCTGA
This sequence comes from Mesoplodon densirostris, assembly GCF_025265405.1. NCBI lineage: Eukaryota > Metazoa > Chordata > Mammalia > Artiodactyla > Ziphiidae > Mesoplodon > Mesoplodon densirostris. The sequence goes on along the minus strand of NC_082666.1, from coordinate 51,270,187 downwards.
ATGAAGTTCAAGGGCATGAGTCCCTGGAGGAAGAATTTACCTCCCCTGGGGAAAACAAAGGATTCCATAGAAGAGGGTCAGTCTGGCTGAATTCACCACAGGACAGAGCTTGCCATTACTTAATAAGACCTCTGTTGTGTGTCTGATGAAAACATACGGAGATTTTTCTTCCTCAGTCAGCCTGTAATTTAGGAAATTTGTAGTTTCTTAGCAATCGCATTCTTTTGGTAGAAACAAAGTATTATGTTGATGGGGTAAATAAACATGAAACAAACTTAATTTTCTTTTTAATAAAATAAGACCTATTGCTAGGAGTTTGACTACCACCAACTGAAACATGTTCTCAAGCTCCCAAAGAGAGAAATGTAGCCTCTCCAGAGCTGTAGGGCCTGATCACCATTTTGTGCCCCACTTTGTAACTTTCATCTCTATGGGGTGGTCATTGTGCTTTCCCTATGGATAAACTGAAACTTGCAGAGGTTAGTGACATGCCCAAGGTTACATGGTTAATACCTGGCAGAGCGAGAACTCAAACCAGTATCCGTCATTGGCATCTTGTCCACAGGCCTTGGAATCCTGTTTTTCCTCTACTTCAGGCACCTGGAAATTGAGTCCTTGGCCCAAATCCAATCCACACCTGTTATGTATGGTCCATAAGCTAAGAATGACTTTTACACTTTTAAACAGTCGAAAAAAAATCAAAAGAAGAATAATACTTCCTGACGCATGAACATTACATGACATTTAAATTTCAATCCCCATCTATAAAGGTGAAGTTGGAACCCAGTGACACCCTCTGTTTATGTGTTGTCTAGGGCTGCTTTCCCATGTCAATGGCGGAGCTGAGTAGATATGGCCCACAAGCCAAAACACTCAATATCTGGATCTTTTCAGAAAAAGTTTGCTAGCACTGGTCTGCACCCCATGGGTACCTCGAGCAGTGGGACTCTATCGTTTTAAAGCCCATGTGGTTATAAACGGTCCCCCAGCTGCCTTTCCAAAATCGACCTGGCCATAAATAGTCCAATATCTCTCCTATCCTGGGACAGAAGTGATGCTACATCAGTAAGATTATATATAAAATAGATAACAAATAAGGACGCACCGTATAACACAGGGAACTCTTCTCAACACTCCATAATGACCTATATGGGAAAAGAATCTAAAAAAGAGTGTATATATGTATATACACAACTGATTCACTTTGCTGTACAGTAGAAAGTAACACAACATTGTAAATCAACTATACTCCAATAAAAATTTTTAAAAAAAGAAAACGCACGTGAAATAAGAATGGAATAAACTCTGCATGTACCTGCCTCCCTGATAACTAAACTTCGATGGCTTTCAGCATACGAGAGGAGGAAAAGGGCTTTTTTCTTATTCTCAGATTCCCAATTAATGAACCATGAAAACAACATGAATTTTACATAAAGGGAATGTGCTTTATAGGAATAAAGTAATTTTTACTTGTTAGGGCTCCTTCCTCACTTGGTCTTGATATTTGATTATGAAGCTGCAATTTTAGCAACAGAGTATGCTATTGTTCTCACAATGTGCTTTGCTCTCAGTGTAAGATGAAGTTGCCCAGTGTATTGAAAGGTGGTAGGTAGTAGCACTGCTTCAGCTGAGGAGAAATGAAAGCAGGTATCTTCTTCCTTTGCATAGTTTTTGTTCCCTTTCTGGCCTCTATTGCACATCCTAAAGACCTGGCTTATATGTGAAAACAAAATAAAATAAGACAAAAATTAAAAACCATACCTATCAAGATGAAGATTTCTGGAGATGGACAGTGGTGAGGGTCGCACAACAAAGTGGGTTACTTAATGCCCATGAACTATACACTCGAAGACAGTTACGATGGTAAACTTTATGTTATGTGTATTTTACCATAATTTAAAGTAAAACCAACCAAACAACAAAAAAGACCCCACAGATAGCAGTTTTAGAAAAAAACAATTTCAAAAGCTTCAAGGAAGATTTTTATAGACAATTCCATTAAGAAAATGGAAAATAAAAAATCCCCAGGGAAGGGGTTTTGAAAGATTTGAAGCTTTTTCAGGAAAAAATGAGCATTAGTGTGTGTTTGTGTGTATGATTGCGCACTTATGCATGTGTGTGTGTGCTTTCAAGAAAACATTCATGTCAAAAGATGCTCAACATCATTAGTTATTAGAGAAACGCAATGCAAAACTACAATGAGGTACCACTTCACACCAGTCAGAATGGCCATCATTAAAAAGTCCACAAATAACAAATGTTGCAGAGGGTGTGGAGAAAAGGGAACCCTCCTACACTGTTGGTAGGAATATAAATTGGTGCAGCCACTATGGAAAACAGTATGACGGTTCCTCAAAAAACTAAAAATAGAGTTGCCATATCCAGCAACCCAACTCTTGGGCATATATGTGGAGAAAACTATAATTTGAAAGGATACATGCACCCCAGTGTTAATAGCAGCACTACTTACGATAGCCAAGATGTGGAAGCAACCTAAGTGTTCATCAACAGATCACTGAATAAAGAAGATGTGGTACACACACACACACACACAAACACACACACACACACACACACACAATGGAATACTACTCAGCCATAAAAAGAGAATGAAATAATGCCATTTGCAGCAACATGGATGGACCTAGAGATTATCATATTAAGTTAAGTAAGCTGGACAGAGAAAGACAAATACCATATAATATCACTTATATGTGGAATCTAAAATATGACACAAATGAACTTATTTACGAAACAGAAACAGACACACAGATATAGAAAACAAACTTATGGTTACCCAAGGGGAAGGGGGGAGGGGTATAAATTAGGAGTTTGGGATTAGCAGATACAAACCACTATATATAGAATAGATAAATAACAAGGGCCTACTGTATAGCACAGGGAACTATATTTAATATCCTGTAATAAACCATAATGGAAAAGAATATGAAAAAGAATATGTCAATATATATAATACACATATATTATATATATATATAACTGAATCACTTTGCTGTACACCAGAAACTAACACAACATTGAAAATCAACTATACTTCAATAAAAAATAAACTAAAAAAAGAAAACATTTATGTCCAATTAATTATATTCCCTCTGTTATTGGGATCAATATTGGAAATAAAAATGTTTTCAAGAGTCCTTCTATGTACAATAATCTCAATCTATTAATGCAAAATACCAAGCACCCTTGCACCAGAAACAGAAATCAAAATAAGGAGTAACTATGTCTGGGAACCTCTTAGAGCTCTAACATCTTTTACCAGTGACACCAAAGGAAAGAAACCACACCCAGTTAACACCTATTAAGATTCTCCTGTCGTGTATGTACAAAGGCTGTTGTACCCGCCAGGGAGAGAGTGAGCTCCAAAAAAACAGCAAACCACAACAGAAACCTTATCCTAAAAATGGAACTGAGATCTGAGCAGGAGTGCCAACCTTAATAAAAAAGTCTTCCTCTTCAATCATTAGGTTGTAAAACTAAAACCAGCCTATGTTAGTTAGATGTGGGCAAACTTCGGATTTGACTCCTGTGCATTTGCCAATGTTTTTCAAAGATTAATAAGATAAAATCCTTTGAGTGTGTGCTGTGAGTACTGTGGGACTTTCTGCCAGCTCCCCGAGCTGAGGTGGTGTATGGCGGAGTTTCTGAAGGCTCTACTGTTTGGAGTAAGCACACACAATAACAATAGCTGCTTATGGCCCGGGCTTGGCAGCGACGGAGTCAATGAGCTAAATGCCAACTGGAGATGACACTGGTCATGTCAAGTGAAGCCAGCGACAAAGGGACAGATGTGTTCTGTGTCCTTGATGGCTGCTGCAATGCAGTTGCTGCAGACCAGCCATGGTGATGGAGCTCGGAGCAGCATGGTGTGATGCTGACACCAACTCAGTCAAATGCCCACTGTCTCGTCTGCTTCAGACAAACCCTGTACACCCCCCAACACACACACACACACAAACACACACGCATGCACACACACATACACGCATGCACACACACGCACGCACTGATGCTTCACTTCCTATGCTTGGAAGTGCTGGGCTTTCAAGATAAGGGGAAACTCTAAAAATAACTCTGTAAGTGCAGATACTGCCGATGTGTGGCCAGGTTGTAATGGGCCAGACCCCTCCTGTCCACTGCAGAATCTATATAAGGCAGGAATGCAAAACGATGGCGCCTAGGCAAATGGCACTCCTAGAAAGAGCTTGTTAGGTCTGTAGATATAAAAATAAATAGAATAAAATACAAGAACTGTTCGAATCAGTTGCCACCGTTTAAAATCCTGGCGAGGGACTTCCCTCGTGGCACAGTGGTTAAGAATCCGCCTGCCAATGCAGGGGACACGGGTTCGAGCCCTGGTCCGGGAAGATCCCACATGCCACAGAGCAACTAAGCCCACGTGCCACAACTACTGAGCCTGCACTCTAGAGCCCGTGAGCCACAACTACTGAGCCCGCGAGCCACAACTACTGAAGCCCACGTGCTTAGAGCCCGTGATCTGCAACAAGAGAAGCCACCGCAATGAGAAGCCTGTGCACCTCAATGAAGAGTAGCCCCCGCTCGCCGCAACTAGAGAAAGCCCGTGCGCAGCAACAAGACCCAATGCAGCCAAAAATAAATAAATAAATAGATAGATAGATAGATAGATAGATAGATAGATAGATAGATAAAATCCTGGCGAGTTCACCAGGTTCTTTTGATTTGGAAACACTGGCTTTTTACCCTCCACACACCCCGCACCCTCCAGGGAAACCATTAGCTGGCACTGCGTGGCGGCTCCTCCCCCAACTTGCTTTTTCTCACTACCTGCTTGTTAACTCATCTTTGCTACCTGCCTGGCCTCTGAAGGCTTTGGGTTTGGGTCATATAGAGATATTAAACTTCCTGAGGCAAGGGTGGTGTCTTTTGAGCTGTGCCAACACTCAGCACCAGCTCTTCATGCACTGTCATCTCACTTGAGTCATTCAGCAAAGCACGTTCCTCGGGCTCAGAGAGCTGAGGTATCGTGACATTGGTCTCACAACTGGATGCTGTTCAAAGATGGACAGAAGCTTGGAAATCATCCAGCTGCTGCAGATCATCAGAACCCACTTGAGCTAGTGAGTCCTCCTTAAGCAAAAATCCACCTCGAATGGATTTCCTCAACAGAGGCTGTGTCTGGGATTGGAAGTCAGACTGCATGTGTTCAACCCCTGCCTCCCCAGACCTGTGTGATATTGGACAAGTTGCTTCACTTCCTTGCCTGATGTTCCTTCTCTCTTGAGTGGAGATAAAAACAGTATTTATCTCATAGGACTGTGTGCAGATTAAATGAGGCAATATATAAACATATCTCCTACAGCACCTGGGTCGTAGCTTTACCCAAAATATTTCCCTATCATTATACCTTCAGAAGCTGAACATACCAAATTTTAAAAGTATATAGTTATTACAGACCATCACAGCATTCTTCTATGTTGAAATACTTTCATAAGACATAGACATAAATCACTACCATAAATCTCTGTTTTAAAATAATTATACTATTAGAAATAAATGAAGTAAAGGGAAAGGCACTGACAATCTATGTCATTCTGGATCCACAATGTGCCAGAACTGGAAGGAAAGCTAAGCCTTCCCTAATCCAGTGGATTTACAACTTATTTTAGCAGCAGAAACCATTTCTTCGAATGCAGTCTTACACCGAAGCCATTAATGAGAGCAGTGTGGCAGCTTTGGTTGAAGAGGAGGTGAGGCCCCAGAACTGGGCTCTGGCTTCACCCAGCATGTTCTCAGAACCTGTTGCTAAGGACCATGGACCTTGGCTAAGCCCTCTCATTTGACCAGTGGAAAATTAAGACCATTCATATCTATACCTAGATAAGAAGATTTATGTCAAAGACCAAGACTGACCTGTGACTGTATCCCCAGCACCTAGCCATGTGCCTGGAGCACAGGACCCTAGTAGCACAAAGGCTTGTGTGATGGGGGCTCTAACACAGGTGAGGTGCCAGGCTGAAGAGGTGAAGTCTGGAGGGATAGGCTTCTAGGGTATGGTGATGATTGCTGCCAGTACGGGGTGACAAAAATGCCATTATGGTCTAGACAGGGTACTGGGTGTGGGGTTGATTCTGGGGGAAGGAATGGGGTGGGGCTAAGTAAGCCTGACTTAAGTAAACAAAAGTAGTAAGGCTAGATGCCATCTAAAAAACCCAAGATGAAGGAGCCACTTTTCAGCCAAGGAATCTTGTTGAACTCCAATTCTGCCCAGAAATCTGGGAACAGATAATGTTAGTTTCAATGTGTGATGCCTGGGCCACTTGCATCAGAGCTACCTGGAAGCTTATTAAAAATGCAAATTCATGACCCCCAAGAAGAATTACTCAATCAGAATTTCCAGTAGTAGAATCCATGCATTTACATCCTCCATCAGCTTCCCAGATGTTCTTGTGCAAAAAAAAAAAAAAAATTTTGAGAAGCACCATACTCCATCTCACTGGGGCTCACCCACGGTGTCACCGAGAGCCATCGGGAGAGCTTTACTTTGCTTGGGCCCTACCCTTGGAGATTCTGATTTAATAGGTCTGAGGTGGGGCCTGAGAATTGAGGTGCTTTCTGAAATACACCTCCCCCCCGCACCCCGCCCCAGGGTTGTAGGGCAGAGTGGTTTGTAATCATTCACAACTGATTGCCAGAGGGGAGGGAGAGCCTCCTGTCTCTGTGATATGAATCACTTCTGTTATTACAACCAACTGAAAATTGCTGATATTCTAATTGGCCCTTAGAGATAACTTGCTACTTTTCCCTTTGGTTTGTCTCTTTAACCACCCAGGCAGCAGGAAGACAAAAGTTTTCAACAAAGACCTGTCAAAACATTGCTCTTGCAAATACTGAAGTTGCTTTTAAAATATGTTGGGGATGCATTTACCAACATGCTTTAAAGTTTAACAAGGTATATTTGGTTTTTTAATAAAATGCTTTATTTAAATGCACAGTTTGAAGAGTTTTGATGGATATATGCTTCCAGATACCACCTCAATTAAGATACGTAATATTTCTACCACCTCCGAGAAAATTCCCTCTTTACTCCTTTGCGGTCAATCCCCCAACCCCACCCTTGGCCCAGGCAACCACTGATCTGCTTTCTAACACTGGATTAGTTTAGACTGTTCTAGAATTTGATACAAATGGCATCAAACAGTATGTACTTTATGCCGGATTTCTTTTGCTCAGAACAATGTTTTTACGATTCATCCATAACATGAATTATTAGTGAATTATATTGTTCATTGTTTCTTCTCTGTTTCAAAAATAAGTGCATAGGGGCTTCCCTGGTGGCTCAATGGTTGAGAGTCCGTCTGCCGATGCAGGGGACACGAGTTCGTGCCCCGGTCCAGGAGGATCCCACATGCCGCGGAGCGGCTGGGCCCGTGAGCCGTGGCCGCTAAGCCTGTGGGTCCGGAGCCTGCGCTCCGCAATGGGAGAGGCCACAACAGTGAGAGGCCCGCGTACCACACACACAAAAAAAATAATAAGTGCATAGGGTTTCCGGGTACTACTTCCGGAGAAAGAGCAGGTTTCCGGAACAAATTGAAAGGGAAGTGAGAAAGTAAAGACCATGGGCTTCCCTGGTGGCGCAGTTGCTGAGAATCCACCTGCCAATGCAGGGGACATGGGTTCGACCCTTGGTCCAGGAAGATCCCACGTGCCGCAGAGCAACTAAGCCCATGCACCACAACTACTGAGCCTTAGGATAAGGACTGCTTATAACCGTATCCTCATGCTTTTATTGTGGTAAGACTGGTGAGTGGTGAGAGAAGATATATTGTTATATTTCAGTAAGTAAAACCTTCCTGCATTTAAATCCCAAGCTAATACTCATTTGACAAAGAATCTACTCTTGTCTGCCGGGAAATTTGAACTAGTCTAGACCACACATAGCAGACAAAATGTGGCAGGCTTATTTATATATGGGCATCAAGCCATACTGACTGTTCACACGTTTATTCAAATGCTCACGAAGATAAATTAATTCCTGCTGTGACTGACATTCTGCAGCAATTTCCAAAAATGCAGACACAGTAAAGTGTAATTACGATTTGTAATTGATTTGTAATTTACAAGCATTCCTGAGGCACTGAGCAGCCCCTGAGATGGAGATTCTGACATGAGACCTAGGGAGAAACACTGAGCATACAGTTTTGAGTTTTATCTGTTCTTCATCTGTAAACTGGGAGAGAAGTGGTCTAGCAAAGAGAAGCAGGCCATAATCGATGCTTAAAGAGCTAAATGGCAATGCCTCACTGAGGCAGCAGGGGGACAATTCTGAACACATCTGGCAGCCATTGGTGGGACAGGGGATTAACAGAGTATTGTAGGAGGTAACACTTGAGGCTGGAACCTCTTAGTCAGTGGTGTCCAACAGAACATTCCATGATGATGGAAAGGCTCACTACCTAATACAATACCCACTAGACATACGTGGCTTTTGAGCACTTGAAATGTGACTAGTAAGATTAAGAAACTAATTTTAGTTTTTATTTAATTTTAATTAATTTAAATGTAAATAGCCACAGGTGACCAGCGACTACTGTATTGGACAGTGCAGCTCTAATTAATGTGGTTTCATGGATTCTTTAAAACCATGAGCTTCTTGAAGAATGGAGATGTATCTTACACTGGCGCTCAGCACATGTCTGACATATAGTAGGTTTTCAATAAATGCTTATTAACAGACCCTCAGTAGCTAGAAGAGGGCTGCCTTTATAATACGGAACGTGGATTGTTTAAGACTGTTTAGTTAGTATTTCCCAAAGGGTATTTCAAAGCCTTAGACCCACAAAATGCTCTGGAAAGAAAGAACTCCCTGATCAAATATATCTGTATGTTCTATACCTTGCTTGGGGGATTAGGATGTATGACAGGGTACTAAAGAAACTGGAATAGCTTTATTAACTCACTGTTTCCCCTAGTCATTTGACCATGGAGCCCCTTTTTCACATAATACCTTTGACATCCCCTAGAACTAGTAGATTCCGGGGAAAATACGTTGGAGGATGCTGTAATAATGACAGGGTAAGAGGAAGACTTCCAATGAATTCCTTGAAAAGTAGGGACCCCGATTTCTAGCACATGGTCAGCAGGTAATAAATATTTATTGAATGGTCTAGAAATGTCTCACTTCCAATCAAAATCAGAAGCAGTCTACAAACCGTTCCCACTCAGCAAAGGTAAAGAAAGAAGGCAGAGTGTGGCTGGCAAATCTAGGTATTCTCAGGCTGCCGTATTGGGCACCTGCCGAACTAGAAGATAATCTGACATGTATGAATTAGGGATATGTAATAGCAAATTGGAACAGAAATAATAAGAGTTACTGAAATATACTAATATTTTAAGACCCTGTTCTTTAAAAATTTAAACCAAGCAGCTAAACACTGAGAATTTGTTGTGATTAGAATATCCACCCCCATAGAAAGGAATGACCAATCCGGAGATACAGGTGGTGTAAACGAGGATGAGCATGGGTCCCTGGGGAGAGGAGAAGAGAACGGTCCTCTCTGAGAAGAGAAACGATGAAACAAGAACCTGACTGAGACCAGGACAGAACCATGTTTCTTAGTCACTTCTGGCCTTTAGTTTCGCTAGTGCCTTAGTAAGAAGGGATTGGAATTAACTCTAGACCCACACCATAGTTTCAGCTAAAAATTATTTGTAGTTACTGTACATACACTTATGCTTAAATTTAATAAATTATATATAGGGCTTCCCTGGTGGCGCAGTGGTTAAGAATCCGCCTGCCAATGCAGGGGACACGGGTTCGAGCCCTGGTCCGGAAGATCCCACATGCCGCGGAGCAACTAAGCCCGTGTGCCACAACTACTGACCCTGAGCTCTACAGCCTGTGAGCCACAACTACTGAGCCCACGTGCCGCAACTACTGAAGCCTGCATACCTAGAGCCCACGCTCCGCAACAAGAGAAGCCACCACAGTGAGAATCCCGCACACTGTAACGAAGAGTAGCCCCTGCTCGCTGCAACTAGAGAAAGCCTGCGTGCAGCAACGAAGACCCAACGCAGCCATAAATAAATAAATAAATATTTTTAAAACAAAAAACAAAAAAAACCACTGTATATAGACCATTCTATGGTATGGGTTAATCTCTTTTCAATAAATCCTTCCTATTCTCTTTTGAAACTCGAAGTTAGAAAAAAACAAGAATCTCTTCAGATCTAGTTAGGTAAAGGAATCTAGATGGGAGAAACTCCAACCAAAACCGTCAGTCAAGATCATGGTACCCTCTGCAGTGAGGTGCCCAGACAAAGCCTGTCCCTGCAGGGCTGGATGTGTTCCATGTGAGTGATCCAAAGACTTCGTCACGTGCTTTAGATCTGCCCACTTAAAACAGAGGCTTCAAAATGAAAGAAGTGTACCTATTATAAAGATAACATCACCTCAGTGTTTACAAAGATGCTGAACTCCCCACTCCAGGAGGGATCACCCCACATCCAGTGAAAGCTTCATTGTTTAGCCCATGTGATTGTGCACATCTGCCTCCAACTACATTCACAAAAGGGATGCACCAACACTAGCCTGTTCCTCTGAGCATCTCTGTCACCACAGCTCTGAGAAGGGGGAGGAGAGGGCATGGCCAGAGACAGGAAAGAGCTCACTCAAAACCCTTGGTCCTGGGCTTCCCTGGTGGAGCAGTGGTTCAGAGTCCACCTGCCAATGAAGGGGACACGGGTTCGTGCCCTGGTCTGGGAAGATCACACGTGCCACGGAGCGGCTGGGCCCGTGAGCCATGGCCACTGGGCCTGCGCGTCCGGAGCCTGTGCTCCGCAACGGGAGAGGCCACAACAGTGAGAGGCCCGCGTACCGCAAAAAAAAAAAAAAAAAGAGTCCTCTGGTCGACTCTTTAAAAAACAAACAAACAAAAAAAACCCTTGGTCCTGGGCACATAGGCCACTTGTCATGTTTAGCTTTGGTCTTTGTTGGTAAGGCTTTTTAAAGCATAAGGTTTGATTTTTCTGATTATTATAAAAGTGATGCATGTTTGTTACAGAAAACTTGAAAAGTCCAAGTAGACACATATACAAAAGTATCACCCAAGAGAGAACTACTCTTGACTCTTTTTGCCATATTTCCTTTCTCATCTATGATTAGATGATTCTAGTAGACATACTAATAGACAGATACACGATTAGAGTGATTTTCCAATACGGTTTTGAATCTTGTTTTTATTACTTAATATTATGTGTTGTGATTTTCCCATGGGCATCGTATTCAACTCTAATTGATTATATTTTAGGCCCTGAAATAAAGCAGACCACATCTCACACCTGACCCAGTTAAAAAACAAAACAAAACCAAAAACCAAAACCCAACCATCTCCCATCGTACAAACCAGAAGCAAAAGCTCACTGGACGTCAGCAAAAGATGAATAAGTAGAACTCACAAAGACATGCAGCTGACTTTGCTCCATTCCCACTAACGCAGCACAATGCAGTTCATTGAAAATAATCCCACATTCTTTTGCTATTTTTCAAACTGACACTTTAAAATATGTCTGCCAAAGCTCCTAAAATGGTCTCTGGCAGGCTCTCCCATTCAGCTCTGGGCATTTCGGTTGCCCTGAACAACCACCCCCAGCTGATGCCATGCTGGAGACAGACACACACACACACACCCCACCTAATTTGACAAAGTCCCACAAATACAAACTCAACTCCAGCAACCCTCTGTGCCAGGTATACCCACTCTGCTGGCATGGTGAGCTTTAACTCATGAAGGCCTCACTAAGCAAAAGGGAAAATCACCTTGGACCAAAGACAATAAGGCTGTTGACATACCATGTCAAAGATCATAGTCTCAGTAAGTCAAGCTGGGGGGACTCTTGATATGATCTCATTCTTATATGGAAGACTGAGGTCCAGAGATATTAAATGCCTTGCTCAGCATCAGACAACGAATGTGGTAACATAATAGTGGAAGCATCCTTGTAAAGGCCAAACTGCCAGGCTTCAGACTCACAGGCTGAAGCTCTTTCTTCTTCAATGCCTGTGTCCATGTTGGAACCATCTGGCTGAAAGTGAAAGAACCCGCCTGACAAGAAGCAGCCCAGAGGCCTTTGCACAGATGGTGTTTCAAAAGAAAAGATCCTTTCAAAAGCCCCACAATGGCTCTTCATTGCTGGCTATTTGGGGGAGCAGCTCTGGCTCATGTGACAGGCTCTGCTTCTTTTCACCATCCTGACCTGATCTGGCCAATCCTGGCTACTGCACTCACCCAAGCGTCTCCAAGGGAAGCGTGGGCATGACCTGGCCAACTCATATGGGAACCCAAGGTCATCGTATGCCTGGGCTTAGATGGGCTGTGCCGGGTCTTTATGAGACAAGGCTTTCCAAGTCTTTGGTCTACAAACTGTTGTTCTTCCATCTTGCCCTAAAGTACCCATGTTTGAAGCAGTGGTTTTGGTGCTGAAGCCTAAGATCATTTGATGCATGAACCTCAATCATTAGCCAGCAGGCACTGCCTACAAACTGGGGGAGGAGGGGAAGCTTGGGTGTGATAAGATGGCAGTAATGAGAATAATGAGGGAGGTTGAGAAACTGCCCACCACACCTGTTTGAAGTAAAGGTAATAAGTGTGGGGAACAGAGGAAACAATTTACGTAAAGAATGTAAGGGAACACCTGGAACTCAAGAAATGGAGCTATCGTTTATTTCTTGAAAATATGTGCATGCCAGCCACATGGTAAAAACTCACTGATGGGGTGTCATACAGGGAAGTGGGAGGGTTGAGGAGTGAAGGTGAATGAGGCTGAGTTACTTTTCCTTCTGTGAAGCCTTCCCATATGAGGAGTCTCACTTCCTTCCCATCTCCCTCTCCAAGGCTTCTTTCTTCCTCATCCCATGCAGCAGTGGTGAGTGTACGGCTGGGGCCAGGGTGGAGGCACGGAGGGAAAACTCAAAATCCAGAAACACATCACAGAGCTGAACAGTGTTGCCCTTGCTTTGTTCCACGGATCACAATCTCCATAAGATGTCGATGAGTGATGACAAAAGAAAAAAGATTTCAGCAGCCAAATGCAGCTAAATGGGGGGCAGGGGGCGCTACACAAAACCCAACCAGTTTCTTCACTGGATGACTTCGCAAGGCCTTTGATCTATGATTGTCCATCATGAGTCTTCAGGGGTGGAGATGATGTAGCGTTTCGAAAACCCATTTGATCAGGAAAAGAAGAACTGTTTTCACTGATGATTACTCGGGACTGATATTTTGAGGAATACTCTTGGTCGGTGCTGATCCTTAGATTTTTCTTCTTTGCTTTACTTTCCCACTTCACTGAGCTGACCCCCCCACACACCCATCCTAGAGAAGAAGGGATGATGTGCTAACAATAGTAATTTTCAAATTTGAGAGTCATTGTCATCTAGAGTCGTGCCCCTGAGCGAGTGGTCTGGGAACCAGCAACATTGACATCACCTGGGAGCAAAATGAATTGCGCTGCAATCAGGGGTACCGAACCAGAATCTGCAGTCTGGCGAGATGCCAAAGTGATTCATATGCACACTGAAGTTTGAGATGCAGACCGAGGGTGCTTGGGACTAGGCACTAACCTCAATAATTCTGACTTGGTGTATCCAGGGTGAGGCCCGGGTATGCACATTTTAAAATACCACTTCCAGGACATTCTGATGCAGCTGGTGTGTGGACCCCTAATGAGAAACACTGACTTAATTAAAAAGCTCCTATGGCCCACGTGCCCTGCTATAAGGTAACCGAACAGCCTTGTGCTAACATGTGGTTTCATGGCAGCACCTCTACAAGCTAGGTGATGGTAGAATCACTTTCATTGTTAGAAATAAGGAAATGGATCCCTGGAGAGAGAAGGTGAAACTGCTGGACCAAGGTCACCCAGGGGCCAGCAGGTGCCTTAGGGTGAACAAGGACTCTCCTGTCTTTCCTCCCCCGCCTCGCCAACCTCTCTCGTCCTCCTCCTCCTCCCTCATCAGCTCTTTATTCGCCAGCTTCTGTGTCGCTAACAGCCCTCTGAATCTGCTTTTGTTTTTAGTGAAAGCCTAACAAAATACTGCTGCTCTCTGTGCTGGCTAATGATAATCCTGATTAGCTCCACTCTGTCAGCTGACTCCCAGGCTGCCCAGGGCCAACAGCAGCCTGCTTATTCAATCAGGGCCTGGCCCATTTGCTAATTATCATTTGGGCTCGTTTTCTCCAACTGTGAACTTGCTCGAGTTCAAGTCATCTTCAGCTGTTGCATTTACATGAAAAATAGATCATTTGTCACATCTATGTCTGTCAATGCTCCAGCCTCCCCCTCGCTGCTGGAGACCAAATGAAATCACGTATTTCTCTGGGTTCCCAGGCTGCTGCAGACCAGCAGGTCCCAACGGGAGCCATGAGGCAAACCCTGTGGACAGATGGACGTGCTGGCCTTCCTCACTGGGCTGCCGAGGTGACCTCTTCCCAGCTTCTGAATTCCAAGCTGTATTCCCCCTCAGAGGCCTGATAGGGTGACCAACTGTCCCCGTTTGCCAGGGACAGTGTTTTCCCAAGACATGGGATTCTTCTGTGCTAAATCTGGGAGGCTTGGTCACTGTACACCTGGTCCACCAGGACACACAGTGTGAGAGCATTCAACATCCTCCTAGGTGATATAGTTGGAATCTGGATCAGGGAACTGACGGAGCTGGGATCCCAGCTTTCTCTGTCAGGCCTGAGGCTGAGGATGCACCCCTTTACTGCTCTGCGCCTTATTTTGCTTTTTAATCTCTACTGCTAATCGGATAGCATGAAGCTTTATTTCCAACTGTGGATAAGTGGAGGTCTGCAGGCATGTTCTGAGGTGAGGGTGGCACCAAAGAAGGAATGACTAGTGTGTAATCCCATTGAATGGGGATCATCCTCAAAGTACTCTTCCGGATTCAAAAACACACTAAGCATTTATTAGGTGCTTGGCAACACAGGCAATACAAGCATATGTCCCGTTTACTACCAGCCCTCAAAGAGTTGACAATCCTGTGGGAGACACTGATACAAATACAATGAACTATATCTGCTACAAGGCTACCTAGGGGATCTCCAAGATGGCAAAAGGCCATGGGAGCTGGGGAAGGGAGAATTAGGGTACCTCTGCTTACCATATGACAGCCACTGTACATTCGTTATCTCATTTAACAGCCAACATTTCTTAAGCACCTATCGTGTGACTAACCCATTTAGTTTTTTACAATTCTATTATTATACCTATTCTACAAATGAGTAAAATGAGGCTTTGAAAAACCGTGCTCGAAATTGCGAGTTAGTGAATGAAGGGTCCAGGGTTTGAACCCAGAGAGTCTGAGCCTTGTGGTAAGCACTGTCTTGAGACTGAATCTCCTACCCTTGTGGGCTGCTGTACCCTCAACACAACCAGTGTGTTGGGCACTCAGCCAACATCAGACAAAACTAACAGGGCCAGCTGAGGAGCATGGCTGTGCGTGGCGGGAACATGGCGGAGAGAAACATGAGGTGGGGCTTCTGCATCCTACATTGTGGAATCCCGAGGCATGACATCGAGAATGTCCCACTGGAGGTGTGGCGACTCTGGAGCTGCTGATGTTCAAAAGGAATCTGGCCTGACAAGTGCTGCCCTTCTGGTCCCTAGCTGCATTAGATTCTAAAGAAGGTACTAGAACAGGAAGCCAAATGCCTGACTTCTTCATCATCCTTCAAGGACCAAAGATGAGTGACAGTCATTATTTTATATTTTTTTAGACTGCATTTGTCAATTCTCAAAAGCTTATCTTTCTTAGACAATTAGAACATCTGAGCAACTTGCCTTGCGTATATAGGGTACTTGATATATGCAAATCAAATACATACGTATTGATTTCATATAATATGACTGATTTTAATACTACAGCATTGCAATAGTCGACTTGGAAGTTAGGTATTCCAGCACTTTCAATATTGAAAGTGCTCGTTTCAGTAATAACAATCCACAAGTGCAATATTCTTAGTGGCCACTGAACTGTGCTAATGACTGTCTTCAGAAACGTTCTCAATATCTTTTTCTGTTACTTTCTAGGTTTTGATTTGTGTAAAATGAATACATAATTTCAGACAGTTAAGCATTAAAAGCACTTGTTATTAATATGTACAAGCATTGAAATTAATCTCCCTGTAATTAAAATGAACAAAACATAAAGGTAGGCTGTTTCAAGCAAAATTTAAAGAACTATAAGCTTCTGGGGAAAAAGATGATATCCCTTCTTGCTCACACCTACTGTTAATAATTCCTGGTTAATCCAATCATAGTTTGTTCCCCATGCCCCGAAATAGGTTCTTATCTATTGATAGAATAACTGGGTTGTTCCAGCCCTTTCTGTGACTCAGACTTCAAGTCAGTTCCCGGCACTGCCAGGTGTTAGAATCCCTGGGACCCTTCTTCAGTTGTAGAAAATACAGTTGACCCTTGAACAACGTGGGGGTAAGGGGCCCTGACCCTCCATGCCATTGACAATCTGAGTATAATTTATAGTTGGGCCCTCCATGACTGAGTTTCCTCCGTATCTATGGCTCTGCATAAACAGATTCAACCAAACGTGGATGGTGCAGTAATGCAGTATATAGCGTATAAGTGGACCTGTGCAGTTCAAACCCATGTTGTTCAAGGGTCTGCTGTAACTGAGAGTGCTCTGATGGCAAAGGAAGGCTTTATCTACTTGTTAACTTACACTCGGCTTTGTCCTACAATGGCCTTCATGCTTCTGTACATAGAGAAGAAATTAACATTCAGCTCTCTCCATCAGATGTTTCTGCTCCTTTAACTCAGAGAAACCCAAACTTGAGTGCTGAGGAGAGCCTCTTCCTTCCAGTGGACCTTTAGGGAAGGTGTTTCCCCTCCACCTGAACATGTCAACTGAAAACAACTGAACCAAACTCCCCAGAAGGAGACTCTTCTCCTGGAGATCAGAGTGCTTGCTCCACCCTCTTCATTCACCTGCCCCTATCCACTCTGTCCTTAACATTTTCTGAAATTAGCTTTATCAGCTCCTTTCAGGCCTTTAACTCCCTTTTGCTGTTTGCACAACCTTTTCTGTTTACCCACAACAGCCTTTATACAAGACAAATGAGCAAAACCTCACCATGATTATGTTTTAGTTTCTTTCCACACTACTCGTCCAACTGAATCCAGAGACAACTTAGTTCTTGCCAAGAGCTTTCTAGAAAGTGGTTGTGAAAGAAAACGAAGAAAATAAATGCTTTAGCCAATGATATATCTCACTTGTACCCAGCGAGTCTTGCTTTGTTCCACAACTCTTGAGTGACACACAGAAAAAATGGGTTTTTTGCCATGTATTCTCAAAGCGTCGTTATAGATTTCAAGTTGAGAAACTCTAAAGGTGATATATAAAATTCCCCAACATCTTCTTTGCCAGATACAGGTACTCTACTGTATTAAACATGTCTTTTGGTTTTTGTGTTTTGATTCTTGAATATCTGGGGCCTTGCTGAAAAGGGAGGGATTGCCCCTTCTAGGGCTAACCAATTTCTAGAGATTGTAGACAACTCATCCTTGAGCTGTTTACTCACCAATCAACACAAACCAACCAATCCAGAGCCCACTTTCCCAACCACCTCCACTGTGACCTCTTAGGGTTAAAATCCCTTTGGCCTAATCACCATAGCACCAGGTGACCAGCTAGGGGCAGCTCCCCTGCCCCAGAACCTGCTGAAATTACTTAAATTAGTCCATGTTTAGCCTTCTTACCCTGCCTCGCCCATTCCTTCCCAGGGAAACCACAAGAAAGGCTCCTGCCCGTGTTGTCCCTGACCAGTCTGCGTCCTTCCCCACGCTGTCCTCACACCGTGGTATACCCCCTTCTCTTGGGATCTGTGAGTAAAACAAACTATCTTTTCAATGGCAGTCATGTCTTTTTCTTTTTTGTTTTAATTAGTTTTGATTGAGTAGAGCTGCTTTGGCAGTCATCTCTTGATCTGTTGGCCGCACCATACATAAATAATTTTAAAAACCTGTATTTTAAAAACATGTACCTCAAGAGAAAGGAAGACAGGCTAGCAAAAGACCAGTCTGGCCCCTGTGCTCAGGGCATTGTTCAAATGGAGTTGGATGAAATTTAGTTGTTCTGTCAGTTATATTTAGCAAAACTGTCACGTTTAACTGTTTCAGGAAAAAAGCATGATTTTACGATAAAGCACTGATTTTACTGGATAAGACGGTACTAGATAGAGTTGCTAGGGATAGCTGTGATGAGGGTACCATAGTATGTTATATGTCACAAAAGATGTAGGGTTTTTAGGGGCCCTTGACTTCCAAAGCACAGTTTGAGTCCTACTGTAAAGATAGTCTATAAAGAAAATGAAAGGGGCTTCCCTGGTGGCGCAGTGGTTGAGAGTCCGCCTGCCGATGCAGGGGACACGGGTTCGTGCCCCGGTCCGGGAGGATCCCACATGCCGCGGAGCGGCTGGGCCCGTGAGCCATGGCCGCTGAGCCTGCGCGTCCGGAGCCTGTGCTCCCCAATGGCAGAGGCCACAACAGTGAGAGGCCCGCGTACCACAAAAAAAAAAAAAGAAAAAGAAAAAAAAAAAAGAAAATGAAAGGACTCCCCACTCACTTAAACAATAATAGTAAAGTTTTTTTTAACCAAGTGCTCTGGATTCTCATATATTCCATTAAAACTGCACTGCAGGAGATTCAGTATGAAAAGCAAAGTCCCCATGATACTGTATTCTCATCTTGGGCTCACCTCTCTCTATATCTCTGGAGTAAAAGCTAGTCAAAACTAGTTTAACTTGACTTTGTGTATCTAGCAGGTGCCACCCAGTAGGTGCTGAATATTTAGTCACTGACTGAAGAAACGTTTCTTACCTTCTTTGGAAAACAGTGTAAGAGATGACATAGAACTCAAAGATGCCCATTTAAGGGGTTAAGTGAATAGGTGGCTGGTTTTGGAGCTGAGAATTAAAGCTACTTCCTCTGACCCAAACCATGACAATCCCAGGGAGAAATGTAAGACCTCTGTTTGATGGCCGCGCACATCTTGGCATCTCCTGCCCTTTAGCTGACCTCTAACTCCTGTCCAATTCTGCAATCCTCTGGTTAGGAGCTGGCCATCAGTTTGCATGGGCGAGGCAGTGTCCTGTGACAAGTGGCTGAGCCCCTGGGGTGACCAGGGTGCCACACAGTGACACTTACCAAGGGCTCCAGCTCCTTGCGGTCTATGAGGTTCATCTCAGTGACGAAGTAATAGAAGTGTTTGTAGCAGGTATTGACGTGGGCCTCCGCACCCATCACAATGACCCGGTCGAAGTGGTGGATGTAGACGTGGACGAAGACCCGGAAGAGGCGACACAGGATCTTCTTGCAGATCTGCAGGAAGTTCTTTGGGAAGGGAACACCTAGAGAAAGGGAAAAAGGAAACAAAACCATGATGGGGAAGCTCTGGCAGGCCCCGAGCACACGTGTGAGGCTGGAGAACAGTCCTGGACCCGGGCTTCTGGGCCAGCCTGCAGATGCCTGGCTCTGTGTGGGCAGCTGCATTGGACATTGTCTGAAAAAGTGGCTAAAATGGTGTTAAATTCAAACACCAACAACCACGAAAAGACCAAAAAAATGAACAAAGAGGGCCAGGTTTGTTTCTTTGGTTATATCTTTTTTGGTGCAGATAGACGCACAGAAATATTTATTTTTAGATAGAAACAGGCACTCTCCCTTCTTGCTTTTTTACTTTTCCCACTTTTTAGAGCCCAAGAAAGTTCCTTTTCCTCTTATCTCTAATATAAGAAAACTGGTAGAAGGAGGGCGATGATCCAGGGAGACTGGCACTCCTTGACACAGAGTAATAGGGAGCGGTGAGGACTGCAGCAAATTAGAAAGCCCTTTCTCGTCAAAGGAAGCAGCCGCTGCACAACTCAGTCAGTGGTGGCCAGATGGCCACAGAAGCCCGGGGCTGCGAGATCTGGTTTTGCAAGATGATTCAGAAATCTGGGGTTCTATATGAACTATCTGGAGTTCTATTTTTAAAAGGATAGAAATTAACCTGACATTTAAAAAAGAAAAAAATACCGCAGGTCAAAACAAAACATCTTCCTAGGATAACTCGGCCTGCAGACTACCAGTTTGCAAATTCTGATCCAAACTTTTTCTGAGATACACTGTTTCGGAGGTGGGCAAATGCAACAAAACTTCATGGAAACTTCGCATTATACTTATTGTCACCTCATCTCCTTGAGGGAAGGTAAGAGTTGGGGGTTGTTTTTCCTAACACAGACTGGGTGAGGGGACAGAGGAATCACCCAGATTTCCTGTCTGATGACCACTACTCCCAGCTTGGTCAGAGCAACAAATAGCAGAATCCCAAGCCCACTTCCTTTCTACTTCTCAGACACTGCTTAAACTCTTGGTATTTACACTGTTCTTAAGCAGTGACGTCATGGATTCCAAAGTTAAATAGCCTTTGAATTCCTATTGCGCTCCTCTTCCAGCCGTAGGACCACAGACAAGTTATTTAACCTCTCTGAGCTTCAGTTTCTCCATATGTAGGGTGCAGGTAAAATTGCCAATTGTCCTGAGGATTAGAAGTGACACCCCTGTGACTTTTGGTTTTCTGTCCGTTAAGGAGGAGTCAAAACAAGGCCTTTTTTGCATGGCCAGGAGTGTCAGCATGACTAAAACCCTCCTACAGCGCCCAGGACAGAGTAAGCGCTTGCTAAAGGGAATGACACCTCTCTGGCCTGCTCTCTGCTTTGTAGATCTGGAACATCTAGCTGTTGTTATAAGGCAAGTAATTACCCTTATCAGGAAAAGGCAGACATGACCACCAGCCGTTTGGCAGAATTGCAGAGCTGCGCTCAGGGCATGTCCCTGGTCCCCAGCAAGCCTGGAGTTTTGCTGTCCGTGCCTCCACAGGGTCCCAGTGGCAGCTGTCTGGTGAGAGACACTGTAACGGGATCACCTGGGACACCGAGGGCAGGATGAGCGACGGAACACAGCTGGCAGCTGGCAGAGGCAGGAATCTGCCTCCCCAGGGTCCGGCAATGATATTGGCTTTTCTTCCAAAACAAAGTGGCAACATATCAAATGAACCCAAGGGAGAGACTTGGGCACAGCTTGGCAGCTGACTGTCTGGGCAACAGATGCTGGGGTTTGAGGGTGGGGTGATGTAAAGCTGGCCCAAGGTGGAGGGCAGCTCCCCGCCAGAGCGGCTAGGTGGTTATCTCTGCTGAAGGGGGGTCCAGTGAAAACCTCTGCTGCCAGGCTGGGAGAAGGTCTAGAGGCTTCAAAGAAGCCTGAGATCCAGAGGTGATGGAATCCCCCATTATCCATATTCAAGTGTTGATTATGTTCCCATCAGAACGGGAGTCCTGGAACCACACGGACACAACAGCAGAGGTTGACATGTGTTACTTTCGCAACCTGTCCGTGATGTAGGTTTTACTAGTCCTGTATCACAGATGAATTAACACCAAGCACAGATTAACTTGCTCCAGGCCACTTAGGTAAACAGTGGCAGGGCTGGGATTTGGACCAAGTCAGCCTGATTCTAAAATTTAACAGATCTGGTTATGTTTGGAGTGTGACTCTCTTTGCCAAGGATAAAAGCACAGCTTAATTGCTAAATGCAACGAGGCATCTAAAGATTAGTCTTTGGTGGCACAGAAATATAATTTTTAAAAAGGAGAGGGGTGAGGAGAGAAGGGTGAAAAAAGTCCAAACCCTTGGGAGCCACAGATCCGAGTTACTAAGAGGTCAGCTAATACTC
Organism: Mesoplodon densirostris; assembly: GCF_025265405.1. Lineage (NCBI taxonomy): Eukaryota > Metazoa > Chordata > Mammalia > Artiodactyla > Ziphiidae > Mesoplodon > Mesoplodon densirostris. The sequence goes on along the minus strand of NC_082666.1, from coordinate 51,248,397 downwards.
TGAGGCCCCAAGGAGAGATCTGTTTTCTCTGCCGGTGCCTTAGACGATGGACCTGGGACTAAGAGTAAAAGCCAACATTTACTGAGCATGTAACAAGTCTAGGTACTATTATTGTTTCCATCTCATAAATGAGGAAACAGACTCAGAAAATTAAGTAGCTTACCCGGGTCATGCAGCTAGCAAATAGCGGAGGGGTTTAGACCCAGGATTGTCTAACTCCAAAGCCCATGAGTACCCACTACTCTGAAATCTGGAGATGTTGCTCTGGGACTCTGCACACACTTCCAGCTCCCAAGCCCTTCCTTCCTGGGTGGCCTGAATCCCCCCAGGGGCGTTCACCTTTCACGTCACCAGCTGCTAGGGGACACAGGGATGGGGGGTTTCAGCTGTGCCAGTTCGTCTGCTTGACCTTTAAAGCTGGTGCCCACACCCCACACACTGACTGAAGGTAAGGCAAAATCTTGGGACACACCAAGGATGTTCATGGCACTTGTTGGGTCCCTCTAGAGTGTCCCCAATCTGCATCCCCCCACACCCCTCAAGTCCCTACATCTGATCAGCTTTGAGCTCTTGGCTCTGCCCTCCATTCCACACCTGGTCTCTGGCCTTGCCTTTGGCCTTGCACTTGGTTTGCTCTTGCCTCTCGCATTTGGGCTATGGCTGGGAATGATCTTCACAGTATAGAGAAGAGCTGATTTAGAGTCTGGAAGACCTAGATTAAAATCCTAGCCCTGTAACTTACTAGCTGTATAGGCAAGTGACTTCATCACTCTACTTCATTACAAAATGGAGAAAAACATTTACTTTCTAGGGTTCTTATAATAGTATCTGTAATGTGTCTGGCACATGGTGGGAACTTTGAGATGAAGTCCTACTTTTGTTATTTTCCACTTGAACTCCTTGGGTAGGTAGGACCCCAGCCTCAAATCTCTTGGCTCTGGCTGCTAAGTTGGCCCTGACTCTTCCACCATCCCCTTCCTTACATGTAATTCATTCTTCAAAAGCAAACATTGCAAATGGTTCAAGTAAGGACATGCTCAGCATGCACCATAGTCACCCCCAGGCCAACATGGGAAGCTGAGAAGTCCTAGGCTGGATTCGTAGGGAGCCTAAGAACCCTGGTGGGTTCCCTGCTAAGCCAGAGATAAAATCCCAGCTCACAGAGTGTGGGGTTAAGAATAAGAAAGCTCTGTGGCATTTGGGAAATTCACTCAATATTATTGATGGTTCAGGGTCCAATTCTACAGTTTGTATACTATCTTAGCCCTTTTCTCCCTTTCTCTTCTGCCTTCCAAGTGTTCAGATTTGTGTGTGTGTGTGAAGACCTTAAATAAACCGTCAGAAGGTGGAAAGTGGAAGATCTCACCCCTCTGGATGGCCACCACTTTGGTGGACCCTGGAACTCTCATCCTGTGTAACTGGCCTCACGGCAGCAAGACAGGGTAAGACTCAGTGCTGATCTTCTCCTTTTCCTGACAGGCTCCAGAGGGACCAGTTCATGACAATTAATTTATCTGAGGGTTTCTTGTCTTCATGGTGCCGGTAAGAAGTATCTAATCTCCATTAAATAGCCACAGAAAAATGAACCCTGAGAGAGGCCTGCTATGTGTATGTGTGATGTCATTTATTCCCAGTGAAATCCCGAGCTGTGATACTATTATTTCAGCAATTTTTTTTTTTTAATGTAACTGTGGCTTAGTTCAGCTAAAGTGTTTGCCTGTCCCCACAGATAAAAGGATGTAGAGATTTGACTCCAACAACTCGGGCCCTTTCTTTGGCATCCTGCAGTTACACTCCATGGCACAGCGAAAGTCACTGTTAAGATGACCATTTTCTGACCTCCACTGAGCTCGGTACCTGGCTTGCAGAGGAAGCTCAAAACAATGTTTGTTTGTTTTCGATAAATACAGGCTAACAGTAGGAAGAACGAAAGGCTAATGAACCATCTCAAATGGACACTGGGCTTGTTGTTAGCATGGCAGCCTGAACCTGAGGAGAACGTGCAAGGAAGGCTCTGGGCAGAGGGCAGCCTATGTGTTCCAAGGGGCACCAATGACCCAGCTCAGGACTATATCCAACCCCATCCTTTTGGCCCTTCTGCTTCTTTGAATACATAAGGCACTGGGGACCCTCCACTTTCGTACTTCCCAAGGTCTGTGTTAAAAGTGACTAATTCTGGGAGATCCTTGGCTAAAAAAGAGGATCACGAGGTCAAGTATACTAGTCAAAATGCTGCTTTTATAAATGTTTGCAATATACCTAAAAATAGTAAAGGATCTGAGAATTCCTGTAGCCAAAAGTCCTATTTAACTCTGGAACCCCCTTTTTCCTGTAATAGCTATTGGTTTAAAAGAGTCTGTAATCAGACTTCCCAGGTTTCATTTCTGGCTCTACTACCTATTAACAAGGTAACCATATGCAAACGGCTTCGTATCTCTAAGCTGCAGTTTCCTCAACTGGAAAGAAACAGGGATATTTATGTTATCTGTAGCTCAGGGGGTTGTTGTGAGGATTACCTACACACACGTAAAAGGCTTTGCTAATACTTTGCAGATACGAAGCACTCTGGTGCACTGTTAGTTTCAGTATCTCATGGACCAAATGTTCTTTGTAACATACTTCGGGATTAAATTCCTCCTGCATATTTATTTTCAGGAGGGCAGTCTTGGTATTAATCCATCAATCCAGAACTTGCAAAGAATTTTGAGTGGTAGGTACTCAATTAAGCCCTGGATGATATTTGACTTTGCATTATTTTTTACAAATTTCTCATATTTATGTCTTGTATTACTGTAAGTTCCCTGAACAAAGGGGCTGTTTTATACTTTGATTCCATCTTTAAAAGCACCTGGCACAGGGCTAGGTAAGGAACACTCATCATTCAAAGTTGAATCATAAGACAGCAGTGATCTTATTTAGTCAAGATGTGAATCCATCATCGCCTATTTGGGGGAGGAAAAAAGCCTACAGCAGAAATGATAGCTTTTTGCCAGAGTCTTGATATGGTCCTGGCATGCAAGGCGACACAATGCTCTTCTATGGAGGAGAGCTCTGAGATGGAGAACGTTTTCATCTAGCCTAGTGGGTGGGAAGAAAGAATCTGAAACTCCTTTTTTTTATCATTAAAACCTCCCTTTTTTACCTTTCAATATAGTTTTTCAGGGGGGTGATAGTTAATTTTCAGTCACTGTACTCAATTAGAAAGTTAATGCCAGACAATATTAACCAGAAGTCATAACTGAAATAGACTGCATATCTGAAGGATTTGGAGTTAAACTTTGACTAGTCTTATAATAACCCAGACAAACCTTCTGACAGTAATCTCAGACAGATATGTATTGATTATATAGAAAACAACTTTTGGAATAGGTTAGAGAGGCTTTTTTTTTTTTTTTTTTTTGGCCATGCCATGCAGCATGAGGAACTTGCCAGACTAGGGATCGAACCCGTGCCCCCTCCATGGAAGCGCGGAGTCTTAACCACTGGACCGCCAGGGAAATCCCTATAGAAAACAACCTTTGAGCAGAAGGTCTCTACATGATTTGCAAGCACGATTGATCTCAGAGCCTCTCCTTCCTCTACCCTACCCTGAGCCATAGCCCCTGACTCTCAGATTCAAGCTGGGAAGTTTCAGACTCCAAGAAGCTGGCTCGAAATGAGAAGACGTGTTCAGATGAGCTTCAGAAAGAGGTGATAGACATCTAGGTGTTCAAGGATAGATCTGGATGGCTCGGGGCAGGCCGTGTGGCTTGGTCTCTGCAAATGGGATCAGTGAGTCTAAAACGGGACCAGGCTGAACTCAGATTCCAGAATGAGCCCAGGCAAGATGCCTGGGCTGAGGTCAGAATCCCAGACCAATCTCTCACATGTTCCACAGGAATTTGCTCAACAATTAGACTCAAAGCAAGACTAGAGTTTGCTAAGTGATCAGGCCAAGGAGAAGGCCAGCCAGAGAATTGGGGTGAAGGAGGAGGGTGCAATGAGCCTGTGGGGCTTGGAGACCCTCTTGAAGGCCCGACCAGGCAGCTTCACGGCTCTGTTTCTGCTGATGGTGAGGACCTGGTACTCAGCCGGGAACCAGCATCTGACAGAGCCCTGCTGAGTTTATGAATGTGTCTAACCACAAACTTTCTGATCTCCAAGCCACATTGAGTGTGAGAGCTAAATTGAGCATGGAATATAATAATTTCTCTGGGGCCCCATGGGGATTTGCCTTTCATCTCTGACTCAGTAACTATTCTTTCTCCCACACAGAATTGAATAAAAATTCCAGTAATTTCTGAGCTTCAATCCATTTTCTTTCTTCCTCATCCCCTCCCCTCCCCTCCCTTTCACTTAGCCCCCAAATGCCCCATTCAATCCTTCCTTTTCAGGCACCTCTGGAAAAAAAAAAAACAAGAAGTTGTCTAAATGGCTTGTGTTTTTATCTTTTATCCTGTTAGGGAAGCTGCAAAAGGAGAGAGTCCCTCAGAGAATGCAGAGATGCTATGACAGGGCCACAGGTGGGAGGGAGATGGAGGTCCCAAAGTCAAACAAGACCCAGGCGGCAATTTCCAAGCTAGCTGCTACCCATTCTTGTTTTCATGGTTTTTCTCTTTTTTCTTCTGGAGAGAAAGCCAGATGCTTAGGGCTGAGAACCTGGTCTCTGACGGCACTGGGTTGAACCTGGGCTGTGGAGCTCTGGAGAGGAGGGCCTCAAAGCCTGTCTACAGGGACACCAAAGAACTGGCCCCAGAACATCCCAGGTTCCACAAGCAGCTGACAGACATTCCAGCCTGTCGTTCACCTAGCTAATGCCTCTTCCTTCTGTAGAGCTCAGCTGAAGGCCTCCCATCATCCCCAGACTCAGGTTGCCTGGCATGTGCCATCTGCTCCTGTAACTCTCCTGAGCACAGATCCCAGATGGCAATTGCACACTGACCTGTGTGGGTACTGGCTCAGGTCTGCCACCCCCTCCAGACTGTACGCTCCCTGAGGGCAGGGAGTGCATCCATGCTCCTCCCAGAAGGATGCTTAGAGCCCAGAGCGGAGGTACACCAAAATCAAAGCTCAGAAAGGTGCAGGGACTGACTGGCCCGGGGTTTAGAGCTAGTTTGTGATGAAAAGGGGTCTGAATTCAAGTCTGTCTGATTCCAGAGCCTATGCTCTTTCCACTCTGCCAGGAAACTGGATGGGATTCTTACGGCTCGTTTCATCTCTTGCCAATCCAACTGGCAGAATTGGAGAAGCCAAATCTGTTAAAAGATGAAGGTGGAAAAGGGCATATTGGCTCTTACTTCCCCAAAGGCATGTGTCATTCGTGGACACTGGTTAAGTGTCTGGCTCTGGTGTCAATCACTGGTTTCAGGCTGCAGCTGTGGAACTCCCCTGATACTTGCCCGGGAGTGAGTTTGCTAACTTCTAAAAGGCTCGGTTTCCTTATCTGAGGAATGAGGATAATTATACCTGGTAGTTGGTGAGATTGGGAGGATTAAACACAGAGCCTAGGGCCAGCAGGCTTTCAGAGGCATTTGGCAAAGGGCCGCTCATGTTATTGCTGCTCTAAAAGGTGAGACTCTTCCTCATCAGAGTCTAGGGTGGGGGAGGGCAAATGAAATGGCACAGACGGAGCTGCCTTTTCTCTAAAGGACAAACTCTTCCTGGAAAGCAGATTTGGACCCAAGGTGATATACGGAAACACCGTGTGAACTGTCCGAGGAGCTTCCACGTGACACGAGATGAAGCCTAGTGCCTTGGTTAATCTAATCCCTTGGGGACCCCAATGGCACGTCAGTAACAACAACCAGAAATGCCTATCTTGAGCTCCTTCACACTGTCACTCCTGTCTGAGAGCATCTGTGCTGTCCTTTGGGTCTTTGGGGGCCAGTACCAGGAGTGTGCATGTGAAAATCCCTCTACAAGTCATAAAAACCACTCATTCTCAATAGCTCGTGAATAAAAGCAACATCCCACACACGTGGGAAAAGAAAACAGGCCTCCTCCGGCAGCGTGGCTGAGAACATACCATTTCCAAGATACTTGCAAAACAAAACACAATTGGATCACAATGAAGAAAGAAAAAGAAAGAAACCTTAACAACATAAACCTACTTCTTAAAAATCCTCTCCTAATAGTTTATTCTCTTGCCCATTCCATCCACATTCTCCTGCCTCCTGCAAAACGTATACATATATATTTATCTAAAGAAGCCTCATACTCTTGCTGATGAAAATTCAGCTTTGGAGGGCCGATTCTTCTAAGCAGATGTTTTGTGTTATCTCAGTGCATTCCTCAAGAAAGTGTCTGTACACCATGCCAAGGAAAACAATCCTGTGGAGCAAGACTTTGTTCCTCTGCCTGAAAAAAAAAGGCCCCAAACAAGCTGACAGCTGCAAATGGTTAGAAATAAACTGGCTACTACTCTCTTCCCCAGCTGCCCCTCGCCCCAACCCCGAGTTACCCTCGGACCCATTACCACACTGGCCGGACCAAAAAAAGGGAAAACAGAATAGCAAGTGATGATACATTCTAAACAGACTGTTAATTCCCTCAGACGTGCCATTTGCGAGGCAGAGGAAGTGCTGTTTCAGCCAGCCAAAGGAGCCTGCCTGTCACCTGCCCCTTCCTGTCCCCAGCGCCACTTCTCTGCTGCTGGAAGCTCCTTTTTTTTTTTTTTTTTTTTTTTTGCGGTACGCGGGCCTCTCACTGCTGTAGCCTCTCCCGTTGCGGAGCACAGGCTCCGGACGCGCAGGCTCAGCGGCCGTGGCTCACGGGCCCAGCCGCTCCATGGCATGTGGGATCTTCCCGGACCGGGGCACGAACCCGTGTCCCCTGCATCAGCAGGTGGACTCTCAACCACTGCACCACCAGGGAAGCCCTAGAAGCTCCTTCTTATTCGCGTCCCCATCTCCAGGTTGGCTGGCTGCCTTCCCTCGCTCTGTCCTGGCGTGGAGGTGGAAGTACATCAAGAGAGACCCAAGAAGACCTGAGAAAGGCATTCATTCACTATGCATTGGCAATAAAAGCCATTAAAGATGAATTCTAGCTAGTTCAGACCTGCCGCGTTTGCTGAAAATCAAATGGCCCAAATGAGATAGAGCTGAGAACATGGTGCTCATGAACCTCATTAGAACTGGAAAGTCAGACAGAAGCACCAGCACTTTGATCATCAGCCCCAGTCAGAATTTGAAAATGACTCAGCCTCCCGGTCGTGGATGATCTGTTGTGAGTATTTTCACAAATAAAACTTTTCTTTATTCACCAGAATCTTCCTTCCATTATGTGCAGGGCACTGAAAACCCAGTCTTGTCGAGGTGTGGTGTATATGTATATATGTATGTGTACATACACATACATATACACAATGGAATATTACTCAGCCATAAAAAGAATGAAATAGGGCCTCCCTGGTGGCGCAGTGGTTGAGAGTCCGCCTGCCGATGCAGGGGATACGGGTTCGTGCCCCGATCTGGGAGGATCCCATATGCCGCGGAGCGGCTGGGCCCGTGAGCCATGGCCGCTGGGCCTGCGCATCCGGAGCCTGTGCTCCGCAACGGGAGAGGCCACAACAGTGAGAGGCCCGCATACCGCAAAAAGAAAAAAAAAAAAAAAAAAAGAAAAAAAAAAAAAGAAAAAAGAATGAAATAATGCCATTTGCAGCAACATGGATGGACCTAGAGATTATCAATCATCCTAAGTGAAGTAAGTCAGACAAAGACAAATATCATATGACATCACTTATATGTGGAATCTAAAAAATAATACAAATCAACTTACTTACAAAACAGAAATAAGACTCAGACATAGGAAATAAACTTATGGTTACTAAAGGGGAAAGTGGGGGAGGGATAAATTAGGAGTATGGGATTAACAGATACACACCACTATATATATAATAGACAACAAGGATTTACAACAAGGATTTATTTATTTATATTGAATATAGCACAGGGAACTATATTCAATATCTTCTAATAACCTATAATGGAAAAGAATCTGAAGTTGTACACCTGAAACTAACACAATATTGTAAATCAACTATAGTTAAATTTTTTTAAATACAGAAAAATACACACACAAAATACACACACACACACACACACACACACACACACACACACACAAAATACCAAGTCTTGTCCGAATAGTTTCTAATCTATAAACTTCTCTCCAGCCCCACGGCCACTTCCCTAGGTCAAGCCACCATCACCTCCTGCCTGGTTGGCTGTGGCTCCCCCTTACTGGAGCTTCCTTCCTTTACTCTTGGATTTCTTCTCCTGTCCCCAGGCAGTGGCCTTGGAGTCACAGTCTGAAAACCACTGTGCTATGGAAAGATCCCCCAGGGAACTGCTATTGGCCCATGTTTAACCTTGTCAAGTCCAAGGCCATAAGGCTGCAATGAAAATTAATACCCATTTAACTTTTCACACCTAGCAGATCTCAGATGCATCTTTCTATTAACTTTTCACCCATACTGGAAAAGAACACCTCCTCAAATTGTATTTTATATTTATATCGAAGAACCTATTTTCATATAAATAGAAAACTATCAGATAGGTCATTTTCCAGAGTTACTAAAGTTTGAAATAAGCCAGGATTGATTGAGAAACAAATAATTCTGGGATACATGATTGGGGAAGGCAGGGGAGAGGGAAAAGATAGCAAAAGTAATCCATCCTTTTGAGAAACGCGGATCCAGAAAGAACAATGATTGGATCCCAACTTGAGGGGTGCTTTGCAGAGCCAAAAGGGAACACGAAGAAATTGATCTGAGGCAGGGGTGTAACTGTTGGGGGATCTTCTCCAGACAGAAAGGGTCTAAGAAAGGAAAACTTGCCAAAGAAGTTCAGAGCAGACTCTGAATGCAAAGACCCACCCTGCATGAGGCTGAAGGGGATGCAAGTGGATGCAGATGACTCTTTGCATCTGAGCTGGAAGGGTTCTGGCAGGGACTGAGAAAAATTGGTGGGTCATTGCATTTGCATGTAAGACCCAATGAAGGTACGTTAGTGGGTTAGGGATGAAACCAGAAATGTAGCTTTTAAATCTGATCACTGGGTCAAAGTAGAGCTAAATTCATGGACTAAACTGTATATCTGTAAAGTACTTACTTGAATATGGTCTTAACCAGAAATCACTTATTCAAATGCCTTCAAGGGTCAGTAAGGGACATAAAAGCGTCAAGTAGGCTGGCTGTAATACAATAGGGAATGGCACAGACTGTGACAACCTGGACAGTGCTTTATGCAGGAAAGAAAAATTGTCTCAGCCTTAGCTAACTGTGTTGAGCAGGAATATGGGTCCAGGATTGCCAGAACTTCTGGTCTTTCAAGAGAATCGGAAGTCTAGATTCTAATGTGAAATCTCTTCATAGTTAAACGTTGGTAGTTTAAAAACATTAAACAATTTTTTAAAACATTTTATTTTTAATGTAATTTATTTTTACATAGTTAACTCAGCCTGGAAAAGTTGACTCTCTATGACAGCTTAAGTTTTAAATTTTACGTTAAAAATTTTTATATTACATTGCATTTTTAATTTACATTAAAATTTTTTTTTAATTTTAGAATTTTAAAAATTAAAAAATACCTTGTAGCAATGAGCACCTGCAACATCCAGATCTTATTGTCTAAGACCATTCTTCAAAAAGGGGAATCAGGGCTCCTTGGAGAAATAGCTGATTCTAAGGCTGGGGCAGGAAATATAACAGAACACTTTGTAGCGCCAGAAAGAAAGGGAGTCCTCGATAAACACACAACAATGGAGGTGTGTCCAAGGGACCCTGGAGGCAACCTGAAAGAGCTCCTGCAAGGCCGAAGCTGGAATTTGAGCAAGAAAATAAATGGAGTAGTATTAGATTATAACCAAAAGTATAAAATAAATACCCACGAGTCCAGACTGATAGAAATAAATGATTGAATAAATAAGTGGGGAACAGACAAATTGCAGCAGAATTCCAAATAATTTACGTAGTGACTTTCTCCTGAAGAAGGTGGAACTCCTTTCCGTAGCCTTGACTGTGGGGTATGTCAGGTGACTCGCTTCCAAAGAGTGCAGTTTGGAAAGGGAGGTGGGAAGAGTAACTTTAAAATGGAGAAACCTGGCAGACACAACGTTGGCCAGGTAACTAAGGTCAATGCCATCACTGATTAGTTTCTTGGCATGTTCTTGGCATATACCTTTGATACGATGTGAGGAAAATGTCACTTCAGCTCTGTGGACTTCTGACCCAAAACCCATAACCCCAATGGAACCATGAGAAAAATATTAGACAAACCCAAATTCAGGGACATTCTACAAAACATTTACCAGCAATCCTTTAAATTGTCCAAGTCATCAAAAACAAGTAAAGTTTGAGAAAACGGCAGCTCAGAAGGGTGTAAGGAGACGTGACAACTAAATGTAATGTGGTATCCTGGATAGAATCCAGGAACAGGAAAAGGGCATTAGGGAAAAACTTCTAAAATCTGAATACTGTGTGTGGAGTTTAGTTAATGAAAATGTACTGATGTTAGTTCCTCATTTGTGACAAATGTCTTATAAATGTAACATAAGATGTTCCTAACACGGGAAACTGGACGAGTTATATGTGGAACTCTCTGTCTTATCTTTGCAATTTTTCTGCAAATATAAAACTCTTCTAAATAAAAAGTTTATTTATATTAAAAAAAAAAAAACCACTCTGTGGGCCAAAAATATTCAATAGGGTCCAGGGGCCATGAGTTTGTACCCTTTGGCTTATGCACTGACAATTCTGTTTCCTGATGACACTCTCTGATCAGAACTGGCTACATAATTTGCGGAGGCCCTTTTTCAAAAATTATAAAGAATTTCAAGATGGCAACAGCAAATATTAAACCAAGCATGGGGCTTTTCTGAGGGCAGGTCCTGTGTGACCATACAGGTTCCATGTCTGGGAAGCCAACCATTTCTGATACACAGCATAGTCCAAACAGAGCTATCCAGCTAGCAGTTATCCTTGCCAGATAAAACTCCCAGCACATACTCTTTATTTGTCCATTAACTCATTTTAAAAATTAACAAACACATATATTTGGGAATGTGCTAGATATTAGAAATTCAGCAATAATCAGAAGAGCTAAATTAGACTCATAAATTATAAGGTCCCCTTATAATGTAAGTGAACCCTGGCACTGATCGGACACCCTTGAGGTTCTTCCCCTCACTCTCTCTAATTTCTCCTTTTCTCCTGTCTCAACTGCAACACTATTTACTATAACGGGACTTCTGAAGAAAGTGAATTTTTTTTAATTATTAAAATGTGGAAAAGTTTCATGAGGTTATTTTATAACATTTGCAATTAAAAGTTTCAATTACGTTGGCTCTTGAGAGAAACTTAATTTCCTGAGCACCTAATGGCACCAGATATTAACATATGTTAATAGCATTCATTACCAATCAAACAAGCCAACAAACTCAGGAGTTGTTTCCCCCACTTTGCAGATGAGAAAATGGAAATCACCTGTGCCCAAGTGACACAGGTACTAGGTGATGGAGCTGGAATCTCAACCCAGATCCATCCCACTGCAAAGCATATAACACACCCTCAAATAATACAACTAATACACCCTCTACCTTCATAATTCCTTTAAAATTATTTTAAAAATTAACCTCCCCTTCAAGAACGTACCTCTGAATAGTTAGTTTTACCAATCCTTAACTGAAATAAATTACTGTAAGGCCATTAGCCAATTTTAAGGTCCTTAATAAAACATGACTTTTGAGAAGAAAAGTCTGAGAGTTCAGGACATTTGTCTTTTGGAATGTGGTGGAGGTGGACGGGAAGAGGATGCAGGTGACTAAAGCAATTGCCTCTCTTGGACCTGAGATGCTGAAGCAGAGGTGAGAAACTGTCAGCTGCAGGCCAACCTTAGCCAGAAGGCATGTTTTCTTTGGACTACATAGTATTTTTGAAATGCTGCCAACATTTAGAAATTGGGAACTATGATACAAATATTAAGAAGTCTGGCTTCTCTTGGAAAAACTCGAAAGACCTGGCACTAGTGGACTGAAATTCCCACACGGCAATAACTAAGTGATGTTTGCTCCCTGTAAACTGGAGATGCTGTACTTACCAGGGCAGCCCCATTCATTTCATTCATTTACTTTGCCAGCCTAGACCCTTAAAGAAAACATTGTGTTTCTCTGTGTGGAAGCAGGTAGTTAATACACTTTTTTGTTTTGTTTTGTTTTGTGAGGCCAGGTGAGGCTTGGTTGCATAGAAAATATCTATTGGCTATACTAGAAAACCATTACCCTAGGAACACCGTCCTAGGGTACGTAATACGTCCCTGAGTACGTAATACTTTCAGATTCCATCTTCCTTCCAGGCCCCTCTGAGCCCTGCAGTGGGACTGTCCTCTTTCCAAAGTGCTCCATTTGACACAAATGTGCAGAAGGTATCATTTGCTTTTTTTCTGAAGGCAACCCCACTGGGCACATTGATAGACTCCTGGGGGTGATGGAAGCAAATGGGTTTGGTGTTTTGCAACCCTACATCTTTTCTTTGGTAACCTTCCTAGGTGGTCCTCAAATTATGTAGGCTTGACTTTCTTACTGCCTGCATATTTACACAATACATGGACACCGCTAATCCCCCTTGGCATGGCGCATTTGGTCTATTCTACATTTACTACCTACTGTGGTACCTTGGTGGTGTCACACAGAAACACTGTCAGCCAGCTGTCATTGGAGGAGAGAACAAAAGCCCCACCCCATGCATGCTGGGAGGATCCTAGTAGCCCACCCCCCGCCCGACCACCGCTGCCCATCCCCATGACAACCTTGCAGAGCAAGTGTCCCCTTGTCCAACGGCACCTCTCCCCAATTCCTAGGAAGGTTCTCACATGTCCTGGCCCCAAAGGCATTAGCACTCTTTGGGACTGTAATTAGCAATTCTTATATGTTTTTGAGTTCTCTGAAAAAAAACTCCTAACTTATAAACCTCTGGTTTGTGTTTCAGACAGGTATTAGGAAACATAAATTTATAAAAGTAGGTGATTGCCTCATTTCTTCTGCTCTAATCATATGAGTAATGTTTAAGAAAATTTAGAAAATGCTGTCAAGATACCATTATCACCCATAATCCCACCAAGAAATAACCACTGGTAATATTTGGTATGTAACCTTCCATTCTTGTCTCTTTGCATATATATAATATATAGCTTTTAAAAAGTAAGATTAGAATCAAATTATACATTTAGTTTGTATCCTCCTCTTTGCACTTAACATAATATCATGAGTATTACATATTTTTTGAACAACGAACTGTCATATACCCATGATACAGATTTAACAATTATCAAGACAAAATAATGCTTGAATGACTTTCCTTGAACATATCTTTGGCGGTTGGTCTCTGACAATTTTCCTTGGATAGATTCTTAAAAGTGGGTTTAACCCCATAGTTTATATTAATCATTCATGCACATTTTGTACTTTAGTCCACACGAAATTTGTTTGCTTCCAGAATATGAACATGTTCCCAAAGCTTGAAATAAAATTAATGGGCTCTATTTATCCTGCAGTGTTGGTATTCCCTGGCACTTCACTGACTTCCTTGGCAGTGTGAATGCCTTCGCTGGAGAAGCACTGACACAGGACTTAAGAACTAAAGCTGTAAACAGCAATTAGCAGTCTTCCTTTGAGTACAGCAGTGGTTCTCAACCCTTCCTGCACATTAGAATTACCTGGAGAGCATATTTTAAAAAAAAAAAAAAAGAATGGCTGTTATTTCCCACTACAGCAATTCAATCTGAAAATTTCCAGATGATTCTCATGTTCAGCCCTACTTGAGAAACAGTGGCTTAGATTATGATTCTTACATTGTGGTCCCTGGACCAGCAGCACCAGTAGTAACTGGGAACTTGTTACAAATGCACATTCCCAGACCCCAAGTTAGAGACACTAAATCTCAATCTTTGGGACTAGGGCCCAGCCATCTGTGTTTTAAGATGCCATCCAGATAATCCTGATCCATGCCGATGTTTAAAGAACACTAGCCTAGAATATTCCTTTGTGCATATTCCTGGCTCAAGGATACACAGCCTGCTTAACCAAACAGGGAGGCTTGCTGAAGATTCACAGAATCTGGTTTCAGACTGGAGTCTGAGTCTCTTGCCTGCCACTTGCTAGCTACGTGATTTTGGGCAAGTGAATTAGCCTCTCTGAGGCTCAGTTTCACCATGCAGGCCAGGAGGGTAATATTAACAGTACTTACCTCATTAGGTTGTCGTGAGGATTAAATCAGGGAAAAGGAAGGAAGGAAGGAAGGAAGGAAGGGAGGAAGGAAGGGAGGGAGGAAGGAAGGAAGGGAGGGAGGAAGGAAGGAAGGAAGGAAGGAAGGGAGGGAGGGAGGGAGGGAGGGAGGAAGGAAGGAAGGAAGGAAGGAAGGTGTTTTCCAACATAGGTAGAGCTTGATAAATATTTGCTATGATCATTACCCATCAGAAATACCATGATAGTTTTCAGGAGGTCAGGAAGGCAGCTTTGGAGGTAGAGGAAGCCAAATGATCTGGAGGTTGACCATCCAAAACAGATGTTTATTCCCTGACTTTTCCCTAGTACAGACTTGGATTTAGATTACACCAGCTGTTGGTGTGAACAGATGAGTCTCCCAAGATGAGACAATAAATCATTCTCCCAGGAGATGTCTTCAAACTGTGGAAGTGCTGAAAATATATGGCTAGAGACATGGGCTTGTGGACCTGAAAACTGCCAGGGGTGGGAGGAGGGGCATAGGAAGGCGACCCCGCCAACACCTAAGCAATGTTTTCAAATGGGAGCCATAAAAGCATCTGAAGGGTTTGTTAAAACACAGATTGCTGGGCTGCACCCTAAGTATCAGAGTGGAGTCTGAGGTTTCGTGCTTCTAATAAGTTTCCAGGTGATGGTCATGCAGCTGGTCGGACCACACCTTCACAGCTAAATTGAAACCTAACGGAAGTAAAAGGCAACACTGAACTATACCCTATAAAAGTTTAAGAAAGGAAGAAATTCTCCAAGACTTTCACATTTCCTCTGTAAAATTTAAACTCCCCTGATGTACTATTTAGATTTGCCTTCACCAACTTTACAGACATGCTGATGGTCACGTTTTCATTTGAACCCTAGGTCCTTTGCAGGGGACTGGAGAGGTGGATGCATGGGCAGCCACAGCCTTTGGTCCGCTCTCATAGGCAGTGGTAGGGTAAAAAATCAATCACTCAATTGTACCTCCTCCTCCCAAGAAGCCGACACATATTAGTCACTTAGTATATACTTAAGTGTTTGTATGCACATGTCATCTAGTCCTTTCTCCAATCCTATGAGGTAGGTATTACTTGTATCTCAATTTTACAGATGAGGAACTGAAGCTCAAGAGAAGTTAAATGTTGGACTTCTCCGGTGGCACAGTGGTTAAGAATCCACCTGCCAACGCAGGGGACACAGATTCGAGCCCTGGTCCAGGAAGATCCCACATGCCGCGGAGCAACTAAGCCCGCGCGCCACAACTACTGAACCTGCGCTCTAGAGCCCACGAGCCACAACTACTGAGCCCGCATGCTGCAACTACTGAAGCCTGAGCACCTAGAGCCCGTGCTCCACAACAAGAGAAGCCAACACAATGAGAAGCTTGAGCACTGCAACGCAGAGTAGCCCCCGCTCGCTGCAACTAGAGAAAGCCCGCGCACAGCAACGAAGACCCAATGCAGCCAAAAATAAATAAAATAAATAAAATTTAAAAAAAAGAGAGAGAGAGGTTAAATGTTCTGAACACACACAGTACTAAGTATTTTCAGAACTCAGATCTAAAAACCTTTGCTTTTCTCTTTCTGACCCACACCGTGGGTAGAAGAGTCCTTGCTTGTAGGCTGAAAACCACGTGCACGGTTGGGAATGAACCAGGCATTGTTGGATCTGAGCTGGGGTGGGGCTGAGGTCACGGGAATGGACTCAGCATCAGGATGCGGGTAAAGGGTGCACAGCCTAGATTCCTGCTCAGCTGCCCTCCAGCAAGCTCTGGTCGCAGCCTCTGGAAAACTGAACAGGAGGGAGAGGTGGCCTTGACTCCATCCAGTTCCTCACACACTACCCTCAAGGATGTGGCTAGGATGACAACATCCATCCCCAGTCCCACCTCCAAAGGGACACTGCCAGGGTTTAGTTCCAGGAGCATCAGAACCACGGGTCAGCTTAGGTGAATGATTAGGGGGATGAGGGCTGGGGATTTGGTGTGCCAGAGTCTCTTCCCCTCTCACCCTGCTGGCTCACTCCCTGGTCTTCTGGTCTATTCTTCCAGCCCCTGCCAGTCCTGGTTCACTCTCTGACCCAGAACCACAGCTGGGGAACCATGTGCATCTTTGGGGATTATATGATTGGGTAGGGACGGAGCCTGGTCATAAAGTGATAAGGGAAACTGAGGTCTTATCATGTCGGGAGTCCAGGAGAAAACTGGAAAGATCAGGTTCAAACACTGAAAGGCTGTCATTTGGAAAATGAATGGGAGAAGAAAACAGCAAGCCACTCACCCAGGGCCACAAAGCTAACAAGGGCGGGAGAGGAATTCAAGCCCATTTCTTTCTGACTTCAAAGTCTGTTCTCTTTCCACTACTCTGTTCTGTCTCTTTTTACGGCTGAAGGCAGTCCCTTTCTTCTTCCCTTCCTTCTTAAGATCAACGGGAAGACACACTGTTGTACTGCCAGAGGTGTCCAAAAGGGGGATTCATTGTCTGGGGTGGTGGTGAGTTCCCCATTCAGGGAGATGTTCAAGTAGAGGCCACTTGCTAGTGCTGTTACAGAGGGGATCCAGGTAAGAGAAGGTGGTTTCCACTACTGCTTGCATATGACAATCACCTGTGTTTGTTAATAGGCCAGATTCCCAGTCCCCCTTCTAGTCCCCTGGGTCTCAGGTGCAGCTCAGTTATAGCTAATTTTTCAAAGCACCTTTGGGGATTCCAATGCAGCTTTTGGGAATCGTTGGGGTCTCCTTCAGCTCTGAGATGCTGTGACCATAGTGACCGTGGTCTAAGAGAGGGCCAGCTGTGGGGTGTCAGTGCTGGTGTTAACAGCGACAACTATACTAGCTAAGTGTTGAGTGTTTACTCTGGTCCAGGGCTGGTGCATTACTTCATTAAGTACTCATCGCTACCCCACGAAGCAGGCACTACCGTCATGCCCATTTCACAGATCAGGAAGATTAAGTTTCCTGCCCAAGGTCACACCACAAGTGGGTGGAGGAGCTCGGCTGTGAGTTCAGGCAGGCTGGCTCTAGATCTTCTCCTCTTAATCAGAGGAGGAGAAGGCACCAAATGTGACCTGATCCAAAGCCATCCAGTCCAAGGCAGGTTCTGAATAAAACCCACCAGCAGCGAATCTCCCAAATCACAAAAATTCCACAGCACAGAAATGACCAAGAGAGTGAAATAGACTCTCAGACTATGAAATGACTATAACAACTGAAAGTGTTGCAAAACTCTCAAGGTATAAACTATAGGCATTTCTTTGGTCTTTGGTGTTGTATTCGACTTGTAACATTTAAACTTTTCAACACAGCACGAGTGCACCCCAGTAATTCCTACCGCTGTTCCTTCACTCAAAAACAAACCGTGCTCCTTAAAAATGGTTTTATTGGGTCCTGGAATGTTCAAACAAAATGACGTTAAGTATATTGACACGGTTAAAACATGAACCCTAGTGAAACTCCTGATGTGCTAATTCAACAGAGCCCGCCCAAGCCTTTCTGGGAAAAGCTGGGTCACCTGCTGTACCTTGGCCAAATCCTCACCCACCACGTGGCCTGGAGGCCAGCTTTAGCACCAGGAGTGCAACTTTAGTGCAGGGACTTTCTCAACCAAATATGCTCTATTTCCTCCCTCAGGGTCATCTCAGTCTTAGGAGAGTCAAGGGCAAAAAAAGGAGACGTGATGTCTATACTCTGAGCGCTAAACTCACAGGGGACTTTCCAGGTTATGTGCCCTATTAAACTAACCCTCTCATTAAAGTTGACTCTGGGCAAAACTTTGGGAAGAACAGAGGTGGTCTCCTTACTGCCAAGCTCCCCTCCCCGCAGCACGGCTAATTAACCCTTGTTCTCGCTTCCAGCCTAAGGTCCTTAAGCTATTCTTGCTTTTTAATGATCCTCTCTCTCTCAAAATTCCTAGCGCTTTGTGAGAAAGGTTAAAACTCACTGGAAAGAGTTGCAACAGCTTGAACGGAGTCAACCAGTCAGAGACGCCTGGGACTTTCCCCTCTGCCTAAGGAAGCTCAATTTAACCTGGGGCTGGGAAGAGGCAGAGCCAAGGTCACCTTTGTAGACCCAGAAATCACCTGGGAAACCAGGTCGCAACCTCTCACCAGGCTCCTGATCAATCGGGGTGACCTCTGGAGAGGCTCCTCAGCTGACATCCACGAGGTGTGGCTGAGATCAGTGTGTCTCAAACTCTTCACTGCAGGCGCTGAGGTGCTGCCGAGCTAGCGGGAGGAATAAGGGATCTCTTCTCCCACCTATCCATCCACGTCGATGTTCAGGTTCTATGTAGGATTTCACTTGATAAAATTGGGTGACTTTTAAGGTCCCTTCCAGACCTAACATTCTATCGTTCTGAGACTCTATTTCCCACTGAAGTAGACAGCTGTCTCCCCAGCCCATGCTGATCTGAGGACTGCTAAAGGGTGGACACCTCTTCCCTGGAGTCCTGGGGGTATAAGTCTGTCCCTGCCAACTGACTAGGAAGATGACTCATTTTCTGCACATCCTGGCATCACACGGGACCCTCAAAGTCCCTGGAATTCTGCCAAGTGCCTAGGAAAACCAAGCCAGATGCAGACAGCTGGGGTCTGGGTGGAACGGCCACTTCAGGCAGCATACCCCAGGCCGGGCCCCTCGGGGCACTGGCTGATTTGTGATGGAATCAAAGACGTTTTCCGAAATTTCAGCTATGGCCCCAGAATGTTCCAAGCCCATGAGAAGAGCATGTGAAATGGGTTGAGGGTTGGGTATAACCTGATAAGAGTGGATGTTCTCTAGTCTGAAGCCTTGGCGTCAGAAAGCTCTGAGTTTGTAATTCTGATGCCCCTCATCCCAGCTCTGTGGCCTTCAGCACATGATTTCATCTTTCTGGGCCTCAGCTTTTTCATAGGGCAAATGGACAATGAGACAGTCTGGCATAGTGTCTGGCACTGTAAATGTTCTTACCACGTCAATGCCTGGGCTGCCTTAAAATGTGATGAATAATAAAATAAGCCGAAAAATTAAGGGGCTCAAAGTTACCCAGCTGTGTGGATGGATACCCATTGCTTAAGGTATCAAATCAATTCTCTTTCTACGTGGGCTTCTCTGCCTAAAGTCCCAGGCTCCCCATAACACGTAGCACAGATTCAAATGTTTCTAGCTATTCCCAGGGGCCTGATTCACTCTTTGCACCCAGAAGCTGGAAAGCATGTGTATTGTTCAGAAGATCAAGGCTAACCATCCCCCAAGTCCCCCACCCTCAGTCCTGTGGCTTACGGCGAGACAAGCGCCTAATAAATCAAGGCCCATTATGAGTTCCTTCAAGCTGATTCACACACATAGCTCCTTGGCTCCTACCTGGGCAGAGAAAAGACAAGACCGAGAATTCCCTGGACCTTGCCCTCCCAGGACGTGATAAAAACCTGACACGTGAGAACTTGTAGTGATCTGTGGTTCTCCAGTGTGCCATGAGAGATGAAGGGACCACTTATAATGTTACTCACTACAGAGCAGAACTGGCAGAAAGAAGGGTGCTTCCTGCAGTTCCCCAGGGATGTGACGTGACCAGTGACCCTATCGCCCCCCAATCCTATTCAAAGCCCCCAAACAATATCATAGACTTCTAGGACTTGGTGCTGTGTGGCCTTTATGTGTTGAACATACAATTAAATGAGTAAAACTTTATTAAGGAAGGTACTGGGGGAGGGGAGAATACATTGATGAATAAGATAATAAGAGAACAGTTGAGCAGATGGAACAGATGTGGAGGGAGAAGAAAATGTCCATCAATTTCACCTACCATGTGGCAGGAACCACTCGGGTCCTTTACAGCAGCGATCCTCAACCTTTTTGGCACCAGGGACCGGTTTCGTGGAAGACAATTTTTCCACGGAACAGGGCAGGGGGGATGGTTTCGGGATGATTCACGGGCATCACATTTATGGTGCACTTTATGTCTATTATTATTATTACATTGTAATATATAATAAAATAATTATACAGCTCACCATGATGCAGAATCAGTGGGAGCCCTGAGCTTGTTTTCACTTGCCACTCACTGATGGGGGTTTGATATGAGTCTGCTAGCAATTGATTATGGTGTCTGTGCAGTCAAACCTCTCTGCTGATGATCATCTGTATTTGCAGCCGCTCCCCAGTGCTAGCATCACCCCTCAGCTCCACCTCGGACCATCAGGCATTAGATTCTCACAAGGAGAACGTAAACTAGATCCCTCGCATGCACGGTTCACAGTAGGGTTCGAGCTCCTATGAGAATCTAAAGCCGCCACTGATATGACAGGAGGCGGAGCTCAGGCGGTAATGCGAGCCATGGGGAGTGGCTGTAAATACAGATGAAGCTTTGCTCACTTGCCTGCCACTCACCTCTTGCTGTGAGGCTGGTTCCTAACAGGCCACGGGACTGGTATCGGTCCGTGGCCTGGGGGTTGGGGACCCCTGCTTTACAGGAAAGGTGGGAAGGTGAAGTAGTAAGAGTGTGGATCTGGGACCCAGCCTGCCCACATTCACATCCCAGTACACAGTCACTTGGACGAGTGATGTGACCTCTCGGTGCTTCGGAGGTAATAAAAGAACCTCTCCCACAGGACCTCATGAGGATGAAACAAATTCATATATGCTGGTGCTCTCACTACAGAGCCTGGCGGGTAAGCTTTCTTGTTTCATCTCTCCATCTCATTTTGATCTTCATGAGGTGGGTGGGGTCCAAATTTTACAGTTGGAGAAACTGGAACACAAATAATGTATCTAGGGTCACAGGGGCAGTAAGTGGAGGTTTGCGAATTCAAACTCGGGCTCCAATGATTCCAAGTCACTGAGACAAACAACAGTGATTGATGAAGGTTTTGTGAGAGAAGCGAGACAGCCTGTCAAAGGGGTGGACACAACGGGCCGTGGAGCCTCCAGAGTCAAGTCCAGAAAGGCAAGCAGGTCGTTTATATGTGGGTGTGGGTGTAGAAGGACACCTAACCGTGGAAGCAGATTATTTTCCTTTTTAATCAGCACAGAGCACCTCTGTAAACCTAGTAAGCTGGTACCTTTAAAGAGTATCTGGGAAATAGGTACCTATATACCTCTCTTGCTCAGGTGCTGGAGGACTACATTCTTGATTTGTTATTGGGTTGGCCGAAAAGTTCGTTCAGGTTTTTCCGTAATGGAACTTTTCAGCCAAGCCAATATTTATACTGTACTCTAGCCAAAACATAGTGGGCATCTAGTCAATGGTTATGATTACCCATATTTGTTACCTTATGCTGGCCTGAGCTTAAATTTACATGTACTGCCCAGCATTCCTTAAAGTTTGTCCTCATGGGGTTAGATGCTCCTTAAAAAAATAATGTAAAGCAGGGGTCCCCAACCCCCGGGCCGAGGACCGGTACCTCTCCGCGGCCTGTTAGGACCCGGGCCGCACAGCAGGAGGTGACTGGCAGGTGAGCGAGCAAAGCTTCATCCGTATTTACAGCCGCTCCCCATCCCTGCCCATCACTCACATTACTGCGTGAACCATTCCCCCCACCGTCGCCCCTGCCGCTCCATGGAAAAACTGCCTTCCACGAAAGTGGTCCCTGGTGCCAAAAAGGTTGGGGACCGCTGATTTAAAGGACACGAAAGTTAAAGGAAATCCTGTGTATTCTATCCCTTTCCAGGA
This sequence comes from Mesoplodon densirostris, assembly GCF_025265405.1. Taxonomy (NCBI): domain Eukaryota; kingdom Metazoa; phylum Chordata; class Mammalia; order Artiodactyla; family Ziphiidae; genus Mesoplodon; species Mesoplodon densirostris. The sequence goes on along the minus strand of NC_082666.1, from coordinate 51,226,522 downwards.
AATTTTCCAGTGTATATAAGCACCATAAAGTCTCTGAGAAATTCAACACTAAAGAAACCTGCTCTTTTTAATGCAGGGTTTCCAAAACCTACTTGGCGACAGAACCCTTTCCTAGATAATAGAAGCTCTGGGGAATAGTGAAATTGCTCAACTGAATTTTGACTTCCCGGCAAGCAGGGGATAATTATTCCCACTTTCCAGGTAAGAAAACAGAAACTCATCCAGTGGCTGGCAGAGCCACTGACAGAAGCCCAGGTCTCTGCCTCCAAGATAAGAACACTCACATTTCCAAAACACCACACTGGAAAAGTCACCATCCCAGACATTACGTCTTTTGCTTTTCATTTTTTAAGTCTATAGGTAAAACTAAATGTCAGAAATAAGTGACTTGGCCAAAACCACAGAGCTGGTTAGGAGTGGAAAAGGGACTACGCCTATGTTTGCTAACTTTTTAAAAATCTATAAATATAAAACAGGCTGCCATCAATTGCCATGAATGGTTTGAGTGCACCCCTGCCTGAGCTAAGACATGGACCAGCAGCTGACATGCTGGCATTCAGGGTTAGTTCCAGGAATGGAACTGGGAGATCCTGTCCTTTCAGAGTTCAACAGCACAGATGATCTCAGTCCATTCTTCTTGGCAATCAGCTGCTCACACCGGACTGATGAAAAAAAATCTGGTCATTGGGTAATAAAATCATCCTCATTAAAACGATTGTTCTGCCTTCTTCCATAGGAAAAAACAGTGGAAGCCAACGTGCTTTAGCACTGGAACTCACCCACAGCCATGCTCTCTCCATCAACACCTCCCTCCAGCATTTCCCCGGCACAGCTGAGCATGGGACAGAAGCCTCCGCCAGGCCTGCCAAGTTCCTCCTAGCAGAGGCCCCCCAGAGTTCTGCCCAGAAGTAGCATCTGAAACAGAGTTGAGTCCTTCTGGCCACACTGAACAGCCTGTGCCCGGGAAGGGGGGCTCTGGTGAAGGAGGGAAGCTGAGCCTGGTCCTCAGACAGCAGCCCCCAGCCTCCAGCCCCTCTGCCAGATGATGTCTCACAAGATACGAAGGTTGATCAGGCAACCCCTGTCAAGAGCAAGCAGGATGAGCATCTGTGGACCGCTAAGGGATGAAGATAGGCATTTTGCCCTAGAAATTAGCACCAAGCCAAGACCGTTTAATTTCTGCTGCACAGACCTGCCACAGGGCAGGAAGCAGGATATGGAGGGGAGGAGAAGGGAGAAGAGGGAGAGCCTGTAGAATATGTTTCCCTGAAGGTGTTTTCTAGCTGAGTTTCCTCCATGGGGTTTACCACACTCCTCTGAATTCTTACATTCACATTACATTTTTTACTTTTTAAAAAAAAATTTTGGGCCGTGCCACTTGGCACGTGGGATCTTAGTTCCCTGACCAGGGAACGAACCCATGCCCCTGCATTGGAGGCGTGGAGTCTTAACCACTAGACCGCCAGGGAAGTCCCTCACATAACATTTTTTAAAGCAAAGTAGGACATACAAAAGGACAGTGACTATTTTTTTCCCAGTCCATGTTAACTCAATAAAAAATGTACTCCCCACTTCCACAGTGTGAGGCTCTGAGTTAAGGACCGTGAGACAGTGACAATAAGATAAAGAAGGTAGGACAGGACTGACGTGGTCCTGAAACTGTATTCTGCAAGTGTTACAAAGGTGCCTGAGGGGCCGCAATGGGGTGTGGGCTGGTAAGATGCTGAGAAGCAGGGTCCTCTCGGGCTCACCCGCCCTCTGCCTTATTCATCCTCTCCCCACCCAATTAGGTAGCTCTACTTTGATCTGTTCTCTATGTTTCTTTGCAGGGAGAGCTGGTGGGAGACTTCATTTCCTGATGTTTACAAGCCCTTGGGAATATGTGAAGGTCCTTCCTGCAGGACCAGTCCGGGACCCGACTCTTATTAAGCATGCAAAGACAGATGCCAATGTTGATTGCCCTAAGGGGATTCTGGCAGAGGAAACATACTTATGGTTCATGGTTTGCTGGGAGCTAGGAGCAAGTTCAAGCGCTGGCTGGCCAGGCCTGGCACGGCCTTAAGCACCTACTTGCTCCCCTAGACAGTCTGCTGTGGCAGCTGTTGGGAGAAGCCCCAGGGCACCTTGAGGTTTGGGTGCTTCTGGTGTCAACCATTTGATGAAGGGTGCCTCGGGCCTAGTAAGCTTTTCAACCTTGCAAGCTCCAGACACCTAACTGCTGTACAGACAAGCGCAAGAAGTAAGTACATGGACAGTCCATCCTGCCGCTGCGTTTCCTTAGGCACGTGACGGTCACAGGTGGAAGACAGCACGTAGCAGGCGTTAGGTGCCCAACAAAGTGTGCGAAGTTCAAGTCCTGGCCCCGCTAGTGCCTCACTTGTGACCTGGGGCAGGTGACTTCTCTCTTTAAGCCTGTATTTTCTCAACCGTAAATCAGGGGGCAGTGATAGTTCCCATCTCATGGGATCTAGGTGTTAGATTATCCATGGAAAGTGATAACATAGTAGCTAAGTACCCGATACATCGTGGACATTTTTAGTATTATCATCATTATTATTGACACATCTGAGAGCAACAGCTCAACAAAGCCCAAGGAAATGTCCCTTTACAGCCATAGCCCATTTGATGGACAGGATCTGGAAGCAAGGCTTGTCAAAAAGAAAATGAAAGCAGATTGAAGCAACTGCTGTGTTGATGGCAATTCTCTGTCTTCTCAAGAACAGCATGCAGATTTTTTTTTTCTGATCATAAGATGCATAAACGCAAGAAACTTCCCTCCTTAGAGAAATTCGCCAGATGGAAGTTCTTTCCCAAGGAATTTCAGAATCTATCAATGTAGCACAAACGGGGTCAGGTGTTAACCCTGTATCAACTGTCATCACATTCTTGATGGCCCTGAAGGCCCAGTCAGCCTGAGTTTCACTGATGTTTTATTAGCTACAGGAATTGCACTTCAGAACATGTTTTGAAGGAAAATGTCAGGAGCTTATCTTTCCAGGAACCAAGGCAGCAGTGGAAGAATCAGCTCATGACTCGTGTTACATCCTTCATCTAAGTGCATTTCCCTCTGCTATTGTCGTGCTCCTGGAGGAGTTTTGGGAAACAGTGTGAGCATTCATCCCTACTACATCACGAAAACTCAGCACACCTGTAATTTCACAGCTGCCTGCAGTTGCTACAGTGACGGAAATGTTTGTGTTGGCCTCTCCATGCAGTTTGGAAATAGCAGCAAAAAGTGGAGGAGTTACTTCTGGGTACCAAAAATAGTTACAAGCCTGTGAAAATGAATCCCTGTGACTTAATGAAATCTGTGGCTTAAAAGTGTGTTTGCTAAGAGAACTGAAGTTAGATGCCTCCTTTAAACAGAATGAAAGGGGGTAAATGCATGAATAAATGAATTATTGTTTACTTGCGATATTTATCATTGGTGGAAACTATAATTTCTCAAATACTTTAAACTATGGGAATTTTCTACCAAAGAGACTTTGTAAATTTAGAAGTATAATTAACAATAAAGATTAAAGGTGATGCATCTTAGCAGGCAGATCATTTTACACCCACCTGACCCTGTGTTCTCTCCCATCAGATCCCTCCTCCCCATTCCTTTGGAAAAACAGTAAAGTTATGAGGATGGACTTGGGTGGGGAGTTAGAGTTCCTGGGTCTGAACCCAGCTGTTACTTAACTATCTGTGTGATCTTGGTTAAATCTTTACACCTCAGTTTCCTCATCTATAAAATGGGGATGATAATAATACTGCCAAAGTCACAGTGTTGCTGTGAGGATTAAGTGAGTTAATATTTTTAAAATATATAGATCTGGGGCTTCCCTGGTGGCGCAGTGGTTGAGAGTCCGCCTGGCGATGCAGGGGACGCGGGTTCGTGCCCCGGTCTGGGAAGATCCCACGTGCCGCGGAGCGGCTGGGCCCGTGAGCCATGGCCGCTGACCATGCGCGTCCGGAGCCTGTGCTCCGCAACGGGAGAGGCCACAACAGTGAGAGGCCCGCGTACCGCAAAAAGCAACAACAGTAACAAAAGCCAACATCCTTCACTTCTCTTTCCCTCACCCATCCATTCCGTCTTCAGACCCCACTGCTGCCACCTCGACACAGATCTTGAACGCTTCCTCGCCTCTTGACTGCCACCGTCCTTGCCTGACCACTGTGAATAACTCCCTACATGGCCTCCCCATTTTCATCCTTGACAATTTCTAATTAATCCTCCAGACAATGGCCTGAGTAATCATTTAAAAAATAATAATTAAGGGCTATGACTCTTGACATCCTTTGATAGCTTACCACTGATGCTTCAAATAAAATTCAAGCCCCTGACCATGGCCTGAAAAAGCCTTAGAGGAGGCATTCTCAAAGAGTGGTCCCCAGACCAGTAGTATCGGCACCTGGAACTTGTTCAGAAATGCACATTCCCAGGTGCCGCCCCAGACCTACTGGATCAGAAACTCTGGGGGTGAGGCCCAGCAATCAGGGTTTTAACAAGCTCTCTGGGGGACTGGGATGCATGCTGGAGTTTGAGAATCACTGCTCTAAGTGATCCGGCTCCTGCCTACGTCTTCCACCTCATCTCGTTCACTTTCCTCCTTCCTGATTACACTCTGTCAAATGGGCATCTTGTTAATTTCTTGACCGTGCCAAGGTCTTTTCTCCTTCAGGTCCTTACATAGCCTGCTCTTGCTGCCTGGAACACATTTCCCATCCCTCTTTTCATAACTCCTTCTCAGGTACTTCCTCTGCCCACTCTTTCTAATGCAGATTTCTGTTTCCACCTTTAATTCTCTGTGGCTTGGATCTAATGGTTTTCTTCCCAGTACTCCCTATCACTAGTTTCCTATTTTTATTTTCTGGTTTACTTGTTTTTGTTTTTTGGTTGTTTTTTGTTTTTGGCTGCACCCCACGGCCTGTGGGATCTTAGTTCCCCGGCCAGGGATCGAACCTGTGTCCCCTGCAGTGGAAGCGTGGAGTCCTAACCACTGGATCGCCGGGAAGGTGCCCTGGTTTACTTGTTTTTATTTGGCTCCTCCACTAGCTGTAACCTGCACGAGGACAGGGCATGTCTGTTTTGTTTGTTAATGTATACACAATGGACACTACAGTGCTTGGTACATAGTAGACGATCGATACGTTAAGGGCTTGAATTCACGCATTACCACCCTTAAGGTCCTTCCAGTAGAGTACAGGAAAAGAAAATATGTGGCGTCTGTCCTCACTCCACCATCTAAATGAGGCAGACATGGCTATTTGGTCTCCAAAGTCTTTCCCTCTTACACCTGGATATGGCCTCAGAATTTTTTATGACACCTTACTCTAAGCATCCACTAAGAAAAAAAAAAAAGTCAAAGTTGTTACTTTCAATAGAAGTGGGAGAGACAAGTATATCAAATCTCTAAACAATATTTCAAATAATTTAATTACTAGTATTATTTATGTACCAGATACTGCACTAACATTTCACAAGCACTATCTTAAGTCACATGAACACTATATAGAATAATTATTATTCCCACTTACTGATGAGAAAGCTGAGTTGTAAGATCATGTCATGTGCCCAAGTTCCCACAGTAAGTGGTAAAGAGACGCTTTAAACACAGGACGGTCTGATTGTGACCCCTGAACTCATTGCTGAATCCTTTCCCTACAGTGAGCATAACAGATGGTACAGGGCATGATATACCATACAGGACTGAGGGCAATCACTGCACCCAGGTTAAGGTAAAGGTGTCAAAGGGAGTCCAGGGGGACTTCTGAGGTATGAGTGAGTCAAAGGTGTGGAAAACAAAGAAGCAGGGAAGCAAAGACTCACCCTGTACGCACTTACTCCTTTCCTAGAAGAAGTCTGAGCTGGGAAGAGAAGGGCTCTGGTGAAATGTGCTCAGATCCCAGGAAGACGTTTGGCTGAGCATGTTCTATTCAGAGCTGCTGCTGCTGTCCTCTCTCATCTCGGCCAATTCTTCAACAATAATCTGTTTTGACTATTGACAGGATATGTGCTCTCTGGAAAGTTTATTTGTACACATGCATACTGGAGTGCGGTGGGCAGTGCTTATAAATTCTCCTGGGGAGGACGCAGGCCTTTTTTAGCTACACTGGAGCCCCAGCTAATCTGATTCATCTCTCCTGGGTCAGTAATCCCTTCATGTAATGAGCTAGGTTATTGTTAAGTATGCTGTTCATATGAAAAATGGGATGGCAAGAAAACGTTTGGAAGCCATAAATTATTAAAGTATTTTAAGAAAAGTAAGTTTATACTAAATATCCTCTCTGAGTGTGATCCAAAAAAAAAAAAAAAGAGAGAGAGAGAGAGAGAGAGAGTTTCTCAGCTGATTTGCACTGAAGGAAAACCTGCATAGAAGTAGAATTTATAGCACAGCCTTTTAGTTCCATGGTAACTGACTGATGTCACATACAGGATGGAGACTTCCCCGATGGGCCCAGGATTCAGCTTGGATGTATCGTAGGTTTAGTTAAGCATAAAAGTGATTTCAAATTTAGGAAATGAGTCTTTTTTTTTTAAGATTAATTTTACTTAAATTGATTTTGGAAGGAAGTGCTTGAAGCAAATCAGATGGTTCTTTTCCAACACTGTAATCAGAAATGGATGTAGAAATCTCATATAATTCACAAAATTGAGCTTGACATGATGCCATGTCTCTATGGAAAGAACAAAGAATTCTCAGTGCAGAGAAGAGATAATTTCATATGATCCAGTGCCTTTATATGAGAGTTCCTGCAAGTATTATTCCCAGATGAGCAGAATCAGCATCCCCTCAAAGGCTGCTAAAAACTCAAATTTGGGTCCTATCCAGCACTACTGAGTCAATCTTTCGGGGCAGGGCTCTGGAATCTGCAATTTTAATGTTTCCCAAAGAATTCTTAATAGAAACCATTTCTGGTGGAATCTGAACAAAGAAACAGGAAATATTCCTTTATCATATCTGGGAACACGTAATGGGAGCATCATTACAGCTTGATGAGAAATATACGGCCTAATGGCCCACAGCCTATGAGGAGTATAACAGGGTGCAAACAGGGGCATTTAAAATATTTGCATGTTTTACTTTAAGGGAAGCAAAACGGTGTAGTTAAACTTCTGGGTGTCAAAATCCAGCAAAATTTTAAAAACTGGGCAAGGGGAAATCAGCATAAATTGTCTCCTTTATTTTATCAACAAGAGCAATTTGAAAAGCCCCACCAACTCTATAATTTCATAAAAGAAAAGGCGTTTTTAACACCAAAAAAGAAATAAGGAGGAAAGACGTAATCTCAGAATAAAGGACAGTCCTTGACCTAGAATAAATTTAGGAGTAAGTATGAGGCATTTGATATGATGTCCTTATTTTCTTCATTCTCATTTTGTCACAGAGAACACTGACTCTGGCACTGACATTTGGGAAGCTCTCAGGTAGTGGAGAGACCAGGGTTTCATAAAGACAAATATCAGTTCTAAGCTCTGCCCCTTGCTAACTGTGTGATTTGGGCATCACGTGCATGACCAATTTGTCTTTTGTCTTTGTTTGTTCATCTATAAAACAAGGATAAACATCATTGTGACCATTACTGACCTAACATGGACTAATCAGCTGTCCCATGGAAGGGATGGAAGGGACTCAAAGCTGCCCTCCTTCCTTGGTTTTCTCTTCCTACAGCTTTGCAATCTACCAAGAATCTTGTTGGATGTGAGATAAAAAGACTTGAGATAAAGACTTGCTTGAGATAAAAAGGAGGAAAAAGGGCTGCTTCATGAATTGTTCCCAGCTTTTATGTCCCTTTTTTCTTTTTTAGCTTCTCTTGCTTTCGATTATGATGGAATTTCACATTAGACAGATGCTCTGTTATTTGACTGTTACCAACAATCTGAAACTGCAGTTCTCTGCTTGGTTTGTCACAAAATGCAAGGGGTGCAAGTAAATCCCTGCCAAACATCTTTGAAATGTCTTTTTGCTTTTTTTTTGTTATGCCTATTTATGAGTAAATTATTTCTCCAAAGCAAATACAGTCTATGTGTCTATCTGTAAAGGGTGCAGAGGTGTGTGTGTGTGTGTCTGAGAGAGAGTGAGAGAGAGAGAAAGAGAGAGAGAAGGGAGGGTGAGAAGGAGGGCTGATGTGCTGCATGACTCCAGGACCCCAGTCACACTGTATCCTATATAAATGATGTCCCACTGTCAATCATGTCCCAAGAGGTTGTACAAAATGATGGACCCAGGCAGGGGGACACACACAGATAAATATTATTCCACCAACAGCTCAAACACAGCTTTCCAAAGAATTTAGTAAAATAGTTTCATAGCTAACACTTTTTGAGTGCTTTCGTATCAAGCAATGTGCTAAACACTTGACCTGCACTATCACATTTTATCCCTCACGGTAACCCTATGATTATGATCCCCACTTTCTCTGTGAGGAGACCAAGTCTTAAGTGGTCTCCTGCCTACGATTACCCAGTTAGCTGGTCAATGGCAGAGGAAGAAATGGAGTCCATGTCTGGACATCCAGAGCTTAAACTCCATACCAGTTTGCTAAACCACCCCTCCAAGCAGGAGGAAACAGAGAACGGAGATCTTGTTTAAAACTTATAAATCTGAAAGGAAAGTTGTTTCCTCTTCTTTTCTTCCTGCTAAAAAGCAGTTGGCCAGGGCTTCCCTGGTGGCGCAGTGGTTAAGAATCTGCCTGCCAATGCAGGAGACACGGGTTCGAGCCCTGGGCTGGAAAGATCCCACATGCCACAGAGCAACTAAGCCCGTGCGCCACAACTACTGAGCCTGCGCTCTAGAGCCCACGAGCCACAACTACTGAGCCCTCATGCCACAACTAATGAAGCCCACACGCCTAGAGCCCGTGCTCCACAACAAGAGAAGCCACCGCAATGAGAAGCCCACGCACCGCAATGAAGAGTAGCTCCTGCTCGCTACATCTAGAGAAAGCCCGTGCACAGCAACGAAGACCCAACGCAGCCAAAAATAAATAAATAAATAAATAAATAAATAAATAAATTTAAAAAAAGCAGTTGGCCAGCTTTGGCTTATGGTTTACCTCCATGAACACAGAAAACAAAAGCTTTTTGGTTGTTTTTTTTTAGGTAATTAGTGAGCATTTAACACATGTCAGCTCTAATTATAGCAGAGTGTACCAATTTATATTTCCGACAACAGTGCACCCATTCTTCTGTGCTCTTGTCTACATCTGGTATTATCATTCTAACAAAAGCTTTTTGGAAGAGCTCGTTCCTCAATCCCCAGAGCAATGATGTCTCTGTTTGCCGCGCAGGGGTCTTTCGTACTTGAGGCTCTCTCAGAATAAGTTAGTCATTGTATTTCCTAAAGGGATGACCTCTCTTTCTTCAAGAAGTAATCACTCCTGCCCTGCTGAACTGGACAGAGGGCAGTAGCCAAATATCCTGTCGTCAAGCGTCCTCCCGGGCAACACTGGTGCGTGGTCCTTGTGGAAGTGGCTCTAATCTGTCACGGTAGGCAGCTTTGCTAAGCCTCACTTTATGAGCTACCACCAAGAGCTAATAAAACATGTCAGGAAGTCTCTGTAAGCTGTAAAAACATTTCCAAAGGTCACTGCCGACACTCTGGACTTCAATGACTTTTGAAAGGAAAAGAAAACAGAGGCAGAGGCGTAGAGTTCCAAAAGACAGAACTATCAAAAGAAGTGGCCCCAAATGGACCGTAAAGGCCGACAACTCCACGCTACACTGGCCATTGAATAAACTCTGCCCAGAAGGTGTCTCGATGAAAAGGTTCCAAAGCCAGCAACGGGTGGTGGGGATAACGACAAGGAAGGAAAGCACGACATCCCAGGCTTGATCTCTCAAGAGGGGACTTTCCTTTTCTTGGTTATTTAGATTCAGTGCGTGGGGCATCGAACAGTCACATTTACTTACATTTCCGGCACCTACAATAGACTCCTTTATAAGTAATGGTGTAAGGGGCAGGAAAGTGATGAATTTTAGATTAACCCTAGCGTATCAGGCATTTTTCTTAATAAATGCTTTTTTCTATTATAAAAGTAAACATACTTGTAAATGAAAACACTAAAAAAAATTAAAAAGGAGAAATAATCATGTCATGTTAGAAGTTTCACATTTTATGTTTTGGGAGCCATGCTTTGACATTTGGGATGACCAAGAGTCAGTGGTGCTCCTAGTCTAGAAATATTAACCATCATCAAGCATTCCATTTACTGCTGATGAACAAGGTCAGGCCCAGAAGAGACAATAATATTTTTATCCTGGCTTAGGAAATTTTAGACTTGAAATCTGAACTTGGTTTTGGGGAAAAAGGTCATCCATGGAGTCAGTAAGTCAGGATGTCATCTTGTAGAAGCTCAGCACAAAAAGACCGTTGATTTGCTAGTCGCCCCAGAGTGAGGGGCAGGCTCTGTCCTGCTTTGGAGTAGTGGCCAGCCTGCTCTCATGCACACACTGTACGTGGCTGTCCTTAATATTTTATGACAGGTTTCAATAGGGAGTGAACGGGAGTCAATTTCCTAAACGTTACAACAGCTCAGTGAACTAGTCAATAACCGGTGATACCAAAGGGCTGAGCTGATCCTTCCCATTTGTCTCAGTTTTCTTTCTTCTCTTTTATTTGCTAAGACAGGTAACACAGACCAGTAACAGGACTCCAGGCCTTGCAGCCAAATTGAGCAGAGCCGACTCCTGCTCTGCCCTACCTGCTTCCTAACTTTAGGCTGGTTCCCCTGCTTCTCTTAGTGGCACCTACACAGTGGTGGACATAATAGGACTGGCCTCAAAGTGCACTTGGACAATTCAAGGAGATACGCTTTTAAAGCTCTCAGCAAGAGCTTGGCACCCAGTGAGCATTCAGTAAATGAGGGATTCACCACACTGCATGGCTGAAATGGGAGCTCTTTGAGGACAGGGGTCATGTCTCTTATTTCAGCTCCTGAGCACCAGGTGCCTGGGCACCCAAGGCAGTCATGGGAAATGGGGGACTTAGGCTCAAGCAGGAGTTAATTTGGTTTGATTTAGTTCACTTTCATTTCCTGGTATAGTCTCCCTATTTTTTTTTTTCTTTTCCAAAATAGTAAATCACGTTTTCCCCTTGATTCAAACAGCTGTATTGTTGACAGCTAGTTGAGGCTGTCCAATTCTTTTATTTTTTTACTTGTTCTACAAGTATTTATCTTTCTTATATTATTTTTGAGAAGCAGCATTCCTTTCTCTCTTCCTCTTTTCATAGCTTTCCTCCCGGGGAGAACTGCTCTCCCCTCAGTTACTGGGGTTCTGGTGAGTCTGTCAATCTGTGATCCCCCAACCCCATGCCTACCCACCCCAACTGACATATACGCAGAATCATCATTTGGCACTAAGGTTACCTGTTTCCTAGTAGATCCTTTTTCCTGCTCTGGTTCATCAGAGCCAGTTTCTGTGGCTTGTAACTAAAGGGCCCTAACGGATAGCTATCTTGTTGTTCCTTCCTTTCTACTCAGGTTTCCTTTCTACTTCATGGATGGTTTCCCATATGTCTGCTTGACCATCTACCAACAAACTTAATCTCCTTCCGTGCTGAACATGGCAGCATTTAATCCATTCTGTGATAAGGATGACATCACCCCTCTTCTAATAAGTTCAGCCTTCCTCTTAACTAGCACAGTGGCTCCATGAAATTCAGTTACCCTCAAGCAAACCTGATTTTTTGCTGCACAAGATGTTAATGTTGGCATCCTAAGCACCCTAAGACTTAACTATCATCATCTTAAAATGGTAATGCACAAGGAGAAGGAGCTGCCATCTGCTCTATTCATTTTATAGTGGCAGAAAAAGGAGGAGAGCCTTTTGTCCAAGGCCAAACTGCCAGAGAGAGGACAGATTAGAATGCAGTCTCCCGATACTTGGTAAGGTGCTGTCGTCATCTTACTGGGCAACTTATAAGGAAATACTATTTTGGACCCAATCCAAATAAATTTTCTTTGTGAAGTAGAAAAGGCCTTTGTCACAGGACAATAACATCTACAAACCAGTCTCATACTAAAGACATCTAAGAATGGTTCAAAAGAAACGGCAGTTAGGGAAGAAAGGAATGCAGGAAGAAGGGAGAGGGGTGTTAAGGAAAAATGCCTGATATTATTTCTTCTACAGGGAGATGCAGGATCCTCCAAAACGGAATCACTCCAAGTTGTCTGCCAGCCAACACACAGTGAACTTTTATGTGCAGTGAGCTGTTTTAAATTTGAGGGTTCTCTGCACACACAAAAGTAAGCATTGGATAATTGACCCAAAGCAATGAACCAATAAAAGAGTTCTTTATTTTAAATTCATATCTGAAAAATATTTAATTTTCTTTTATCCCCAAGGAACAAAAAATCATAGTCTCTTAAAACTCCCTGAATGATCAAGTGAAGGAAATGGGAAGGGATATACACAGGCTTTAGAAATGCTGTGCATAACGCATGCATAGTTCTCCAAATTTTTGTTGGATAACACTATAGAAATGTCATTATCCCCAAGTGTGATCACTGAAGGCACATGGAAATGATATGTGTCTTTAAATTTCTATGATCTAAACATCTGTTCTGTTGCAAATATTTTCTAGGCAGAAGCGTTGGTCATCATAGCATCTAGTGTATTAATGAGCCTAAAAATGAATGAAATTAGATCTGTACACTTGACTTCAACCACAAAATTAAATGTCTGTACAAGACAGTTGTAATTGACAAAAGGTAGGGCAGATACAGCTTTCTGAATTTTTTTGTTATAGGATCTAACTCAGAGAACTTTTAAATTCAGGGCTTTGAGAGACTGTGGTTAACTGTTAAACACATAAACCAGGCTGGCTGTCAAAGACACGGCTTACATGTCACCAGGCTCCCACCACACTTCCAAAGCAGACATCACCAACTGACCGCAGTGCTCATTTCCACTTAAGCCAGAGTCCCAGAATTTTCTCAACACAGTAGAACAAACAGCCATAGCCAACAGGGAAACACAAAGAATCCCACTTACCATTTCTCTATTAAACTACCCTGGTACTCATGCTTGCTTATTCAGTAGCTGGAATTTCCATAGTTCTGTTATTTAGGAAGTTCATTAATTATGAACTTACTAAATTTATAATGAAGAACCACATGCATCAGTTACAAATGGCTCTAAAAATGTGCAGAATGCCTGGGACATTCATTTCCTCTGATTCTCAAGAATATACAGCTGGGCTCTGAGGCTCCCCAAACACTTCAATTATCTACCCTAGCACTTTGCATAACATCTCACCCAACCCCACCTCTACAACTGAAGTAAAAATAACATCAAGTAAGAGAGAGTAATCTTTTCTTACATTTTCCAGCTCAGAAATGGATTTCTTTTCCTCTGTTCAAGACATAGTCCCTGACCTCTCCGATTTCATATCCTCCCCGAAATAAAACCCGCATGGCTGGTCTAGGATGAGACACTATGATTATGAGTCTTATAGGATTACTCAGCCTCCTCCACCCCAAAAGGTAAAGATTGATATCTTAACAATCTCATTTAATTCAAGGCTTTCCTTGCATTGAACCACAGCACGTTTAGAGCTAATATATGCATTAGAAAGCAATAACCAAATAAATGAAAATCAATAGGGTCTCCACTGATTATTATGTAAAGCAATACATTACAAGGGAATAAACCAATAACGCTTCAATATTTTGAATTTTCACTAATTCTGAGTGATTACATCCTCTCCTTGCTCTGATGAGTATAAGTGTGTAAAATTTGACTACATCCCTTTTCTTGTTAAAATACACTTTTTAAAAAGTTTATAGAACCCTCAGAAGAAAATAATAATAATAGAAGCCTCGTGCTGAGAATTGCTTTTATGACCAGATATTTTGTAATTTATAATTTACAGTAATTCTTTATGTGCAGGTAAGGGCCTCCAAAATACTTGATATTTCATGAAGTTAACTTGTTCTTTTAGAGCAGTTTAAATGTTTTCCCAGCAAGTGTACTTTACACCAGAGTTTCTCAAACTCAGCACCATTCACATTTGGGGCAGGATAACTGTAGCGAGAGGCTGTCCTGTGCATTGTGTGGACCATTTGGCAGAACCTACTCACTAAATGCCAGAGAAGCCTCCCAGATGTGACAACCGAAAATGTCTCTAGACATTGCTAACTGTCCCCTGGGGTGCAGAATCACTCCCAGTTGAGAACTCCTGCTTTAGGGTATCCATCTATTGCTTACTAACCTCTCCCGTTTTTTGATAGATGATCCAAAGATAAATTTTATGGCATACCTCCTCCCTATTCAAAAGATTACCCTCCTGGATTAGCTGAGTACAAAGCAAAGCAATTTGACATTCAATCACACAGCATCCCTGGGAGGAGTTCATGTGTTATCTTCAATTCATTGTTGAGAAACAGAGTCCAAAGTCATACAGTGAGACAGGGACATGAGGTGTCTCCTGAAATGTATTCCCTTCCCATCCTCCCTCCCAGTATGGGCAGAGGGATCATCACCTCATCTATTGCCTTCTTTCCTGGGGGAGGCAAAATTTGCACTGGAGGATTTAATAGTTCAGAGCAAGAACTAACAACAGCAATCAAGTCCTAGGCAATTTGGGGCAAGTTATCTCAGCTCTGAGAGCCTCAGTTTTCCTGTTCATAAAAACAAAGATAGTAATTCCGAGTTCTCAAAGCTGTTGCTCAGAATTGAAGAAAATAGTGCACATAAAGCATTTAGCACAGAATCTAGTATATAGGTGTGCATAACAAAAGCTAGGTCTTTCATTCCCTATTCATGAGGAATCTCAAACCAAGGCCACCACATGGTCCCATTTGGAAGCCACGATGGAGACCAGAAGAGCTGGGTGCAAGGGCACATGTGCCCCCCTCCACGGATTTGGATGAATTGGGGAGGCTCAACATGCCTGGGAGGCAGAAGACAACTCTGAAGCAGAAATACTCACTGTGTAACACTGCCAAGTCTTTCTACAAATAAATAATTGCGTGTCACTAAATGCTCCGAGGACTTTTTAAAGTCATGTACAATCTGAATTAAGGAAAAGAGACATCTCACATAAAATTTCTCTTATTTTCACCTCGCCATCCCCATCCCCATCCCTGATGCCAGTAGGTTGAACTGCATGGAAATTGCTGATATTCAACTATTTTTTATCTGTCAAATGGCACTTTCTTAGGGAACAGTCTAAATGTGTGGAGCGGGGGAACACACTATTTCCAATACCTAAAATGTAAGGTTCTCAAGTGGAGGTCAAAGAACTCATTCTTGGTTATGTTTGGAAAATTCCGAAGAAGCCAAGCCCACGTGAGGTGTACTATTATTACGGGTGAACGTTCTATTCTTCACCTTTCTTTCATCAACACAAGAGGCTAATTTACAGAGCTTTCAAAAGACCCTCCAATAAAAGAGGCAGGTGCTTGATCCCAAATCCCAGCAGGGCTCTGAATTAATCAGAGGAAGAAGGGAGAACTCACCTGAAACTAATACTAGGCTATGACATAAAAGAGATGGCATATGTATGCCATCCTAGGGCAGGGAAGGGGTCACACGGCACAAAACGGCAGGCAGAAATGCAGTTCAGACCATTGTGGGTTTGGGGTTAGTGAGCATCCCATCCTCCAGCTCACCCCTACCTGGCTGCCACTAAGGAGCAGAAAGTGCTGGAAAGAAGGATTAGAGCTCCAGGGAGTTGGCTGAAGGAGGCAAGTCACCGGATGGTTGTTTGAGAGTACTGCATATGCCGACGGTACCATGACTGATGTGGTCTGGAGACCCTTCCAGTAATACAAACCTTGAGAACTGTCTTGTACACCTCTCTGAACTCTTCCACCAGTCAGAAGGACAGAGTGACAGAAATTCAAGCCTGTACATTCCATCCTAATCCCTTTTCCAAGCCTCACTCCCTTACCTGACTGCCCTCAGATCTTCACCTTGATCTCGTATCAGGATCTGAAACTGAGTATGTCCCTAGGTGAAATCATGCCCTCCTGCCCATTCCTGCTCCTGTATCATCTATCTTGATCAGTGCTATCACTGCTGACTCCACCTCTAAAGAGGAAAATTTTCAAATCGAGCTCCAGGTTCTTTTTCATTCTCTGCACACATTTAAATAATTTTGCTCCCAAGCGTGGCTTAGGCTCAGCCGCGTCTCTGGCTCCCGGAGCCACCACCCTGCATCACGTACTTATGGCTCACCTGGACAACTGCGGCTGCCTCCTGCCCGCCCTCTTCATCTTCCCTCACACCAGCCTCTGCTCCAAACTGCCTCGAGTCCTCGTCCCCAAAAATGATCCTTAAAAAATTCACATTGGGGGCTTCCCTGGTGGCGCAGTGGTTGAGAGTCCGCCTGCTAATGCAGGGGACACGGGTTCGAGCCCTGGTCTGGGAAGATCCCACATGCCGCGGAGCAACTAGGCCCGTGAGCCACAACCACTGAGCCTCCGCGACTGGAGCCTGTGCTCCGCAAGGAGAGGCCGCGATAGTGAGAGGCCCGCGCACAGCGATGAAGAGTGGCCCCCGCTTGCCACAACTAGAGAAAGCCCTCGCACAGAAATGAAGACCGAACACAGCCAAAAATTAATTAATTAATTGATTAATTAAAAAGCCAAGCATTTGAAGCCCTTTAAAAAAAAAAAAACATTCACATTGGTTGCATGTTGTCCACAACACGTTTCCTTGGCTTTTTTTTCCTTTTTTTTTTTGGCTGCTCCACACGGCATGTGGGATCTTAGTTACAGGGGTCAAACCCATGCCCCCTGCAGTGGAAACGCAGAGTCCTAACCACTGGACCTCCAGGGAATTCCTGTTTCCTTGGCTTTTAATTAAATGAGAATAATACATAGAGATGATGACTTTTGTCTCTGGTAGAGAATAATGAATAATACTTATGATAATTATCAATTACAGGGCTTCTCTGGTGGCGCAGTGGTTGAGAGTCTGCCTGCCGATGCAGGGGACACGGGTTCGTGCCCTGGTCCGGGAGGATCCCACATGCCGCGGAGCGGCTGGGCCCGAGAGCCATGGCCGCTGAGCCTGTGCGTCCGGAGCCTGTGCTCCGCAACGGGAGAGGCCACAACAGCGAGAGGCCCGTGTACCGCAAAAAAAGAAATAATAATAATAATAATAATTATTATTATTATTATTATCAATTACATTGTTAACTGTAGACACAGATATTCAAAATCTGGCCCCAACCTAATCTTATTACTGCTGCTCACCCAAAACATTCACTTCCCCAACTGTACTGACTTCTAGTTCCATGAACTCAACAGACCAGTTTTCAACGCCGTGACTTTGCACATTCTGTTCCTTCAGCCTGGAGTGCCTGCCTCCCTCTCCCCTTTCTTCCTGAAATGCCAGGCAAATAGTTACTCACCTTTCAAGACTCAGCTCAAAAATCACCTCCAAGGTGAAACCTTCTCCAAAATCCTCAAGTGAAATTAGTCATTCCCTTTTCAGAGGAACACTTCCATGTCTCTGCTATAGTAACCCCCATATTTTACAGTGATGTATTGGTTTGCTGTTCTCTCCATGGTACAGTGAACACCCCAGGAACAGGTGCTGTGCTGCTCATCTTCATCTACCCAGGACCTTCTTCAGAGCCTGAGTTTGAGAAGGTCCATGGGATGGTGGGTGACAGAGATGGCCAGTGGCCTGAGCATAATGATGGTTCTTCTAGTGGTACATTAACTGTAGAAAGACAATTACTTAAAGGGGGCAGCTCTTCTTGTATGCTTTCTATTCCCTCTTTCAGTGTTTCTTTAAGGATAGAATAACATGAAATTATCTAGCTTAGCCTTCTGTGGAGAGGGCAGAGGTATCTGAGGCCTAGAAGTAGGACTTCACGGGGTTCCTCTGTTCCCTTTAGCTGTGATTCAAATTACCTGCTTTGAGAACTTCTGTGTGTGTGTGTTCTGTTTTTTTTTTTGGCGGTACGCGGGCCTCTCACTGTTGTGGCCTCTCCCGTTGCGGAGCACAGGCTCCGGACACGCAGGCTCAGCGGCCATGGCTCACGGGCCCAGCCGCTCCACGGCATGTGGGATCTTCCCGGACCGGGGCACAAACCCGTGTCCCCTGCATCGGCAGGCGGACTCTCAACCACTGTGCCACCAGGGAAGCCCCGAGAACTTGTGTTTTGATCTGTCCATTACAAGGAACAGAAACCTATTCAAGCTACTTAAGTAAATGAGGGACTTACTGTGTTATAACATGGAGCCCAAGAACAGGTGATGAAGCACAGGGATGGAACTGGGCCAGGGAACTGAAGGGTGGGGACTGGGTGCTCTTCTTACCTCACTTCTCTGCCTCACTCTAGTCCCTGGAGTCATTTTCTTTCTAGTCCCCTCTGAGACTTGACTCCTTCTTCATTTGACATGCACGTGAGCCCCAAACGGCAGTTTTAGGCTGGCCCCGCGTGAGTTTTCAACTCAAGGGCTCTAACACCTTTCCTCTGAGCTTCAGTGCTATTAAATTAATTAAACAAGAGGCCATTAGACTGAGGTGGCATTAATGCCTCAATAGCCTACATAAGCAAACCAAAACCTAATCGTGAAATGCCTCAGTGTTAAGGAAGCAAAACCTAAGGACAGCCAGTCACAAACAGCCAACGAGGTTTCCCAAATAAGGCAATCACTTAAGCTACAGCCAATCAAATAACTACCTTGCTTTGCTTCTGTCTCTTCTTTCCCCCCGGGCCCTGTTGATGGAGTGCTTTTAGCCACTTTCAGTTTTGCCCTCCCTGATTGGAATCGATTTTTGGTCAAATAAACTCTTATGATTTTTTAGTATACCTCAGTTTATCTTTTAACAGCATGAAGTCGTGAGAGTGGGGCTCGAGTTGGCCCGGCTCTCCTTTTGGGTGGCACACAAGTCACACAGCACAGGCCAACCTATTGGTGGGCCTGGCTCAGGTCAGGTGTCCATCCTGGTCCAATCATCTGTGTCAAGGAGGGATGGGAGTCACATGGGCAGATGCCCTCTCATCTGGGGCTGTGAGCAGGGATGGATGATCTGAGAAGGGTCGCAGGCATTATAGCCGTCTCCAAAGGTATATATCTGCAGGCCCCCTCTTGCCCTACACCTTTCTGTCTCATCCCTCATCCTCAATACCTCTGCCAGCCTGCTGTCTACTAGCACCCACAGTGCCAAACAGAGCACAGTTAGGTGCCAAAAGTTAAATCCTCTTAGTACAATAATGAGGAATTAAAACCATTAAAGGAACATCAAAGCAAGGAAAGCAAAAGAAAAACATACTGGTAAGCCAAAAGTTAAAAACGCATGTTGAATTTAGCAATCTATCTCTTATCTGATAGCAGATTTTGAAACATGGCAACCACAATGATTCTGGGGGCTAAACTTTATTCCATCTGTCCTCCACGTAACAGGTGGGCATTATGCTCTACCGCCCCCCTCCAATGGCCTGGCACACAATGTACAGTATTTCTATACCATAGAGAATGCAGCACAAAAACTAGAGTCAGACAGACTGAATTCTGCCACTTCTCTGTGAGCAAGAGAAAATCACCTAACCTCTTTATGTCAGTATCCCAATCTATAAAATGGATATAATAAAACCTACTTTGCAGGGTTCTTTTGAATATTAATGTTGAGACTTAAAAGTACATCTTCCTATGCTTAGTGTATAGGGAACAATCAATAAATAGTATTATGGTGAATCATACGAAGTTGACATTTTGGTAGATCAAACTGATATTATATGCTACCTCTCTCAGAGGACTTGTGATTTTTCATAATTATTGTGTAATGGTATGTTTCCAACATTAAACTACGAGCTCTTTGAGAGCATGGACTCTGCCCATCTCACTTCCCACATAAGCACTTCCCAGACAGTAGGTGTTTCCTCTCTATTTTTCTAATGAATGAATATTGGTGACGATTGTAAGGATGACAATGCTCAAGATACCTCTTCTAGACTGCCTCTATCTGGGACAATATAGTTCTTTATTCCATTGCCTGGCAAACAGGAGGGACACAATAAATGTTTATTAAAGGAATGAATGGGCAAACAAGCAAATGAATTTCAAGCCTAAATATAGAAAGTCCAAAGAGACTATCAATCAAGTAAAACTGCTATGAAGCAGGGTGCTGGTCGTGGCCGTCACAAAATACCAAGTGCCTTGCCTTCCTTTCCACCGTTCCAGCAGGCTCTTTGGTGCTGTGGAGACACCATCAGCGTTCACTTAGTCCCCTGGGCCTCCAGGCAGTGAGAGAGGCAAAGTGCTGAGCTGCAGCCTGACAAGCCAGGAAAGTTTAGGACTGTGGTGTGCAGCTTCCAGAAGCCTGCTGGCTTTAGTCTGCCCAGAGACAGCCAACGGCTCGCAGTTGTGCGATAAGCCTTTGTAGACATTGGAAAGACCCCCAGCCCCTCCACCCAGGCACTCTGTGTGGCTCATGCTACTTAAGGCAGTTTTTTGTCCGAAGAACATGCTTAGCTGATTCCCTGTACCTCTCATCAAACATTTAATCTTCTCTAGAGGAAAACAGATTAGAAGGGAGAATAGTCCGGGAAGAAAAACAAAAGAAAAGAACTGGTATGTGGCCCTAGTGACAACCAGGAGAGCAAGAAGGAGCCTGGATTGATTGAGAAGAAAGGAAGGAAGGAAGGGAAGGAGGAAAAGGAAAAGAAAAGAAAAGAAAAGAAAGGAAAGGGAAAAAAGGGAAGGAGAGGAAAAGAAAAAGAAGAGAGAAGAAAAGAAAAAAGAAAACTAGTTACAGTGAAAATAGAAGACTTCACCCAGCCATACATCCACCTTTAAAATGTCAAGTTATATCTCTGGATTTTAGAATGAAGTCACTTTTAGAAGAGAGGAATGGTCTTCCTGGTTTTGACAACAAATAAAGGAGGAACAACATATGAAAGGTAGAATGTAGTTACATTTGGAAGAAAATCGGTCACTTTCAATTACTTAAACTTCAGGAAACCACAAATACACAAGCGTGGGGAGAAGGCAAGAAGAAAAGAATAGCCAAGGTCCACAAAGACAAATACACCAACGTTATCTCGAAGGTTCTCCGACACGCTTACTGCCTGGCCCGCACTTGTGTCATCTGGCAGGTCTAGGGAAGACAGAAGTGCCCGGCATTTCACATCTGAGATTAGAAGAAAGTCTAGAGCAGAACATCAGGGAACCCTGCCCAGATGAGGTTAAGGATTGTTGCCGTTTCTCAGGATTCGGGAGCTGGTCTTTTCAGCTCAAGCTCCTGTTAACAGAAGCGTTACCACAGGATTATAATGATCGGTTTTGTTTGGTTATAAAGAGGGTCTGAGTCGTCCATCAAAGGAATAGGACACAACTCCCTGAGAGGTGTGGAGTGACTCACGCTCCCGTCTCACTGGAATTCCAGTGGTCCATGGATGCAGGTCAAAGCGGGGCCCTGGAGGCCTGGAGAGCTTTGAGCTCCTGGAGGGCAGGAGGGCCAGTGTTCAACCCTGCCTTTCCCTCTTCTTGGAGAAGCGCTGGGGGTGGGGAAGGCAAGGAAGTCTTGTGCTCCCCCGGCTGCTCTCCCACCCTGGCAGACTTCCTTCAGCTCCAGAAACACTGGTCACTTTCCCCTCTCCTGCAGAGCGTGAAACCGGAAGTGCTGAGATGCACAGAATGGGGACTGACTTGGCAAGGGGAATGTGGGGAAGGGCCTCAGGGACTATCTCTGACAAGACACTGGGATCCTGGGGATGCTTATCTGCTTCCAATATTGCTTCCTCTCAACTTCTTTCCTCGTCTTTTCCCCCATTCTTGGCTCTGATCCTGAAACGTGAGCTCTATATTCTTTGACAACCTGTCATACCTACTTCTGGCTCCAGGGCCCCAAGCCCTGCTGCTGCCAGCCCTAGCTGGTACCCTCGCTGAGTGCTCACAGGCCTCCCCATCTCTAGAGGCTGTTTCTGGGCATTGAGCATGGTGCCTGGAATGCCAACAGCTGACCAGTGCCCCAGGGCATCCAGGTGATCTCTGGTCAGGGTTTACACAGCAGGCTTGAGTCTGAGCCCCTGAAAGAATGTGGTAAGCACAGAGTAGGACTTGTTAACCTTCTACCCCATGACAGCTGTACAGATCAATACAGAGGTGACTCAGCCGCTGGAATAACGCATGCATCACTTCGGAAACATCCCAGCAGGCTCTAAGTTGATAAGACAGACAAACCACGCCGGTGGGTGGGTGGGTGGGGAAGCAAAAGTTCTCCTCCTCCTAAGAGAAATCTGCTTGACACTAGCCAGCATCCATTCACTAGACATGTAACAGAACAAACAGGATGTAGACTTCAGCCTGCCTGAATCCCCAGTAATCTACATTTCTGCCCCCAGATGGAGATGCATTTTCTATCAACACCTGAGCAAAAGGGAAATGCCTAGCTTTCCCCTCCTTCAGTCTACTTACTCCTGGACCTGGGATGTTAGGGTTCCATTAGCATTTGGTTACATGAAGCTGCATTTTCCCAATGTGTTATTATGCATCGTGAAAGAGCGTGGTAGCTATAGCTACAAGACCCACCGTCAATCACGGGTCATTAATCTCCACTGAGTGTTCCTCCTGCTGTAAACTCTCTGTGCCTGTTCTGGCTTAAGGTCCTGCTGCATGGGCCCATTGAGAGGATGCCTCCCGGTTCTTCTCCCTCTGTCTGGCCCCCCAGCATCATTGCCGAGGTGCGCATTTCCTCTGGGGAGCTCTGGGCTTAATGGATTTTTGCAGCACTTCCCCTTCCTTCCTGCTACAAAGCTTTGGCTTAGCACCAAAGCTGCCCAGATCCCTGAAGACATGACACCCTACCTGCCTCTTGAAACTCATCACCATGCTGCAGACAGTGCTCAGCACTGGCGTATTTATGAAGCCCCCTGCTTAGTCATTACAAGCATCTTACTACCATTTACAGAGTGCCTACTATGTGCCAGGCAGTGTGCAAGTGCTCTCTAGGCATTGCTGCATTTAATCCTCACATAACCCTGGCAGAGGGCACTATTTTTCTTCCCATATTACGGTTGAGGAAACAGGGATTTAGGTTATTAACTTCAGTCAGGTCACATAGCTAGTAAGTGATGGAGGTAGAATTCGTCCATTCATCAGATAACATTAAGCTTTTATTATGTGCCAGTCACTGTTGTAGGGACCGGGGATATATTATTGAACAAAACAGCCTAAAATTCCAGTCCTCATGGAGCTGATTTCCTGCTGGGGATTAAGCTCAAAGCTGTTTGATCCCAGAGCTGGGGTCAAGCTAGGGTTAAATTACATGACACTAGTTCAGAGGTGGTCACGACACAGAAAGAGTTGCTTTAAAAAGGTTTGATCATAACCACAATGAGATACCACTTCACACCCATCAGGATGGCTATTACCAAAAAAATGGAAAATAACGAGTGTTGGCAAGGATGTAGGGAAATTGGAACCCTTGTGCACTGTTGGTGGAAATGTAAAATGGCGCAGCCACTGTGGAAAAGAGTTTAGCAGTCCCTCAAAAAGTTAGACAGAATTATCACATGGTCCAGCAATTCCACTTCTAGGTATATACCTCAAAGAATTGAAAGCAGGTACTTGGACAGATACCTGCACACCAGATACCTGTACACAAATGTTCACAGTAGCATTATTTGCAGTAACCCAAAGGTGGAAATAACCCAAATGTCCAGCAACAGATGAATGTATAAACAAAACGTGGTATTTACATGCAATGGAATATTATTCAGCCTAAAAAAGGAATGAAATTCTGATACATGCTACAACAACATGGAGGAAGCTTGAAAACATGAGCCTAAGTGAAATATACCAGATGCAAAGGAACAAATATTAGATAATTCCACTTATATGAGGTACCTAGAATTGGCCAATTCATAGAGACAGAAAGTAGAATAGAAGTTACCAGGGGTTGAGGGGAGGGAGGAATGGGGAGTTAATGGTTAATGGGTACAGAGTTTATGTTTGGGGTGATCAAAAGTTCTGGAAGTGGATAGTGGTAATGGTTGAACCACACTGTGAATGCACGACACAGTGAATGCACTGATTTGTACACTTAAAAATAGTGAAAATGGTAATTTTTATGTTATGTATATTTTACCACAGTAAAAGAAATATCAATAGATTTTTTTAAAATTTTTGATCATAAAAGAAATCAGCCTAAGAACGAGAAGACATCAGCCAATTACTGGGGGTTCTCAGGGTCTGGAGCACATACCTATTCATTTTGTCATTTGATTTCAAAGTCAACAAACATTTCTACCCCAAGACACGTAGGAAAGAAAAGATGCCAGCTTCCCGCAAGGCCTCACTCACCTCATCCTTTATCCAGTGGGGGCCATTTCTCCCTAAACATACAGGCAGTATAGGGCAAATGTAATAAATACAGTTTGATGAAGATGATAGCAAGGGAATACTGGAAACTGGCAAATTCGAGTCATCCAGTTCAAAAGAGTTTTTAGAGGCACCTGGCTAGGCAACTGCTTAGAAAAGAGGATTTTTGAATTTCTGGAAATTCTTTCTTTTTAAGAGCACTTTTGCTCTTGTGATAAACGCATATTTTGCATCTTTCTGGAAATAAGTACAGGCAAGCTGACTACTCAGGGGTTAACACTCTGACCCCAGCTTTGCACCTCCATTGTTGCCTGGTTGGTCTCTGGGCCAGGCACATCTAGAAATAACACACAGATGTTTCCAAATCTTCCAAATTTTCTAAGGTGAACATCACTAATTTGTAACCAGGAAAGAAACATAATAGCTTCATTTTAAAAGAAAGCCTACTGGCTTGGAGGGAGGGATACTATTGCAGTGGAGAAATCCAGCTCTATCTTGGTCCCAAAGAAGGTTCAAAATTTCTAGAAAGGAGCATTTAAGTGGTGAAATCAGTGCCCTCTAATTTTTCTAGCAAAGTGCTTGTAGATTTGAACTAACCTTTTGGGATTAAACTGTGGAGATCAGAAGCCAGTGTGAGGCCTTGAATGGGCAAGGGAGCCTGGAGGAGCAGGACGGTCATCATCAGAGTACACACCGTACCTATTTTTAGACTTTTTTTTAAAAAAATTATTTATTTATTATTTTTGGCTGTGTTGGGTCTTCGTTGCTGCGTGCGGGCTTTCTCTAGTTGCGGTGAGCGGGGGCTAGTCTTCATTGTGGTGCAAGGCTTCTCATCGCGGTGGCTTCTCTTGTTGCGGAGCACGGGCTCTAGGCGCATGGGCTTCAGTAGTTGTGGCACGTGGGCTCAGCAGTTGTGGCTTGCAGGCTATAGAGCGCAGGCTCAGTAGTTGTGGCACACGGGCTTTGTTGCTCCGTGGCATGTGGGATCTTCCCAGACCAGGGATTGAACCCATTTCCCCTGCATTGGCAGGCAGATTCTTAACCACTGTGCCACCAAGGAAGTCCTTATTTTTAGACTTTTAAAATGTCTGTGTATACTTCCTCACTGATCGACCTCAGGATTTGGCAGAGTCTTTTGAAAGTTTGAAACCATGCCAGTTGTATTAAATGAACCCACAGGAGGAGCCTTGCTCACACTTGAGGTGTGACAAATATAAGTCAGTAAGTAAGTAAAGGAGAAGGATGAAAAGGCAGAGTACAGGGGAGTTTCAGGGCAGTGAAACTATTTTGTTTGCTACTGTAATGGTAGATACACGGCACTATGCATTTATCAAAAATCATAGAACTATAACATAGTGAACCCCAATGTAAACTATTGACTTTAATTAACAATAACAAATCAATTTTGGTTCATCAATTGTAATGAATGTAGCACACTAATCCGGATATTAACAATGGGAGAAATTGTGAGGCAGGTAAAGTGTCAGACTAGAACGCCCTGTATTATCTGCTTAATTTTCTGTGAGCCTAAAACTGCTCTAAAAAATAAAGTGTTATTAATTAAGGGGGGGGGAAAGGCTGCCTATTAGCCCCAAGTAATTTATTATTCATGGTGTTTTATGCAATCTAACAAAGTAAAATGAAACAATTCAGATAGTATGTGGCAGGATACTATGGAGTAAAGGTTATGGAAAAAAGTCAGCTTTGCCTTGAAATCTTCCCTTTTGATTAAAAATAAATAAAAACAAATAAAACCAAGGAGGAGCAGAACCCTTATCCATGTCTAGTAACTCAGAATCCCAGGGAGCAGACACAGGCTGCTTGGCCAGGTTCCTTTCCTCACGTTTTCCAAAGCAACATTTTAAAAACTCCTACTTAACGTCTAATAAGTGAGGGGATGGCTTCCTGATGAATCCTCCATCTTCCCAGAATCAAAAGCATTATGACCACACAACAACCCCTTCTTGACATGTATTCTTTTTCTATACTTCAGTGCCATGTGGAAACGTTCAGCACCACGAGTCAATTTTCTTTTTGTTTCTACAGCTTTTAGGGCTTCTTTCCTTTCCTTTCCTTCTTTCCTTTCCTCTAAGTTCAAGTACCAACTTCCACTTTCCCCAGAGCAAGTCTTATGGACTTACAGCCATTAATCAAAAAGGAAGGCAAAGTTTTTACTTCTGTCATAGGAGGAGAATGAGAACGATCAGTCCTGAGGGCTAATGCAGCATCACCTCAGGATAAAAGTGAGGGTTACAGCCATCCTGCTTTAAACAGAAACAGTAACCCTGGCAGGTTACCTTAGCTTATTACAGCCATACACTAAGTCATTAGCCTGCAGCTGTCTATTCCTTAGTTACATTCTGAGGACCCACATACAGCCCATTGGTATATATCCTCTATGGCAGGCCTACTTTTTGGGAAATCACCCCTCTATGGCTACAGTTGATTGAACCACGTACAACAAAGAATGTTGCTCACAACCCAGCTCAATAAGTCATTAGCCACTGACTGCAGTCACTAACCTATAGTGCACCCTAAAAGGAATTCAGGATGAAAAACAGGATGAGGTACTCTTGTGCTTTGGAAAAATAGACCCCTTAGATAGGTATATGTATATCTCAGGAAGAAATTTTTTTAATAAATTTATTTTATTTATTTACTGTTGACTATGTTGGGTCTTTGTTGCTGTGTTGCTCTAGTTGTGGCAAGCGGGGGCTACTCTTCATTGTGGTACGCAGGCTTCTCACTGCGGTGGCTTCTCTTGTTGTGGGCACGGGCTTCAGTAGTTGTAGCTCGAGGGCTCTAGAGTGCAGGCTAGTAGTTGTGGTGCACCAGCTTAGATGTTCCACGGCATGTGCGATCTTCCCAGTCCAGGGCTCGAACCCATGTTCCCCGCAGGGGCAGGCAGATTCTTTTTTATTATTTATTTTTATTTTTATTTCACATCTTTATTGGAGTATAATTGCTTTACAATGGTGTGTTAGTTTCTGCTTTATAACAAAGTGAATCAGTTATACATATACATATGTTCCCATCTCTCTTCCCTCTTGCATCTCCCTCCCTCCCTCCCTCCCTATCCCACCCCTCTAGGTGGTCACAAAGCATGGAGCTGATCTCCCTGTGCTATACGGCTGCTTTCCACTAGCTATCTATTTTACATTTGGTAGTGTATGTATGTCCATGCCACTCTCTCACTTCGTCCCAGCTTACCCTTCCCCCTCCCTGTGTCGTCAAGTCCATTCTCTAGTAGGTCTAGTCTTTATTCCCATCTTGCCCCTAGGTTCTTTATGACCTTTTTTTTTTAGATTCCATATATATGTGTTAGCATACGGTATTTGTTTTTCTCTTTCTGTCTTACTTTGCTCTGTAGGACAGACTCTAGGTCCATCCACCTCACTACAAATAACTCAATTTCGTTTCTTTTTATGGCTGAGTAATATTCCATTGTATATATGTGCCACATCTTCTTTATCCATTCATCTGTCCATGGATGCGCAGGTTGCTTCCATGCCCTGGCTATTGTAAATAGAGCTGCAATGAACATTGTGGTACATGACTCTATTTGAATTATGGTTTTCTCAGGGCATATGCCCAGTAGTGGGATTGCTGGGTCGTATGGTAGTTCTATTTTTAGTTTTATGAGGAAACCTCCATACTGTTCCCCATAGGGGCTCTGTCAATTTACATTCCCACCAACAGTGCAAGACAGTTCCCTTTTCTCCACACCCTCTCCAGCATTTATTGTTTGTAGATTTTTTGATGATGGCCATTCTGACTGGTGTGAGATGATATCTCATTGTAGTTTTGATTTGCATTTCTCTAATGATTAATGATGTTGAGCATACTTTCATGTGTTTGTTAGCAATCTGTATATGTTCTTTGGAGAAATGTCTATTTAGGTCTTCTGCCCATTTTTGGATTGGGTTGTTTGTTTTTTTCTTACTGAGCTGCATGAGCTGCCTGTAAATTTTGGAGATTAATCCTTTGTCAGTTGCTTGATTTGCAAATATTCTCTCCCATTCTGAGGGTTGTCTTTTCGTCTTGTTTATGGTTTCCTTTGCTGTGCAAAAGCTTTTAGGTTTCATTAGCTTCCATTTCTTTATTTTTGTTTTTATTTCCATTTCTCTAGGAGGTGGGTCAAAAAGGATCTTGCTGTGATTTATGTCATACAGGGTTCTGCTTATGTTTTCCTCTAAGAGTTTGATAGTGTTTGGCCTTACATTCAGGTCTTTAATCCATTTTGAGTTTATTTTTGTGTATGGTGTTAGGGAGTGTTCTAATTTCATTCTTTTACATGTAGCTGTCTAGTTTTCCCAGCACCACTTATTGAAGAGGCTGTCTTTTCTCCATTGTATATTCTTTCCTCCTTTGTCATAGATTAGGTGGCCATAAGTGCGTGGGTTTATCTCTGGGCTTTCTATCCTGTTCCACTGATCTATACTTCTGATTTTGTGCCAGTACCATACTGTCTTGACTACTGTAGCTTTGTAGTATACTCTGAAGTCAGGGAGCCTGATTCCTCCAGCTCCGTTTTTCTTTCTCAAGATTGCTTTGGATATTCGGGGTCTTTTGTGTTTCCATACAAATTGTGCAATATTTTGTTCTAGTTCTGTGAAAAATGCCAGTAGTAGTTTGATAGGGATTGCATTGAATCTGTAGATTGCTTTGGGTAGTATAGTCATTTTCACAATGTTGATTATTCCAATCCAAGAACGTGGTATATCTCTCCATCTATTCGTATCATCTTTAGTTTCTTTCATCAGTGTCTTATAATTTTCTGCATACAGGTCTTTTGTCTCCTTAGGTAGGTTTATTCCTAGGTATTTTATTCTTTTTGTTGCAATGGTAAATGGAAGTGCTTCCTTAATTTCCCTTTCAGATTTTTCATCATTAGTGTATAGGAATGAAAGAGATTTCTGTCCATTAATTTTGTATCCTGCTACTTTACCAAATTCATTGATTAGCTCTAGTAGTTTTCTGGTAGCATCTTTAGGATTCTCTATGTATAGTATCATGTCAACTGCAAACAGTGACAGCTTTCCTTCTTCTTTTCCTGTTTGGATTCCTTTTAATTCTTTTTCCTCCCTGACTGCTGTGGCTAAAACTTCCAAAACTATGTTGAATAATAGTGGTGAGAGTGGGCAACCTTGTCTTGTTCCTGATCTTAGTGGAAATGGTTTCAGGTTTTCACCATTGAGGGCGATGTTGGCTGTGGGTTTGTCATATATGGCCTTTATTATGTTGAGAAAAGTTCACTCTATGCCTACTTTCTGCAGGGTTTTTATCATAAATGGGTGTTGAATTTTGTCAAAAGCTTTCTCTGCATCTATTGAGATGATCATATGGTTTTCCTCCTTCAATTTGTTAATATGGTGTATCACGCTGATTGATTTGCATATATTGAAGAATCCTTGCATTCCTGGGAGAAAACCCACTTGATCATAGTGTATGATCCTTTTAATGTGCTGTTGGATTCTGTTTGCTAGTATTTTGTTGAGGATTTTTGCATCTATGTTCATCAGTGATATTGGCCTGTAGTTTTCTTTCTGTGACATCCTTGCCTGGTTTTGGTATCAAGGTGATGGTGGCCTCGTAGAATGAGTTTGGGAGTGTTCCTCCCTCTGCTATATTTTGGAAGAGTTTGAGAAGGATAGGTGTTAGCTCTTCTCTAAGTCTTTGACAGAATTCGCCTGTGAAGCCATCTGGTCCTGGGCTTTTGTTTCTTAGAAGAGTTTTAATCACAGTTTCAATTTCAGTGGTTCTGACTGGTCTGTTTATATTTTCTGTTTCTTCCTGGTTCACTCTTGGAAGGTTGTGCATTTCTAAAAATTTGTCCATTTCTTCCAGGTTGTCCATTTTATTGGCATAGAGTTGCTTGTAGTAATCTCTCATGATCCTTTGTATTTCTGCAGTGTCAGTGGTTACTTCTCCTTTTTCATTTCTAATTTTATTGATTTGAGTCTTCTCCCTTTTTTTCTTGATGAGTCTGGCGAATGGTTTATCAATTTTATTTATCTTCTCAAAGAACCAGCTTTTAGTTTTATTGATCTTTGCTCTCATTTCCTTCTTTTTCATTTATTTCTGATCTGATATTTATGATTTCTTTCCTTCTGCTAACTTTGGGGTTTGTTTGTTTTTCTTTCTCTAATTGCTTTAGGTGTAAGGTTAGGTTGTTTGAGATGTTTCTTCTTTCTTAAGGTAGGATTGTATCGCTATAAACTTCCCTCCTAGAACTGTTTTTGCTGCATCCCATAGGTTTTGGGTTGTCGTGTTTTCATTGTCATTTGTTTCTAGGTATTTTTTGATTTCCTCTTTGATTTCTTCAATGATCTCTTGGTTATTATTAGTGTATTGTTTAGCCTCCATGTGTTTGTATTTTTTACAGACTTTTTCCTGTAATTGATATCTAAGGTCTCATAGCATTGTGGTCAGAAAAGATACTTAATACGATTTCAATTTTCTTAAATTTACCAAGGCTTGATTTGTGATCCAAGATATGATCTATCCTGGAGAATGTTCCATGAGCACTTGAGAAGAAAGTGTATTCTGTTATTTTTGGATGGAATGTCCTATAAATATCAGTTAAGTCCATCTTGTCTAATGTGTCATTTAAAGCTTGTGTTTCCTTATGTATTTTTATTTTGGATGATCTGTCCATTGGTGAAAGTGGGATGTTAAAGTCCCCTACTATGGTTGTATCACTGTCGAATTCCCCTTTTATGGCTGTTGGTATTTGCCGTATGTATTGAGGTGCTCCTATGTTGGGTGCATAAATATTTACAATTGTTATATCTTCTTCTTGGATCAATCCCTTGATCATTATGTAGTGTCCTTCTTTATCTCTTGTACTAGTCTTTGTTTTAAAGTCTATTTTGTCTGATATGAGAATTGCTACTCCAGCTTTCTTTTGATTTCCATTTGCATGGAATATCTTTTTCCATCCCCTCACTTTCAGTCTGTATGTGTCCCTAGGTCTGAAGTGGGTCTCTTGTAGACAGCATATATACGGATCTTGTTTTTGTATCCATTCAGCCAGTCTATGTCTTTTGGTGGGAGCATTTAATCTATTTACACTTAAGGTAAGTATCCATATGTATGTTCCTATTACCATTTTCTTAATTGTTTTGGGTTTGTTATTGTAGGTCTTTTCCTTCTCTTGTGTTTCCTGCCTAGAGAAGTTCCTTTAGCATTTATTGTAAAGTTGGTTTGGTGGTGCTGAATTCTCTTAGCTTTTGCTTGTCTGTAAAGGTTTTAATTTCTCCATCAAGGATGAATGAGATCCTTGCTGC
This sequence comes from Mesoplodon densirostris, assembly GCF_025265405.1. Lineage (NCBI taxonomy): Eukaryota > Metazoa > Chordata > Mammalia > Artiodactyla > Ziphiidae > Mesoplodon > Mesoplodon densirostris. The sequence goes on along the minus strand of NC_082666.1, from coordinate 51,194,957 downwards.
ATAGAGAAATCTCGGTTGTAGGTTTTTACCTTTCATCACTTTAAATATGTCTTGCCACTCCCTTCTGGCTTGCAGAGTTTCTGATGAAAGATCAGCTGTTAACCTTATGGGGATTCCCTTGTATGTTATTTGTTGTTTTTCCCTTGCTGCTTTTAATATTTTTTCTTTGTATTTAATTTTTGATAGTTTGATTAATACGTGTCTTGGAGTGTTTCTCCTTGGATTTATCTTGTATGGGACTCTGTGCTTCCTGGACTTGATTATCTATTGCCTTTCCCATATTAGGGAAGTTTTCAACTATAATCTCTTCAAGCATTTTCTCAGTTCCTTTCTTTTTCTCTTCTTCTTCTGGGACCACTATAATTCGAGTGTTGGTGCATTTAATGTTGTCCCAGAGGTCTCTGACACTGTCCTCAATTCTTTTCATTCTTTTTTCTTTATTCTGCTCTGCAATAGTTATTTCCACTATTTTATGTTCCAGGTCACTTATCCATTCTTCTGCCTCAGTTATTCTGCTATTGATCCCTTCTAGAGAATCTTAAATTTCATTTATTGTGTTGTTCATCATTGTTTGTTTGCTCTTTAGTTCTTGTAGGTCCTTGTTAAATGTTTCTTGTATTTTCTTCTTTCTATTTCCAAGATTTTGGATCATCTTTACTATCATTACTCTGAATTCTTTTTCAGGTAGACTGCCTATTTACTCTTCATTTGTTAGGTCTGGTGGGTTTTTACCTTGCTCTTTCATCTGCTGTGTGTTTCTCTGTCTTCTCAGTTTGTTTAACTTACTGTGTTTGGGGGTCTCCTTTTCGTAGGCTGCAGGTTCGTAGTTCCTGTTGTTTTTGGTGGCTGCCCTCAGTGGCTAAGGTTGATTCAGTGGATTGTGTAGGATTCCTGGTGGAGGGGACTAGTGCCTGTGTTCTGGTGGATGAGGCGGGATCTTGCCTTTCTGGTGGGAAGGTCCACGGCTGGTGGTGTGTTTTGGGGTGTCTGTGACCTTATTATGATTTTAGGCAGCCTCTCTGCTAATGGGTGGCGTTGTGTTCCTGTCTTGCTAGTTGTTTGGCAGGGTCCCAAATAGCAGTCAGTAGTGGGAGAAGAAGGAAATGCTGGAACAGGAGTGGAATCCTGCCTTATTTCTATTGATCCACTCCCCTGAGGCCAACAGCTCAATTGTAACTATCTTAGCACAGCAGAGAGGTAGGGGCAAAGCTAGGGTCAGTAGTCTTATCTTTGAATGTTATGGTTACCTTGGATTGGACTCATTCTCATTACTGAACTGGAACTTTTTTGCGTGTGATCTACACTGATGTAAGATTCTTATCACCTGAGAGAGACTAGAAAAGCCACGGCCTGTAAGAATTTTATCCAGGAACAATGGGAGGACCACCATACTGAATATATTTTTTTCAAGGGTGAAAAAGAATAAGGTCACATTTGGGTTACAGTATGAGTTATACTCACTAGAGAACCAGTTATGTACATGGCTTTGGTTTGTTTTAAAAAACTTACTCTTGGCTATTTTGAAGAGAATGGATTGGAGAGGGGGCAAGAGTGAAGTTGGGAGACTTAAAATTGGAGGGCACTGTAGTATTCTGGTTGAGAGATGATTACAGAAATGGCAATAAGGAGAGAGGCAGAAACCCAACACACATCGGAAGGTACAAGCAGTAGGAATGGAGGATAGATTCAAAGTGGGGGCAAGGGAGAGGGAGGCATCAAGGATTTGTCTAGGTTTCTGAGCAACTGGGGAGAAGATCTTGGCCAAACTGTGAGCTGGAGAACCCTGCAGGAGAAGCAGGTTTGGCAAAGGAAGGAGAGGGGGGCCCCCTAATAAATCCAAACTTTAGCAAGTTGCTGAGGCTATTTTAGAACAGTCTTCCGAAGAGCTTTGGTTTCTTTGAGGTGTCTCAATGAACAGAAGGCCAATGCTGGAACCTGAGATGTATTTTTAAAACTGACATATGGGTTGGCTAGAGTCAAGCTTTCATTTAGCTTGGGAGCCACAAAGTATGCTGTGACATCTCTGCACCCTGCCCTGCTCTATACATCTGGGCTGGGTTCTGATGGAGAAATACATATGATCTCTCTCACTGCTGCTTCCCAAGGGAAGGCCTTGCTTTTCAAAGCACCAAATGTGGGCTTACACTTGTCGACAGAGGCCAACATCTACAGGTACCATTTAATGGCTTCAGAGGACCTCAGAGCATGACTGGGAATAACCATCTTCCCTGGCAACAGGCAGAGAAACTGTACATTTATTTCCCAGTGTTCAGGGTAGAAACATCTGTCTAAAGCTGCAAGGTCTCGGTGGATGAAAGCAGCTGGGAACCCGTGGGGCTCATTCATCTTAACACCACATTGTTACAGATGTTTGCAGCTGCTGAGAGCCCAGTCCGACACTCATGGCCTCCATTCATCTAGGACTGGGCAGTGGGATGACCCTGAAGATTCCCCACATGAGGCAAGACCCACCTCCAGCCTCAGCAAAGCTAACATGGGGATTAGGTTTAAAACATCAGTCTTGAACAAAGGGCAGTTTTTCTTGGCTCCTGCTACTGAGGTTATACTCCCTATGGCCTTGGATTTGGTGATAAAGAACCAGTTACACATGGTGTGATTTTCAAAGTGCTGCCTCACTACTTAAATCAGCAACATAAACATGAGATGACCTAGTCGCAAGTTTTTTTCCTCCTCAATAAGTCAAATGCATGTAGGCCTTCCAAGCAGCTGTTTGTAGGAATTGCTGTTCAGATCTCCAAAATTCTGAACCAAAATGAGGGAAAACAACAACAAAAAATGTGCGAGAGAGCTTGGCTGAACAGTCCTCTAAGTATGGTTTTTAAGTCCTTTAGAATGAAAGAATTTTTATAAGACTGCTTTATGTGTACGTACAATCTGTAAAGACAAAATACCAGTTTTTTCTCAAACCTAGGCAAAAAGTGAAATTTTACCATTTGCTTTCAGAAAAATTATTAAAAATTATGACTTCCTTAATGTCAATTTCCTTGGTTTGAAAATTGCTCTAAGGTTATGAATATGTCAACATTAGGAGAAGCTGGGTGAATGGTATATGGAAACTCTAGGTACTATTTTTGCAACTTATCTGTAAGTCTAAAGTAATTTCAAATTAGAAAATAAAATTTTAAAAATTAGAACTTGGTTCCGTAGTCTCTGAATTTTCCCAACTATGACTTCTTACTCGAAAAGTGTTCTAACCCATCGGTAAATATATATTTATATATGACCATCTTTGGACGGGATCATGAAAAAATAAATGAGGTGGGCACATACATTTTATGTCAGTCTAAAGTTTGCAATAATTGACCCAACATGCCAGCAGAGCACCATCAGCTAACTGTGTAAGAAAGAGCCTCATTTTTCACCTTCAGATGGAAAAGGTCCTGGCTGATTCAAATGGATTTGGCTTTAGATCTGAAAACCACTGCATCCTCTGGGGAAAACCAAACAGATGTGTGTCTGCTTTGCTGAAGTGCTGCCTTGTTGAGAAAAATACAATTTCATCACATCTGGTTCTAAATCGCAAGATGAGTGGATTCTATCACTCATATAGATTTTAATCTTCCATTTTATGCACTTATTTATTTATTTGCACTTATTTATTTAGCTAACTCATGATGCAAATATATGATCAGATTTACTTTTCATATGCTGTCACCACTGAGTTATCTATATTTAAACTTGGTTGATATTTGGACTTGCAATATGTTTTTATCCTCTAATTATATGACAAAAATGTAGTTTGTATTAATACACTATTCTGATAGATAAAACTATTATGTAGCATATACAAGTATTATTGGATTCTGAATAAATTTAATAAACTGTACTCACAGAAAAAAAATCAAGGATTTCTATCAAGCATTAAGATTTCCCTTCATGATCCTGAAGGATCTCAAGACTTATTCTAAGTATGCTTAAGAATCAGTTAATAAGAGAAATACAGTAAGTGGCATATCAGAAAAAAAAGCTTTTCTTGGACTTGAATACAAGCAAATTTGGTGAAATGGCAATAACAGAGGGACCTCAGAGAACATTTGGTCTAATCTCCATGTTTGGGGATTTTAGGAAATTTAAATGACTGATGCTGAAAATTTGGGGCTGGGGTAGGTTACTAGATTTCTTTGACAATCTGATAAAGCTATAGATATTCTACCCAGAAAATGCATTCTTAAACACTTTGAATATAATTTGGAGGGGTTTGTAGAACCCATGGAGTATTTTTTTTCTTTATTTTTGCAAAACAAAACAAAAGACAAGCACCACCATAAATTTGTAAACGTGTTTATGACTGAATAGGCAAGGGAAAACTAAAGAAAGATATACACTAAATTGTTATCTTCAGTTACATCTGGAGTTTGGGATTGGAGTGGGTTGGAGAGAAAGAAAGAAACGTAATTTTATTGGAACTTTAGACACTGGTATTGGTTAAATTATTAGTACCAGGACATATTACTTTTGAAACACAAAAGCAGGAAATGAAGGAGTGAAGCAGGGAAGGAGGGGTGGGTGGAGGTTGCAGGGAGGGAGGGAGAGAGAGAGAGACCCTCTTTGGAATGAAATGATAAAGTTAGGTTTGAGTGATCTGATTGCAGCTCCTCTGCTGAAAGCCTTGTACCCCAGGCTCCAGGACCCAATAGCTCTTTTCCCTGGGAATTTACAAAACACCCTCTAAGCCTCTAGACTCCCTCTCAGAGTCCCCAGTGAGAAGGAAGAAGCCAGTACTTTGGACTCTCTTTACTATTAAAGAGATGGTGAAGGGAGCCATGTGTACTGAGCTCCAGCCAGGCACTTCGCATATATGATCTCCTGTGATCCTTACACAGACCCTTTGGGGAGAGAAAATAGGAAGGTCAACAGCATACATCACTGACCCAGAGCTTGACGACAATAATAATCTCATCTATTCTGGGAGGCCTTTACCATACTTGAGGGGTAACCTTGCACCCATCTTCCCCTCACAGGAACTAGAGGTATTCTCAGCTCCATTGTACAGGTGAGGAGTTGAGATTGCAGTCAAAGAGCTAGTTGAGAGCAGCAGGAATCAAGCCAATCTGTTTGCTCACACCCACTGCTCCTCTCAACACATGCTTGTTCCCCACGCAGCAGCTGGAGTGGTTCTTTTAAAAATCAAGGGAGATTACTTCACATCTCTGCTTAAAACCCTTCACGGACTCCCCATCGCCCTTAGAATAAAATTTGAAAACCTGACTGAGGCCTTAGATAATCTGACTTTCTTCAACTCTCCCCATCTCCTCACTCTAGCCACACCTTCTTGCTGTTTCTCAAACTTTCCAAGCATGGTCCCACCTCAGGGCCTGGGCACTTGCTCTCCCCCCTGCTTGGAGCGTGCTTTCCCCAATGTCCAAGGACTCTGTCTCTCATGCCATTCAGATGTTGTTCCAATATCACTTTCTCGGAGTGGCCCTTCTGCCATTATAAAGCAGCATTCTGTCACTCTCTAGTTAATTTTCTTCACAGCACTGATCACCAGCTGACATATCATAAATGTGATTACAGTGTGCCTCTCTCTTCCACTCAGCTATAAGCTCAAGGAGAGTGAGAACTTAGTCTTCATTCTTCTCTGAATATTTACTTATTTATTTATTTGGCTGCGCCAGGTCTTAGTTAAGGCACGAGGGATCTTCGTTGTCACATGCGAGATCTAGTTTTCTGACCGGGGATCGAACCCAGGCTTTTTGCATTGGGAAGCGTGGAGTCTTAACCACCGGACCACCAGGGAAGTCTCATGGGACCCTTTACTGCAGTGCTGGCACCTGGACAAATGTCCCCTCGAGCAACAGAATACAAAGAAACTGTAAGGGCGTAGAAATAACTGCACGCATGCACAGTTGGGCCAAATTATGAACAAGATACAAAAAGGCCAAAACCCAACTGCCACTTCTGAGGTGCCAGGAGCAAAAGCCGGGTACCACGCACGATCCCTGCACACAGCACCGCCAGCGGGGTGAGCAGACCACTAAGCCACCCCTCCAGTCTTACCCATTGATTCGCCCCCTCCCCACCCCCGACCGCATTTAAGGCACCAGCTTGCCCCAGCTCAGGGAGTGAGCAAGGGAACCTGTTATTTGTTTTCACTCCCTCCTGCTACAGCATGAGTCCCAATAAAGCCTTGCCTGAATTCCTCATTTGGCCTTTTATCAATTTCTATTGAGTCCAAGAACCCAGGTCGGTAACATCCCCAGTAAAAGTCAAAAAAGTGCCTGGAACCTGACAGGGGCTCAATCATCAATGCACTCATCAATATTTGCTGAGTGATTGAATGAATAAATGCATAAATCAGTGAATGAAAGCTACCTCTCCTCAGGGCAGTAAGTTACAAATGGAAAATGGTGGGACTGAATATTCAATTCAGCTTAAAAAACCTAAGCCTGAGCCTGCTCTCCAAATAGACGGCTGGCTGAGCGATTTACACTTAGCTTTCATTTCCCAACATTTCCTGAGTTCATTCATTTAATCTTTTCTGCATTAACATAAATCAAGTGCCCGCCATTTCAAGTATAAATTAAATTCAGTCCAACTCTACTACTTACTTATAGAGACTTTTACAACAGCGGTATTTGGTGAATGTGAAATATGCTGCACACTTATCTTGATGTCATTTCTCTAATTCTGCTGATATAGTCTGACCTAGGTTAAAACTGGGCACCCTGAGAAGTTAAAGATATTGGTGGAATAGAACCAAGGCATCATATTTAATCAAGACAGCTGAAGACAGATTTTATCTTTTTGTTTTCACGCTTTTGCAATATGTAGTTTTATATTTTGCCAAAAAATTCAGGGGGAGTGATGCACTTCCTAAGCTTTTTGTATGACAGTCCTTGGGAGATCAGCCTCTAATGAATATTAATAGCTTTGAAAAGACTGGATCTAGAAGAGATAATCCTAGGACTGGTTGAAGTCCTAGGATTCAACCGAGGACTTCACTAATTCTACTTTGTGTGCCACTAATTCTACTTTGCCTGTAAATTGCAGTTACAGAAACAATTTGTCAAGAAACACTGTACATGATTTTTTTTAATTATTAAATGTACTTATAAAATTTTAAAAGATGTACCCTGAAAATTAGTTTTCTATGTCTTGAATCTCTAGATAGAAAAAAGATGGAGGTAAACTGCTGCTGGGTGTTGACAGGGTCAAGAAAACAGTGCTGTTCAATTACCATCTGCAAAGAAGTAGTATAAATGATCCTAATACTACTAAATAAGCATGAAATCTGAAAATACTACAGAGTTCAGGTCTTGCTTGTGTTCTGCATAGAACCAGAGAGACGACATAGGGAGTCAGAATGCCTGGATGCCATTCAGTCCAACAAATATTACCGGAGCTAATCACGTGTGAGGCACTGATCCTGCCTGTGACTTGGGGTCGGTCATTTTACTGCTTTGGGCAGTTTCCTCATCTGTAAATTGGGCGTAAATCCTGCTCTACTGACTTTACATCTCAGTGATGACAATCAAGGGTGAAGAATGAACTGCTAAGCATGACAAATCTTCTGGCTGTTGTTGCTGTTATTATTATGATTGCAAGTAAATACAACAATTTCACCTGTTCTGTAGATATCTTTGGTTCTCACACATAAGATAGTTAAGGACAATAATTTTTTTTCTTTTCTTTTTTTTTTAGTTTATCATAGATTTAAATCACTTCGTGTTCCAAGCAAGCAACAATTGAGCTGACTATTGCTTGAAGACACTCTCACCTCTACTTATGCCCTGATCTTTGGAGAATATATGAAGTACTTAGTATGCAATATCTAAAGAGAAAAGACAATAAAGTTGGATTTATTATTACTGATTTCTGTTCTTCTTTTTATTATTTTTTTTTTTGCGGTACACGGGCCTCTCACTGTTGTGGCCTCTCCCGTTGCAGAGCACAGGCTCCGGACACGCAGGCTCAGTGGCCATGGCTCACAGGCCCAGCCGCTCCGCGGCATGTGGGATCTTCCCGGACCAGGGCATGAACCCGTGTCCCCTGCATCGGCAGGTGGGCTCTCAACCACTGCACCACCAGCATAATGCTTGGGTCATAATACTCATCACATGTGTAATATCTTGTTTAATGTTTGTCTTCACCACTGAGACTAGAAGATACGTGAATTGTTCACCAGCTCACACACAGGGCCTTCACAGGGTAGACACAAAATACACACAATAAATATTTGTTTGACGAATGAATAAGAATCTAACTCAGACTCTGTGCTTATAAAAGGGAAGTATCAAACATTAATCTAGAACTTACTACATGCCACCTACTTTCTAAGTGTTTCTGTATATATTAACTCATTTAATCCTTACAACAAATATATGAAGTAGGTGCCAGGATGGCCACTTTACAGGTGAAGAAGTGAGGACCCAGAGAGGTTAAGTAACTTTCCTAATGTCCTATAGCTAGTAAGTGGTAGAACTAGAACACAAAGCTAGAAGGCTGGTTCCAGAATCTGTACGCTTTAATCACTGCACTGATACAGGGTGAATGTCTGTGGACACTGTCTGTGTATGTGTCTCAAAGCTCCAGCTTCCTGACAGCTGACCATCACCCACATTGATTTAGCCTCTTGACATTCCCTATGTCTATGTATAAATGTCCTCTTAGGTAAGAGAAGGAAAATGGGAAAAGAACATTTAGAAACGTTTTTGTGGCTTATCAAAGATGCTAAGACTAAAGGAAAATAATTAGGCTGATTTAGAGCTTCATCCCAAACAGTCATGACCATGTAAAGCCAGGTCCCAGGGCATGATGGCCAGGGCAAGACAGTTAATGTGGGGTGAGCTTAAACTGAAGGTCCGAAAAAAATACTGAGGAACATGTTAAGTCCTGAGTGAGTCCTTCTTTCAAATTGCTTTTTGCCATCTTTCTCCCATTCTGCTTCATTTCTCATAGATTCTTATGGGAATCAAACCCCACAACTCTAGGAAGATGAACTCCGAGTGATTTCTGCCATTGCCAAACCCGTAGAAGGAACCACCAGGGATTGGTCACAAACTGCTTTGGGACCCAGGACTGCAGCTCAGAAGACTGGGAACACAGCAGAGTCTTGGAAGATCATCATATAGAAACCTACAAAAGTCAAATTCTGATTATGGGCTTAGTAAGAATGTGCAACCTGGGTTGGCCACCAAGCAAGGCGTATATCAGACTGGAAAGCCAATCTGTGAATTCATACGTATGTGTTAAGTTCCTACCACTTGCCACAGATTGGGCCTCCAGGGTTATAACTGGTATATCCATGGCAGCCATCCATGTTCATGCCCATAAGAACCAGAATTCTAGAGAGGGCATCCTAGGCTTCCCAGGCCTGCTTCCTGCCGTGCTTCTCACTACAGCTGCATTTCTGCTGAGGTTCTGCTCACCAGCCTTGAAATAAATTTCTCCCCCACCACCTCCAATTGATTGTCTGTTGGCTTAAACTGCTCAGGATAGTGTTTCTTGTTACAAAAAAAAAAAAAAAAAAAATCCCTATTCAAAGTCACTGGGAACAGATTTGGTTCTAGAAGTCAAAATTTTTCAGAATTTAGAATGGCAACATGGTACATATACTGCCTGTTACATAACACCCCCAGCAGGCCCAGGGACAGCATCTTGGAATCAAACACGTTAATATCTTCACAGTGAAACATAAGAATGTTCATACTAAGTTAAATAAATAAAGAATATAAGTAGCCTCATGCCAGATGAAAACACTTGTGGTTTTCAGACCTTTTCTGGATTCCAGAATGGCTAATAATGGGTTGTAGACCCATATTTATAACCCGAAGTCCAATACAGTGGGCTTTACAAACCTGGAAGTGGTCAGGGTGGAGTGGAAGACAGGGCTCAGTGTGTCTATCAGAAAGCCTATGGGCTTTTTCATCAGCCCTCTCCTCACTTCATTTCTCTTTCCTCAGCATCCTCCCCCCAAGGTATTCCCAAACTTGATGGATTTCAAGCATACATCTTACCATCTGTTCATCAATCAAACTGCAGCTAAAAATGTGGGACTAGAAAAGGCACAGAATAAGTAAGGAAGACTGATGGAAAACTGACTTGTCCATTAGACAGCAGAGCACTGATGCACCCAGCAGGAGGAAGAGGCTGATCTGTTTCTTTATGAACATTTTTTAAAAGTCTGATATTTACTCAGTGCTTACTGTAGCAAAGGGCCATGTTAAGCCCTTAAATATAAAGTTTCATTTCATCCGTTCAGTAAATTTTAGGGGGTAGGTGTTATTATTACCCCATGTGATCTGTGAGGACACAGTGACTTAGTAAGGTTAAATAACTTGCCTGTAAGTGGCAGAACTGGGATTCCAACCTAGACTGTGTGGACACCAGATCCCACACTCATCATCTGTTTAATGTTGTGTAAATAAAGTCATCTACACTGAGTGGTACTCAAATCCAGTTTCCTCAGTTACAAGCATCACTTAGGGAGGAAAGAAGGGTCATATGCTTTGTTGTTGTTGTTTTGTTTTGTTTTCATTGTTGCTTGGTATGAACAGGACAGGAAGGGGTGTGTGTGTGTGCGTGCGTGTGTGTGTGTGTGTGTGTGTGTGTTCATAGGTGGGGAGGAATCTCATGGAGAAGTAGTTTTTCAAACCCTCATTGGTTGAGATACCACATATACAGGCAGCACTTGTGCACAGAGATCCAGGCAGGTGACCAGGATGCTGTGAAGTGAATCTCTCATTTGGGCACATAATTCCACTCCTGCGGGATGTGTGAAGCTGACTTGAGAACATCAGTGCCATTGCCCATCACGGACCTCTAGTTCATGTCTAGGCAACAGCTGCTGCTTCTTCAAAAGAAATCCAGGCTCAGCTGAATTCCGATCTCAGAATAATACATGACACTTTCCACTCCCAACTCAGAATTCAAGGGGAAGATGAGCTGCTCCAGGACCCCTAAGATTCATTTCCCAGGGTCACTATTCCCTTTTCTGCAGCCTCCTACACCTAGAAGGGAGGCCTGGCTTCAATCAGAATAGTCTCCCCTCCCCCAAGAGTGCTTTGGAAACAAGCTCTCCAAGTTCATTACCAGCTCAGAGAGGTGGAGGGGAATGGGCAGGGACACTTGGATTTTTCTTGCAGAATCCCATGCCTGTGTAGGCAAGACAGAATTTGCAAGCACACACTGGATTATCCTAGGTGCCAATTTCAGCAGAGGAGCATCCAAGTTTGCCACAAGCAAGGGCAGAGTGAGAGCTACATGCTTCCCTACAAGCACATCTGGGCATTCCAGGGCAAGGAGAGCAGAAAGCCTTCAAGGTTTGACTCCTTGCCCATCTGGAAGAGTGGGTAGGGCAAGGAGTGGTGGAGTTCAAGGTCACTTGATGCAGCCCTGAGACATTGCTGCTTCCTTTTTTTTTTTTTTCCCCTAGATCCAAAGCTAAGCCTCTGGTACAATCCACAGACTTCATGTTCCACAAAAGAAGAAACTTCAGTAACTGATAAGGCACCAACGTGCCAGCATCCCAAAAGAGCGCCTGGTTATCTCCTAGGTAAAAGAAAACGCCAGTAAGAGTGAACACCTCACCTGCCAGACAATTCCTAGGTGGCCAACGTCAGACATTCCCTCAGAGTGACTGATTTGAAGAGAGATGTCTACACAGACAAGCATGACCTTTTCACAGGCAGCTGCCTTTCTGCCCCAGCTCCTCAAATGGTGCCTTAATGTCAGTCTAGGAGTCATGTCTTCCATAATTACGTGTGTAAAAGTCACTACTAGGGACCTCCCTGGTTGCACAGTGGTTAAGAATCCGCCTGCCAATGCAGGGGACATGGGTTTGAGCCCTGGTCCGGGAAGATCCCACATGCTGCAGAGCAACTAAGCCCATGCGCCGCAACTACTGAGCCTGCGCTCTAGAGCCCGCAGGCCACAACTACTGAGCCCACGTGCTGCAACTATTGAAACCTGCGCTTCACAAGGCAGGAGCCCATGCTCCGCCACGAGAAGTCACCGTAATGAGAAGCCTGCGCAACACAACAAAGAGTAGCCCCCACTAGCCACAACTAGAGAAAGGCCGTGTGCAGCAACGAAGACCCAACGCAGCCAAAAAAAAAGTCGCTAATAAAATCTCAGGTTTTCTAACTAACTAACTTGAGAGATGAATTTAATCCATTTGTTGGCTCTTATCCCTCTACCCTCAAGTTCAAATGCACAAAAGGAATGCAGAGAACAATAAAGATTCTGTTCATATTTTTTGCCTTGTCTTTGATCTAGTTGGGAATCTGTGTTCCAACACTGGGTGGGAAATGAATGCCACTGGAATTTCAATCTACCTGTCCAAACTTATTCCCGTCATGCCTTTCAGGAACACTCACAGAGGTTGCCCTACCCACTCTTCTGCTTCATTGGTTCAGTCTTTGCCCTCCCTCCTGGGGTCAGGCTCTCCAGCGGGCTTTCCAACCTAGCCCACCTGGCCCCATTTGGCCTAATAAGGTGGTTATTAATCTGTGGGCGTGGCTACCTAGCCTTAGCCCAGCCCACCATTTCTGGCTCCACAGAGTTGTATCCCAACCCACCTCCAATTTAGTAGCTCCATGTCACACTTTAGGTAAAATCCATCCTTTAATAGCAGCCACTGCAAACTGAATGTTTGGTCTCTATCCTTCTTAACGGCTATCTATGCATTCAGCAGCTATTTATTGAGGGGGCCATAGAGTAGGCACTGTGAAAGGAGACATCATGATGGAAAAACAGTGACCTTGTGATGAAGGAGCTCATGATCCAGTAGGTCTGTGCCTCTCACTCTTTGATGTGCACAGGAGCCACCTGGGGATATTGTGAAAATGAAGATTCTGTTCTAGCAATTTGATATGGGATGGGGTCTGAGATTCTGCATTTTTAACGATTTCCCACGTGATCCCAAAGCAAATCATACTTGGAATACAAGGTAACAGGAAAGTGAATGGGCAGGCAGAGGGGGTGCCCACATGGATACCTCTAACTTGGTCAGTGATATTGCAGCTGAGACTCAGAGGATGAATAGGAGTTGGCCCAAAATAGATGGGTTTGGTCTGTTTGGGGAAATAAGGGGTGGCAGAGGCAAAAGATAAAGTAAAAATGTCCAGTTTCCATTCACTGCAGTCCCGAAGGCTGAACAGAAGGAAGTGTTTCAAGATGATTTATCGATATGACTTACTGTCAGGGGAGATGCAACCTATCAGAGGTGATGGCTTCGGGGCATGTCTAAAATGACTGGGTCGCAGGCTCCAGGGCTCCTGGCCCTGCCAAAGATTCCTGTGCCCCAATATTGCCACATATGTAGCATACTCAAGGGCACCATGTGTGCTGGGACAATGGGCATAGCAGGGTAGATAAAGGACTGGCTGGGCTGACTTTGGCACTGAGTCAAATTCTGGAAGCTTTGCCAAGCTCTGAGGAAGGATAGAAAGTCTCAAGAATGTCTGCGGCTGGGTTTCCCATCACCTGGTAGAACAGGGACTGTACTCAGATATAATTAAATTAAGGAAAATAAACATGACATTCCATGGATACTCCATTCACACCGAAGTTTGTGATTCACACACACTTCAGAAGTTTAAGGAATTCAAAATGGTTTAATCTGTAGGTGACACCATAAGCCATTAGGAGACACTCTGGCTTTAGGTTCACACTACGGATGCCAGGGGACAAAGGGAAAGGCCCAGAGTAACACTCTGAGTGCTTCTCACCAGCCCTAGGAACACCTCTGCTACACTCCCTTCAATTAACAGGTCTTGGTTGAGTTTACAACTTCAGAACAATGTTCTAAAATGAACCACTTGGAAGTTCGACACAGAGGTCAACACACCAATGAACTGCAGAGGCCCTCAATGAGATGTGAGATCTTTGAAAATACCCTCAAGGGAGGAGATGGTATATGCAGAATGACCAGCCGTCATTCTGGTCACTGCAGACATCAGCGGAAACCTGGCCTCTGAAGTCATCGGAGAGGCAAATAAGGGGGGAAAACTCTTCTGTAATATTCTAAGCCCACTCAGAGCAATTCAGAATGGGAAACAGTTAAGAGAACAATATATCTTAAAACAATGAAAATAAACAGAAAAAAATACTCTTGGGAGCCAGAACATGATTCATTTTCTCAGTTTGCCGTGGCAGTTTGTTAAGGGCAGGAGAAGGCTGGCTCTTGAGAGTTAGGACTCTGGGAAAAGGAGCACTCAGATGGATGTGGTGTCTGTTTCATGGATTCAAGCTTAAGCCAGCTCACCAGTGTTGCCCCTTTGCTGCAACAGAATTCCCTGCGGGGCCCCAAGAGTGCCACTTGCCTTATAGGAGCTCTGCAGAGCTGTTCCTTAAACTACCCAACCTGATCAACCTTTCTGGATGTAGCAAGACATCCCTACTTACTCCCTGACTAGGTACTCTCACCATCCTCATCTTCAGCCAGGCACACCTTCTCAGGGTAGATGGCGAGGCTTGGAGAACGTGTTGAGACCACAGACCATGAAGGGCTGGATCAGAGCCCCCCGGCCTCTTCCTTCTCAAGCAGCCTCTCTTGGTCTGTGACTCCTTCCTGCCTCCCAAACAACAAGAAGGAAAGCAGGCCCTAGGGGAAATTATAGGCGGCAAGTGTTTACGGAGCATTTCAAACTGTGTCTCTTGAAGCTTTAAGGTTCCACTTCATGAGTGAAAGAAGCTACTTCATCTTGGAGGAGTGGGGGTGAGACTCTGAGCCTTTCACCCACCACGGCAGACAACGCAGATCCAATTTTACTCATCTTATTTAAGGTTCAAGGCCTTTTGTTGGTTGGTTGGTTGATTGGTTGGTTGGTTTGAAAAATATAAAAAGGCTTGAAACCAAGAAAATGGTGTGTCTGTATCAATAACATCACACCATATTTTTTGTAGTTACAACTAAAGGGTTGAAGTCAAGACAAAAGCAAAGTGGCTCCAAGGTGGAATTCAAAGGAGATGGAAAATGTCTACAAGAGGTCATCACTAAATACAAAAGCTCATTGGGCCAATGATTTTGCCTATGAAATGAGGGGTTTTGTGGTAGCTGTTCTTAAGTATTTTGTGTGAAAGTAGGCACGATGACTCCTGGTTCCTGCCACGATAATGTTAACTTTCTGAACCCCTCCCTCCCCACTTCAGAACAGTAACCACATGGGTTCTGTCCCACAGCTTGTCAAGCTGCCGTCCTACCTGCCAGAAAAAAAAATTTCCCAGTCAAAGATCAGATTTCACCTGAGACTCTTAGGCCCCAAGAATTTGGCCCCTGCTAATTCAGCAGCCATTTCTTCAATAGGTTCCTCCACTTGAAAATGGCTGGGATTTTGTACATGGCTAGCAAAACTGACTTCTGGGATAAGGGGAAAATTCAACTTTTTTTTTTTTAAAGGGAGAATTTTTCATTTTTTAAGATGATTTTTCCACCCCGGAAAGGATATTCTCTATATTCCCAAAGGAGGAGATGCTGGATCACCCAACAATGAGAAAATAAACAAACAAGTGCCAGGAATCACATCCAAAGAATCAAAAGTTAAACAAACAACATGATTTTCCTCACTTTACTAGAGATTTGTGGTTTTATTTCAGTTGTGAAATCGAACTCCTGATCTCCTTAGAGATCTAAGTGATTTAATCACCATATTTGAAGAGATCCCAGAAAGAACATGGAGACAGGGAAGGGGACAGATTAATCCTCCTGGCTGCTCCTTCCCCAGGCTTCAGAGAATTCAGAGGGAGTCCAACCCTGTAAAGAGGACAGTACTGGGCCTCCCTGGTGGCGCAGTGGTTAAGAGTCCGCCTGCCGATGCAGGGGATACGGGTTCGTGCCCCGGTCTGGGAGGATCCCATATGCCGCGGAGCGGCTGGGCCCGTGAGCCATGGCCGCTGGGCCTGCGCATCTGGAGCCTGTGCTCCGCAACGGGAGAGGCCACAACAGTGAGAGGCCCGCATACAGCAAAAAGAAAAAAAAAAAAAAGAGGACAGTACTTTCTAGAAAGACAAGACTTCCCTTGGGAAGGAAAACTTGACCTCAAGAGGCAACAGGAGCTGAGAGAACATGAGGGCTAGTGATGTAAATCTGCCTTGCACACCAAAGTGCAACACCAATGACTGACCCACACAGCCCCTGGGCCTCTCCTCCCCACTCTCATCTTCTCTCAGGCCCCCTTCTAGTCTGCTTTTAAAGTGGTGACATTGGTGGCGGTGACTGGGGGAGCTGTGAAGCTGGGAATGTAGTGATTTTGAAATGCAAAACTCTTGAGGCAGCCCCAGAGGAAGAGAAAGAACATTCTTTTCCAAATGACACCAAGCAGCCTGAAGTCAATTTATTTGCTTGGAAAAGGTCAGTAAAGTCAGGCTTTTCCCATTAAAAACTGTACACAACCGATCAACATGAGAGATAAACACAGTTCCATGTGCCAAGAGACCCAAAACATGCACACAATTCTCCCAAACTCTCTAGGGTACCAGGCTTATGTGTCACACACACACAGAAGAGATGAGTTGAGTCTTTGGGCATCACAGTGCAGGGCAGTTTAAAAGCGAGCTAAATCAATTTTTTAGGACTGGCATAAATGAGCCCTAGACTGGAAAGGAAAGGTAACATTAGGAACAGTCCAACATCCTTTGGGTAATGTGCTTCACAAAAGCAAAAGACATCAGGCAATCAGCTGCCATTTTCAGAAAAACAATGCTGGGACTTGCACAGCTAAGAGAGAAATTAATTAAGGGAGGAAGGCAGTCTATTCATAAAAACTGGTCCCAGAAGAAAGCAGTGGAACCAAGCTTTTACTCCCAGTCATTTCTGTAAAACTTATTTTGATCAACCAGCCAGATAGGAGCTCTCCTTCTTTTGCAATTCTATAAGATTTCTTTCTTTCTGTGAACTGAATTTCTTCCCCTGTAAGGCAGAGGGAGTCATAAATGCATAACAGGATTGTTGCCTCATGATGTACTAGAATAACCTGTACACCGAAGAGTTCTATTTAGTATTGTCATATTGGTAAAGCTTTTATTCTTAATTTTCACTTTGAGGTGGTTAAGTTCAAGGGCAGGGAGCACTTGGGGCAGTTCCGTCTGTGCCCTGCAATGCCTCACCCGGGCCTGGCCCATCGTAGGCATTCAACGCCTCTTTTGAAATGAACTGAATCCCAGCCAGGGTTGCACACCCCTGACCCTTGTCACGCCCTCAGAGCAGGCACTGTCATTGGCAATCCTTTTCCATAATCGAATGTCAGCACTTGAGAGGACCCTGGAAGTCGTCTAGTTTCATCCCTTTCTACCTAACAATATTGCGAAAAATGCAGGGTTCCCAACTTTTAAGTAAGGGTGGGATTCAATTCTAAGCTATGCATTAACTGTTGTCCCTGGAGGATAACCTTCCTCCGCTCTCTCGACTTTATACTCTTTTGTGCAAGAAACAGGGGTATCTCCAATTAAGGCTTCAAGGAGATGAGGGAGGAAAAGGACAAAGGAAGCTAGTTTCCAACCTGTGTCCAAAACGCAAAAAAAATTCCCGATTATACCGAATGCTCAATTCATCTGGGAGACAGAGGATGATGCTAGGGAACAGGACCAGGGACATCCTTTTCTCTTCTCTGAGAATATCATCTTTCCTTTAAGAAAGATCAACATTTTCCTTTCCTTTCGGAATTTTTTTTCTAAGTCACATTTGCTCTACAGACATAGAAAACAAAGTGACGGTTACCAAAGGGTTTGGGATTAACATATATACACTACTATATATAAAATAGATAAACAATAAGGACCTACTGTATAGCACAGGGAACTACACTGAATATTTTGTAATAACCTATAAGGGAAAAGAATCTGAAAAAGAGATATATATATATATGTATAACTGAATCACTTTGCTGTACACCTGAAACTAACACAGCATTGTAAATCAACTACACTTCAATAAAAAAATAAATAAAATTTTTTTAAAAATCAGATTTGCTGATTTTTCAACCAGGCTTCTCCAAAATTTTAAATCAGAAATGGTTCCAGTCCCTCTCTCCCCTCTTTTCTAGATCTAAATGCATTTTCCACCCACGTCTATGCCATCGCTGTGCCCCTCACCTGTCTTGAGCGGCAAGATGATTTTAAACTGAGAGGCAGCCACACATCTGGACACATAGCGGTGAAATCTCTGTCAGCTGTTCAGTGGGAATGGGGGTGCAAAGCCCACTGACTGTCACAGAAATCAGAGATGCGAAAAGTCTCTCAGAAAAACCAACCTTATGCCTTCTGCCTTAAAAAAAGAGAATCATTCCTCTCACTTCATCATACAGCCAAGGATACCAAAAAAAGCCTGCAAAGCCCCATCTCCACCCTTCCAGTTAATCAAGTCTGAAAAAATTCCTGGAAGCAGAACAACTAAGGGAGGTTGCACTATGAATTGTCAAGGGCTTTAGAATTCCTGTGATTTACAGGGGAGAATGAAGCTGTTTTGTGCATGTTGAAGGTGCATGGGATTCTTAATTTATGGTTTAGGAGTTGCAGGCTGTACTACAGCAGTAAACCTACTATGCTACTGAATCACTGCCAAAGGTGACCTTTAATGGAGCCTCCAGAGGTCAAGCAGTCTTTTCTCTGGCAGTCAAAGAGTTCTTGGCTTCCCAAGGCTCTTTTCTTGAACACAAAAGAAAACCACTTGAATGCGCATAAACTAATGCAGGCCATTTGATGGAAGGAAACAAGGGCAGGAAATGTCATCCAGCATCACGAGGGAACGGCAATGGAACTGGCAAGTCAAGGCCCATAGTATTCTTTCTTTTTAAAATAAATTTATTTATTTACTTTTGGCTGCGTTGGGTCTTCGTTGCTGCGCGCGGGCTTCCTCTAGTTGCAGCGAGTGGGGGCTACTCTTCGTTGAGGTGCGGTGGCTTCTCTTGTTGCAGAGCACCGGCTCTAGGCGCACGGGCTTCAGTAGTTGCGGAACGTGGGCTCAGTAGTTGTGGCTCACGGGCTCTAGGAGAGCAGGCGCAGTAGTTGTGGCGCACGGGCTTAGTTGCTCCGCGGCATGAGGGATCTTCCCAGACCAGGGCTCAAACCCATGTCCCCTGCATTGGCAGGCGGATTCTTAACCACCGCGCCACCAGGGAAGCCCAAGACCCATAGGATTGATCCACCCTCTCTGAAGACACATGGTAGCTTCCCGTCTGTTCGCTCCTTCTCCTTCTGTAGACGGATGATGAAATAAAAATTCCTATTCTATGGCAAGTCAAGGAAAATGTAAAACATAAAAAAATTTCTCTGCCCTTTGGCCTCCTCTCTCCCCTCTACTGTGCCATGTGTATCTGCATTATGCATCGACCAGACCTCCCCACTGGCAGAAATACCTGCTCAGCCATAAAGAACAACATTCTCCTAGCACCACCAAGATAACTCCTTAGGAGGTAACCTTTCGTAATCTAGTAAGAGCCACGATGACCCAAGACTCACTACTTGCTTTGTATACATAGATCTGGATTGTGCAAACTATCTGTGTCATTTAATGCACAGCACTCTCTCTCAAAAACCTATATAGCTAACTGTGCTTTGACTTCTAACAGGCAGAACAGTTCTCGGGGCTTTCTGAGAAGCTGTTCCTGGGTTATAATCCCCAATTGGGCTCCAATACAATTTTCTATTTCTTTCTTAGATCGACTGATTAAATTTTTGTCGACACCGACCTTTTCTGCTTTAGGAACTAGGAATCATGGGAGCTGGCTGGGCTCCGTGTGCCCGGATGCAGATCAGAATGTCTGTGGGAGGACAATGCTGCCTTACAAGTGTTTCTGACTTCCCTGGACTGTGGCCTGCGCCTCTCACTACGTTGATCTACGAAATGCTTGTCTTTTCTGTGCTCAACTCAGCCTTTCAACACCCTACTCTCTGCAGCATTCTCTTCCCTTTGATCCTGTGACACCACTCTCTCCATATTTCCCTCCTAACGCTGACTTCTCCCCAAACTCCTTTATCAACATGCCCCGCCACTGAGTGTGATGTCCCTCAGGGCACTGTCCTAGACCTTTGCTCTTTAGACTTTAGACTCCCCGCCCTAAGTGATCTCAGTCACACCTACAGCTTCAGTGCCCTTTACCTGCTTCACCTCTTTCCTAAGTTCCAGACCTGTACATCCAACTTGTCCGGTCCATATTCCCACTTGGATGTCTCAGAGGCACCTCAGAATCAACTCAGCCAAACTTCCCAGCCCCTCAAAACTCCTCATCCAACATTCTCAACTCAGAAAATGGCTCTACTTAGCTGTTCAAGCCAGAAACCTAGGAGTTACCCTCTATTGCTCCTGTTCCCTGATCTGCCTCCATATCTTCCATCACCTATTCTCCCTCCTAAACCTCTCAAATCCATATAACCGCACACTTGCGTTTAAGCTCTCACCATCTCTTATCTGGACCACTGCAATGAGCTCCGGGCCGGTTTCTCTACATCCATTCTGCCCCTCCCTCGTTCACTACTTTGAACCTTTGAGTCTTACCACGTCACTCAGCTGACTTCAGAGGCGTCCTCCATCAGTAAAATGAAGTCCAGAGTTCTTCTCAGGACCTCCAGGGTTTCTTGCATGGTCTCCAAGGCCCCACTACCTATGTGAACTCATCACGCGTCACTCCTGCCTCACTCACTGGGCAGCCCTCACATCTCCCTTCTTTCAGTTCTTCAGAGATACCAGGCTTTTCTCGCCTCAGAGCCTTTGCACGTGTTGCTCTCTCCTTCTGCCCACACCGCCTCCCTACCCTGCCCTTTCCGCCTTGCTGAGTCCCACTCACCCTTCCAGTCCCATCTTAAATGCCCCCTCCCTCTAACAGCTCCCCCTGTTAGAGATGTTGTATGCGTGTTCGAGAGTATTTGTATGCCTTTGTATTTTGTACATTTGGCACACTGCATTTCCCTCTGCCAAACTTTCACACTTGTAATGATTAATTTCACTCATTCATTCATCAACTTACACAGAGTCCCTGCTTGTGCACTGTTGTAGGCCCTGGGGTTGCAGCATAGAATGGCAGAGATTCCTGCACTCAGGGAGCTTCCTTCCTTTGTAATATTTCCCTCCACTATGTGATTTTTAGTTCCTCGAGGAGGAGGTCATGCTTGCTTTGCTGGCCGCTACATTCCAGTGTTTTAGCACACTAGCACATTTTCATGTGAATATTCAGTAGACATTAGCCAACTGTCGGATTGGCTTACTGAAGATACTACTGGGCACACAGTAAACAAATACATGTTGAATTAGACAAGTTCATTCAAGCAATCATGTCCACAGAAAAAGGTAATATTTCAGATTGATCATGATGGTTTTCATTGTATCATTTGATTTTTAGTAAGAAATTATTGGTTCTCTTATTCCTGTTAACCAACATAAATGAATAAATGAATAAAACAAATTATTTCAGAATGAAAATAAAGTTAAGAAAAGCTAGGATGATGGCTGGAGTCCAGTGGGCAGGGTAAATGGTGCAAGACAAGGTGGCCAGAAGCCTGCTCACAAAGCGGGCAGCAGGGCAAGGCAATGATTTAGGACTTTTTTGTGGTTTCAGTGGGGAGATATCAGGGTTTCTAAAGCAGACAATAAACATGATCTGATTTATGGATTTTAAGAAAATGACCCTCTGCTATGTGAAAAATACGCCAAATAGTTTTGGCCCTCTTGGCATTAAGACCTCTTAGAAGACCAAAGACCACTATAGGAAAAAATAAAATTGTTTTGCTGTTCAAAAATCTGACTTCATTTGGGGTTATTACATAATTAAAAACGTATATGTTGACTTTAGTCCTTTTTGGTGAGTTTCAAGTCCTCACCTCCAGCAAGGGGACAAGTCTCTCATTTTACTGGACATTAGCCAGTTAAGGGGCCATAACTCTTACCAAGTCTGTTTATTTATTAACATGAGATTTATTTATTAATCATTGATGAATATGATCTGTTTGATGGACACTTAAAAAGAAAAAATACCAGTAGGCTCATTTCTGATAAACATCTCCCTTCAACAGCTACAAAGTACGTAACATTGTCACCAGAGCCTTCCTTCTGAAATTCACCGATGCATCTGACATTTGTCACACTCATTATTTATGAGCAGTCATCTATGCAACAGAAGTGAGAGTCATCCTTAGGGACACATCTGCCAGTCTTATATTTGAAACCGCTTCTCTCCAAGGAAAAAAGAAGATTTCTGTTTTTTTATGTCATTAAAAAAAATGTATTGAGGTATTTTTAGTCTGGAGCCTTCTTAAAGCGTGGGATAATGACTTTGCTAAATCCTACTGGAAATAAAAACACATCTAGAAGCTATGGAAGAACAGAAGTCACAAGGCTGTTTCTTAAATTAAGGAGATGGCCTGCTGGACCAGATGAATAGGGGCCTCCTGATAAGATGAAAGATATTCCAGATGAATTCTCCTTTTCTTATTTAGTTGCAACACCATTAAGACATTGTAATGCAAGTCAGTTTACCTTTTAGAAGCCACATCCAGAGACAGCAGTTAGCAGTAACCGTATACATAGCCAAGAGCACTGAAAATTCTTTTAAGGAAGGCGCTGCACCAACTCTTAGCCCCTCAGCCTTTTGACGCCGCTTCAGCTTGGGCAAAGGAGCAGACCATTAAACTCAGAAAACACCTAAGCAGTAAGCAGGGCATTAGCGGCTAGAAGGGAATGGGATTCAAAGCCCTGTTCCTGCTGGAGTCCGGGAGCCCTCACTTGCTCCCTGCTAAAAGCCTCCCAGCCGGAGGCTGCAGCTGCAGAACTTCTGCTGCCAAGTTGGTGGGAGGAGGCCCTCTTCAGTGGCAGGAGGTTGAGCACCACTGATAGACCCACCGAGACGAGGCAGGTGCTTGAGGCAAACTCAGGAGGAGGTAACCCAGGGAGCCCTGGCAGATGGCAGGGCGCTGGGGCAAGAGGGGGGACTGGAAGAGGAATTAGGGGCTGGCAAATGGTCTGCATGGAAGGGGCTAGGATCAAACAGTGGGGACCCTGTTCCTGGTCTGAACACCAGAAGTAAGACTCTAATATGGCACAACTGGGCGACAAGGTGGGACACCAGTTTACAAAGATTGGGATACCAGGTAGAGCCCTAGGCAAGAGTCCACTTCCCAGTCTTGGAATTTGGGGTATGGGGTTGGCCCAATAAATAATACTGGGAGAGTCCATCTTGCCACTAAAACCTGTGAAGAAGGTCAGAGCCTCTGGTGGGTCCGAGCCTGTGGATGGGGTTAAATGCTCCAGCTGTGGGAACACAGCACCCTGAGGGGTGTGGAGGGGCCCCCAAGGGGCAGGCAGACCAGTCTTTGTATCCCACCCCTTAATACAGTACTTGGAATAGGCAGATGCTTAATAAATAGTTATTGAATTATAACCCCGAACTTAGTTCTGAAACGTAGCTTTTTCAAGAAACTCATCCTTATGGATCTATTTACTGGGTCATTGAAAAGGTTCACTTTGATAACACCCCCTTTTCAAACTGTCCTGGAAAAGGTGACACTGTTTTACCTGAAAAACTTGAGCCCCACATTTGGCCGTATTTCTCGTGAGCCGACAGTGCCCCATGGGCCTTCCTCAAAGGCCAGCTGCTGGGGAGCACGGCAAGGAAGAGGTGAAATGTACACCTGTGGCACCTGAAACAACACTGAGCCCAGTCGACCCTGTGAGTCATCACAGACTGATAAGGGCCGCCGGATTCCATGACTATTTTAAGAGTCAACATGTTTTACAGCTAAAAAAATTCCATGGGCCCCAAAGTGTCAACTGTGTGAGGGACAGCAGAGAAACCATGGCTGAAAAGTCCACCCCTGCAGCAAGTCCAGAAACCTGCCTCTGACCCTGCCTGTCGAGGGCTCAGGGCCTCCAGGGTCCTAATTTCTGAGAGCCTCAACCACTTACTGGTATGTGCACCTTCTCATATGGGAGAAAAAACATAGTAACTACTATGCAGAAATACAGTATTCACAATATTGTTAGTAATCATGTTAGCTGATATTTATCAAATGTTTTCGACATGCCGAGCCCCATGTATTATTAAGTCCTCACAGCAACCTTATGACCTAGGTCTCGTGGTGTTACAGGAGAGAAATAGGGTTAACAGACCAAGGAGTAGAAAGGGAAGGCAGTGAAAGGGGTGAGAGGGACTGCACACTGGACTGAAAGGTAAAAGTTGAAGACAATTATATTGCTCTGCTCATTTCCTCAATGTGGAACCATACGGCATTATAGGTAGCTAGCAGGCATACCCTCATATTCTTTTATTTTTTCCTTCTTTTCTTCCTAACCAGTGAGATTTTCACCTTGGGCGTGCGCGCGCGCGCGCACACACACACACACACACACAAAAGCAGTCCTCACTACTACCATTTATTACAAGGGACACTGTGAAACCCTCAATGCAATCTTAATTTGTGTTCATTCAACCAAAATCATCAAATGCCTACTAGGTGCAAAGGACTGGCCTCCTCATTGCTTTATCTACAACAGTCTTTGAATATATTTCTGTCTTTGTGTTTATGCAAAGACATGCATGCACATGCCTAGAATGTGATAGCTCAGAGGTCCCTGGTGTAGGGAAAAAACACAGTGGAGTCAGAAAGACTTGCTACAAGTCTTTATAAGCTATATGACCTGGGCCTCTCTGAGACTCAGTTTCCTCATTTGGAAAAGAGGTAAAAAACACCTTTCTAAAGTGGTTGTAATGCACCTAACATATTACAGATACTCAGTAAATGGTAGTAACCCGGGTTCTCAAAGGATTGTATGCATCCCTGGGGGGTCCTTTCACAGGTACACAAAGTCCTCCCCTTCCCAACTACATATCTGTACAAAGCTGGACTTGAACCATAGATTGAAATGCAGAAGCAGATATAAAAGCCCAATTGTTTTCTATGAACTCAGACTTTAAAGAGATTTGCAGGGACTTCCCTGGCGGCACAGTGGTTAAGAATCCACCTGCCAGTGCAGGGGACACGGGTTCGAGCCCTGGTCTGGGAAGACCCCACGTGCCGCGGAGCAACCAAGCCCATATGCCACAACCACTGAGCCCACGTGCCACAACTACTGAAGCCCACGTGCCTAGAGCCTGCGCTCCGCAACAAGAGAAGCCACCATGATGAGAAGCTCTCGCACCGCAACGAAGAGCAGTCCCCGCTCACCACAACTAGAGAAAGCCCGCACGCAGCAACGAAGGCCCAACACAGCCAAAAAAACAAATTAATTTTAAAAATAAATAAATAAAGAGATTTGCAAAAAGTAAAACAATGCCACTCTTCTTACTCATTTTTTGTTTGTTTTGGGAAACACCTATTTCTCATTAAAATGTTATTTATGTTAATATGTGGTGCATTTATCATTTTTTAATGAATTAATAAATAAATATTTTAAAACTTCCCTAGTTTTAATTTCTAATATGATAACAATTGAGAGCTATAACCCACATAAAACAAAAGATCTTTAGGATTTTCAATAATTTTTAAGAGTATGAAGGAGTTCAAAGACCAAAAAAATGTGAGGCCACTATTCTACATCTATCTTACTTAAATCTTACAGCATCCCAATTCCCTTTCCCAACGTTGTCTTTACAGAACTCATCACTACCTAAAATTATTTCATACGTTTATTTGTTATTTATCTGTTTTCTCCATATGCCAGTCATTCACTTATTTGCTCTCAGATCCAGTCCCTACATAGGTTTCCCAGGCCCCTTTACCCCAGCAGGAGACTGGAGGAGGGAAGCAGACACCCAGGTATTTCTCCCATGGTCCTCCTTGGCCTCCAGCGGCGCTGCATCTTCTCCTTGGTTCCAATTCTGCTGAACAGGCCATGCTCCCAGCTCCTGCGGCACAGCCCCAGCCCCAGATGCTAGTCATCCCCTCCCCTCACTTGGTCTGTCCAATCCTAGGGAGTAGGAACTTGCAGCTCTTGTGATTACACTGGTACCTCACCATGCCATTTTGACATTTCAGCTCTCCCCACACTTTGGAGAAAGGAACTTACCTCAGTTTCTTCATTTGAAAATAGGGAAAACGATAATGTCGACTGGGGCTGCTTTGAGGATTAGAAATAAAATACACACAGGGAATTCCCTCAGAGTCCAGTGGTTAGGATTCGGTACGTTCACTTCCAGGGCCCAGATTCAGTCCCTGGTCGGGGAACTAAGATCCCACAAGCTGCACAGTGCGGCCAAAAAAAAAAAAAAACTCATAAAGGACCTCACATGCTGTTGGGCCCAGAATAGGCAATAAATGTTAGCTAATGCTATTATTATTACTGTACTTTAAACTTTGGAATTACTGCCTGACATAAAATATGGAATCTATTGATTTCAGTGAGGTATTCAAGTCTTGATTATTAACTGGCATTCTAATGGATGTGAAAGATTATTCTTTTTCCAAGATAACTACTGTAATTATGACATGATCAATAGCTTTTCTCAATTTTTATTCCAGTTGGAAAAGAAATTTACAGCGAATACTGCAGGAAAAATTCTCCTATGTCATTAAGCATTACAAACTGCAATAAATCAGTGGTCTTCCCTTTCTATATCACCATGAAAAGTAATAAAGCCCAAATGTATTCAGCACTTAATTCTCTACCAGGAACTCACTAAGAGCCCTGTGTGCATTATGACACTTAATTCTCATAACCTTACAAAGTGGGTGTAATTATTAATACCCCTACTTTCCACATGAGGAGACAGGCTCAGAGAGGGTCAGGGCTTCCCAAAGTCCCAAAGCCATGAGAGGAACAGATTTGAACCCAGGCTGATGATGAAATCTTACCTGTATACTATTTTTATTTTTATTATTATTGTTATTATTATTATTATTATTATTATTATTATTATTATTATTATTATTATTTTGCGGTACGCAGGCGTCTCACTGTTGTGGCCTCTCCCGTTGCGAAGCACAGGCTCCGGATCTGCAGGCTCAGCGGCCACGGCTCACGGGCCCAGCCACTCCGCGGCATGTGGGATCTTCCCAGACCGGGGCATGAATCCGTGTCCCCTGCATCAGCAGGCGGACTCTCAACCACTGCGCCACCAGGGAAGCCCTGTATACTATTTTTAGAAAACAAAATAAAGCCATCATAACACAATCCATGTGTTATGACAGTTACTGCTCACAGGGACTTTGGTACATATCATTAACATATTTGCTCACATTTCTCTTCAAAGACACAGAAAGACAGATGCCCTCAGCTGTAGGCTTCCCCCTACCCCCCACTTTGGGATGGTGAAATATGAATGGTTTATCTGAAGGCTGAAACAGGTAAATCCCCAATGTTCAACAACTTTCTTCCCTCTGTTCCTGGAGCCCATGGTAGGATTCCCTGGCTGGGCCAGGCAACCAAGAAATGTTGAAGGAAGTCACCCACAAGTAATTCTTGGTGGTCCTGAGATGTTGAGGTTCCATTGTACTGCCACACCAGGCATTAGGGCTCTCTCACTTCAGCTGGCCCAGAAGCCAGGCAGGAGCCAGCTGTTGCTGGCAGAATCCCGGGGGTGACAGCAGAATGAACGCTTGACTATCAGCTGAAGATTCTCCCTTAATTCATCACTGCTCTCCAGTCCTAGGATCCTGGGCCAGACAATATAGAAACACTGAAAACCTATGGCCTAATTTGAAGAATGTTTCCTTTCCCTGAGAGAGAACTAACAACTCCAGTTGGTCTCTCCATGAAGACAAACATTTTAACTTCCAAAGGCCTGCTCTAAAGATCAATTAGACATATCACTAAGGAGGTATTCACACACACTAAAAGGATTCTTTGCCAAGCTTTCTTTAAAATTCTCTCTGAAAAATGAAAATATCAGCCAAATGACAGAGATTCAACTGCCTCACAATTTTCAGGAATTTTCTGTTCTGTAATATCAACTATACAGCATGAGTCAATCAATTTACACTTACATAGTAGTAATCAGTTCACCATGTGTCTACTTGATGCAGAGCGTTATGCTGGGTGCTGCACCCTGTAGCAGAAACAAGAAGGTGGGATTGGCTTTGTGCAGGCCTCATATGCTATTCATGTGAACATCTTCTCAAGTTCCATCAGGGACCCACCTGGTTCCAGCCGTCAAGGCCAAGCTAAACATCCCATGAATGTTTACTATTTCTTCTAAAGGTTCCATAAGATATAGCAGAAGAGGAAGGGAATGTGGATCGACTCCACAGCCAAATACTTGAAAGAAGTATGGATTTTCATCCTACCTTCTCTCCTTTCTTACCTTAATTCACCTGCCAAGTCTAATTCATCACACTGATACCATGTGATATTGAGGGGATAACATCGAAAGCATACCTAGTCTATGTCTTAACACTGTGCTAAGTATTTTAAATGTAGCATGAGCATGTTATTTAATTATATCAACAGTCCTATGAAGTAGATCCTTTTCTATGCATTTTACAGATGAGGAAACAGGCCCAGAGAGTGAAAATTTTCTACTAAAAGTTGATAACTGGGATTCAAACTCAGGTCTAACAGAGACTAATGCTTTTGTTCCTTTTTACCAACACCCCACCTTCCCAAACTGGCTCATCTTCCCACAGCATCCATTTCACCAGAAGACTTCAGAGAAAGACATGATTACATGAAGGAAAACATGGATAGAATTATCATTTAGAATATGAATTTTGCATGAGTTTTTTTAAGATGAAACACCAAAAAGTTCTTATATGCAGAGGTCTTAACAGATACTACATGTCCTGAAACCTACAAAGGTCTTTTAAAAGAAAAGATTGAGGGGCTTCCCTGGTGGCGCAGTGGTTGAGAGTCCGCCTGCCGATGCAGGGGACATGGGTTCGTGCCCCGGACCGGGAAGATCCCACATGCCGCGGAGCGGCTGGTCCCGTGAGCCATGGCCGCTGGGCCTGCGCGTCCAGAGCCTGTGCTCCGCAACGGGAGAGGCCACAACAGTGAGAGGCCCGCGTAACGCAAAAAAAAATAAAAGAAAAGCTTGAGACTCACTCTCCACACAAGGAGATCTAGGGCAGGACAAAAACTCAACCTCTCTTCCAAATGACACTGTTTAAGGGTACCTTCTCTATCTAGAGGGGAGGCAGAGACTGGTGAGGAGGGCAGAGAGAGAAGACCTCTGGTGTCAGGGCCCTGCTGATACGCCCTACTCAGATAAACAAAAAACCTGTGCTTTTTAAAAGTCAGCTGGCACGTCAGTGATAATCCAGCATGCTCTTGGGGATCTCATCCTCACTTCAAGTGGCTTATGCAACTGCTCCTTCCAACTCCATGTCTGTTCCGGGCAAGAGTTCTGGTTAACTCATTTTTCTCCATCCCACTGCATTTCTGGATGCATTTCCACAACCCCTAAGGCTTAGGTGCTGACCCGGCTTGCCTATCCACGCAGCACTGACCTCCACAAGGCAGCCTTCGTTGACTAAGGTAGGGCACCCATGTCCACAAGCACCAACCGAGAGAAAGCAGCATATACCCCCCAACCCCCATTACAGCCTTTATTTTTCATCTCTGTTTTCCACTGAGTATCATATAGCCCAGTTCCCTTCCCAGCTGATGCTGAGATGTGACAACTTGTCATTTGAGATATGGCTCATTAAAATTACACAGCACGAGTAATGGAGACCTCAGTGCAGGTGGGGACAGCAGGTAACTAGCCTTAACTTACAGGGCAGTCTCTAGGCCCTCTGGGCTCCCCTCTCCACTCCTTTTCCCTGCTGCTTCTTAGCACACTGGTGGCCCTCACCATTTTCCAGAGGTATCTCTTGGGATTTGTTGAGTGGGGTGGTTATTTACCACTGTTCTTATTAACTCAGCCACCAAGTCACTGCAGTATTGGGTTAACAAGGTGGAAGTAGGGAACTGTGTCCCTCCACAAGACCATCAATTCGCCGGCAGCCAGCGGGGGTGAGGAAGAGTGGAGTCAGCTGTTTCTGCATGGTTTCCGTGAATAGACAACTGAATAAACTAGGGTAGCATCAGAATCTAGAGAAGGCAAGTTCCTACAGCGAGCAGAACTTTAAGAGTTGCCATCAGTAAGGACCCAGTACAATTTGCATCGGATGCACCGCCCTGTCTGTTTTCACATCCTTCCCTGTGAATGCTGGGTTTATCGTAGGATATTTCCTAAAGAGGATTTAACATGTGATGCAACAGGTAGGGGTAAATCAAGGGTAATGTTGATTCTGGGCTAAGAACATCACAGACACGAGATGTCGGAGTAGCTGAGAGCACAGCCTGCAGAGTTGGGCTACTTTGGGTCTGAACCCTAGCTCTGCCTGTGTAACCCTGGGCAAGTTACTTCATCTTTTTCATCTGCGAAATGGACCTCATAATGCCCGCCTTACGGGGTTATTTTACAGATTAAACGATATGATGCAGGTAAAGCGTGGAGGGTAGTATGTATTCAGAAAATTGGAGCTTTATTATGATGCCTTCCCAACGAGTAAATTCTTAGGGAGCCAGTTTATCAGATCCCAAAGGTAAAACATGTTTCCAGAGTCTTAGAAAAACTTGCCAGTTCAAAAGGCAATCTTGGAGGCTTCATTCCTGGGCACTGAGAACTCTTTCCCCATCCTCTTGAGAGGTCAAATTCAGGGCAGCTCACCCAGCACTGATTTTAATGAATGGCTTGTACCAGATGTGACTAGTAAGCTATCTCCCCTCTTCCCCAGCTAACCTGCACCCAGTCTCTGCTGAGGTTTGCCGGACTGACACTGGACGTGGGCACATTCAGTACTCAGTCTTCTGAAAACCAAGCAAAACGATCCTTCCTAGTAGCTTTCTGTCTAAAGGGTTAAGTGTTCATCCCTGACACCAGGAGTTGGTCTAGCTCCTAGAGAAACACTGAAATTTCCCAGAGTCTTGGAAGGTATTTATGACCCCCATCACAGAGCAATTCAGCAACCATTTTTTAAAAATCATGCTGATTCTCTTACAATGTGTCTTGCTTTTTTCTGGGGATACCATTCAGAAATCATCTAGTGGGCTCCGGGAGTTTTGGTTGACAGTTAAGTAGAAACGTATGCAGAGAGAGAGGCAGCTGACACACATTTGTTTTTTAGCACCTCTTATAGGGGCTTATGGCTCTGGGCTGGGTGTTTTTACTCACACTGCCTCATTTAATCTTTACAACAGTCCTGTAAGATCAGAATCTTTACACAGAGAAACGCAAGCTCAGAGGTTATGTGTTTACCAGTGTCACACAGCATCTTGTAATAGCAGAGCTAGTCTCTGTCTACAAGCCCAGTGCTAGTCCTACCACACGGTAAATATATTTTGTTGACATACATGCTGTCTTACCAGTGTTACATAGATTTACATAAAAATAAAAAACCAGGAGGGAGACAACAGAAAATAAAAAGTTAAAATTTAAAGGCTAATTATAAACTCAGTTCCCCAACATGCCACGTCTGAAAAGCTCACCCCTATGG
Organism: Mesoplodon densirostris; assembly: GCF_025265405.1. NCBI lineage: Eukaryota > Metazoa > Chordata > Mammalia > Artiodactyla > Ziphiidae > Mesoplodon > Mesoplodon densirostris. Next base: position 51,163,592 of record NC_082666.1, on the reverse strand, counting down.
ACATTTTTATAGCCTTATGTTTCCTGCCACAATATTTTGAGAGAGGATGAAACTCAGCTGCAGTCTCATGGACACACTCCTCAGGCATTTCAGGGGTGATTTTCTAAAATAGGGGGCAGGGCTTCCCTGGTGGCACAGTGGTTAAGAATCCGCCTGCCAATGCAGGGGACAAGGGTTCAAGCCCTGGTCCGGGAAGATCCTACATGCTGCAGAGCAACTAAGCCCGTGCTCCACAACTACTGAGCCTGCACTCTAGAGCCCACGAGCCACAACTACTGAAGTCCACGCCCCTAGAGCCTGTGCTCTACAACAAGAGAAGCCACTGCAATGAGAAGTGTGCGTACCGCAACGAAGAGTAGCCCCCGCTCACCGCAACTAGAGAAAGCCCGCGTACAGCAATGAAGACCCAACACAGCCAAAAATAAATAAATAAATAAAGTTATTTTTAAAAAGAATCTTATTTTTTAAAAAATAATAAAATAGGGACAAACAGAAACAAAGAAAATAATCATTTCTTTAAAATTTATACCAAAATTCAGCCTTTCTGAATTTTTTCCCACCCTAGACAACCTCTTAAAACCATGATTGAGAAGTCTTTCACCATGTGAAGGAAATTTGCAGAATAACAATTCATGCTGTAAATGGTAGTGGGTGACAAGGGCATAGATTTTTGGCCACTCTTGAGTTCAAACCCTGACTTCTAAATGACTGATTAGCTGTACAACCTTGGGAAACCCTTTGCTTGTTTAAATGTCAGCTTCCTAACTGGTAAAATGGCATATTTAATTCATTCAGTTATTATAAGCATTAAGAAAGATTAACAGTAGCAAGTATAGTGCCTGGCACTTAGCAAACTCACATGTGAGCTCCCTCCTGGCTTCTCTCCCTTCCTTTGCTTCCTTTCCTTGCTCTCCCCTTCCCTGACACCCATTTATTCTAAAACCATAGAGGTAGGTGAGATAATGTCATTATTTTTTAAATTCCTCCTGCTCAAAGACTTTTTAAAAACATGAGTTGGAGGAGTGCTAAGTTTTCCACTCCTTTTTTTCTGAGTGTCAGATCTGAGATTTAAGTCCTATTATATAACAGAAAAACAGGGAAACTGGGGGCTAGAACATAAAAATTATTGTAATTAGACAGGCAATGGAATTTTAAAAAGTGGGTGGCTGTGCTTTCTACTTTTCAAACGTTACCTCTAAAAGTGGCTAAAGAGATACAATCAAAGAGGAGGTGGCCCTTGCTTCTGAAGTTACTGCTGTCTTGGGAGCTTTTGCAGGAACATCTGTTGGCTTTTCAACAAGGGAAGCTGGGAAGGATCAAGGGAGACTGGAGGAGACTCTGGTTCACGAGGGAGCCACATCTGTTTGGTATTCTCCTAACTGAGAAGGCTCAACTTCTGAAATAGCCCGGGTATCCGAGTTAAACCAGAATCCAGAAACAGATGAAAGCTTTTCTTTCCTCCATGTCTCAATGGTAGAGATCAACAGCTGTTTATATCCTTTAATACCTAACTAAGGGTGAAGCCTTCACATCTGTCTGTATTTTCCGGTTCTAGTTCCTCGGATCACAGTGGGGAGGAGGGGAAGTTTCAAACCCTCCCAATTCCCAGGCCAGAAGACAGAAATACGCCCAGGATTCAAAGACATAATGTGAAGCAGAACTCCCAAATTTCTCATCCACCCAGGGTCTGCTGTTGGCTGGGAATTCCTCTTTTACTTTATCCTGACAGACATCTTGATCATTTCCATGATAATGACTCATGGCAGCACCAAGATCAAAAAGAAGGAAAGGGGCCTCCCTGGTGGCGCAGTGGTTGAGAGTCCGCCTGCCGATGCAGGGGACACGGGTTCGTGCCCCGATCCCGGAGGATCCCACATGCCGCGGAGCGGCTGGGCCCGCGAGCCATGGCCGCGGGGCCTGTGTGTCCGGAGCCTGTGCTCCGCAACGGGAGAGGCCACAGCAGTGAGAGGCCCGCGTACAGCAAAAAAAAAAAAAAAAAAAAAAAAAAAAAAAAAAAAAAAAAAGAAGGAAAGTAGGCTGGAATCAGGGGGAGGAAGAAGAGGAGGAAATGAATTCTCATAGAGAAAGCGGCTCCTAAAAGACAAGTTCTTGCAAAGACAGCAACAGTATTGTCTGAGGACAAACAGCAGAGGTGAGAAGGATACTAATGAAGACCCTCAGGGTGATGGTGGATGGTGGTGGTTTTTACTGACCCCTAACATTTTAACCTTGGAAAAGTTAAACAGACATAATTAAACCCTGTAGAAGGCAAGGTACGGGAAATACCCAGGAATGGTGATAAAGAGATTCAGAGACATTTGTTTAACTTCACTTTGATCACCAGCACCATACACATGCTGGAACTTTATAAAGATTATTTTTCCATCCATCCATCCATCCATCCATCCATCCATCCAACAACTTATAAGGCACCAGGACTGGACTTAGCGCTGGGATATTCAAATGCATAAGACATATTCTATAACTTGAAGGGGCTTATATTCTAAAAGATGAGAGTCTTCACAGAGGAGATGGTATAAAGTTCTTTTTTTTTTTTTTTTTTTTTTTTTTTTTTTGCGGTATGAGGGCCTCTCACTGTTGTGGCCTCTCCCGTTGCAGAGCACAGGCTCCGGACGCGCAGGCTCAGCGGCCATGGCTCACGGGCCCAGCTGCTCCGTGGCACATGGGATCCTCCCGGACCGGGGCACGAACCCATGTCCCCTGCATCAGCAGGCGGACTCTCAACCACTGCACCACCAGGGAAGCCCCTAAAGTTCATTTTTTTAAAAAAAATTTTTTGTCATGCCACACAGCATGTGGGATCTTAGTTCCCCAACCAGGGATCAAACTCGCGCCTCCTGCACTGAAGCATGGAGGAGTCTTAACCACTGGACCACCAGGGAAGCCTGAGATGGTATAAAGGATGAATAAGAATTCACTAGAAGGGGATTCCAAAGGAGAGAATGACATGGTTAAAACCAGAGAGGTAAGAAACAAACTGTTCCTGGGGAGGATAAAAAGCATTCTGGGTGGTTACAATGAACAAGAGGGGTGGGAGGAGCTTACCAAAAGTACAGATTCTTAGGCCTCACCTAAGAGATTCTGATTTAGTTGTTGAGGGGGAGGACCAAGGAATCTGCATTTTGAGAAGAAGGTCCAAGTAATTCTGATACAAAGGAAAGTTTGACAACTCTATATAGATGAACATTTCCCAAAAGATGCTAATAGTGTTCCATTAAAAAAAACAAAAAACAAAAGAAGGTACCAGGTTCAAATTAGGATACACTACTTACTAACGTATTCTTTTCTTGGAGATGTATAATGCACATTAGTATATTTAAAGTCCTGCAGTAAAGAAATCAATTTCACTCCGCATTTCCCAAACTTATTTTTCCATGGGAGAAAAAAAAAAATCACAGTGCACCTATTAAGAGCTCCCAAAACACTTTTGTACTGTGCGGCACAGATTGGGAAGAGCTGAAATAGAGGATTCTGATCAGTTGACTGTTCCCCAAGCACACTGAATGGCTAAGGAAACCATCTAGAAAAAGAAAGCAAAGTCATTTGCTCTGGGGGATCTGGCGGCAGCCAGTGATTTCCTCCAAGCAAAGTCTAAAATCACCTATGATGTTCTACTTTCCAGGGAGATGGCCAGAAGCTTCCTCCCTCTTAAGTAACACACCAGGCTCTGTGATGTTATTTCTGGTCAGCAGCTCTATGTGGTAACCACAACTGCCAGAGAGAACAGAAGTGCCCAGAGTTCAAAGCATCAAAGAAACAGAAGGGGAAGGACAGCAAGGAGGGATCCTTGCCCACATTTATTGACCTTTACTGCTGTTGTATGTTCTGCACAGTCATTGGCAGTTGCTTGTAATGCTTTTGGAAAAGACAAATTCCCCCCAGCTCCAAAAGGAAGCCTCTGACAGTCAATGAAAGTGCAAAAAAGACATGAACCTAGGAAACTGCTACTCCTCCAAGGCGCCAATTATACAGCCAGGGGAGTTTCTGAAACCTGCCTTCTTCCTCCTATGCTGGTGAGCCAACCAAGGGGGGTTGTGCTGCCATAGCCCCCACTTCCTGCCCTAACAAGGGACAGCAGAGAGAAAGTATGTAAGAAAACTGGACAAGTCAAGGCAACACGAGGATTCTGAGCAGATTGGTTTGTGTGCTGAATATTTCAAGATGGACATACTGCCCTAATCAATTTATATACATTTTTTTTCTGGTATAAACATAATTACTTCCATACACCCCACTTCAACTTTCCATATGCCACATGGGGACACACATGCCCCATCTAAAGGTGATTTTAGCAATGTGTTTCAAACGCTTTTTTTTTTTTAATACTCCAACTGTCTCAGAGCTTTTCAATAATATTTTCCAGCAGCATAAGTGTTTTTTCAACCATTCCACAAATAGTTCCCGAGTGCCTAAAAGGTTCCAGGGCACCAAGCTAGGTATCACAGGTACAACAGTGGAAAGAAGAGAATGCTCATCTTTACTGAACCTAAGGCCCTAAAAACTGAATTCTGAATTCAACCTGCCAGGCATGCAGATTCAATAATCAGCAGCATAAAGAAATATAAGAGATAGGAAAGGTCTGGTCTCTCCCCTTGAAGAGTTTTATGGCTCAGAGCACAAAGCAAACAAAAGCATTTGCATTTCAGGTGTCCGGGTTGGTCTAGCAGCTACACAAGGGTCCAGAGTTAATAGTACAGACTGAAATTAATACCTATGATCAGGAGAGGGAAGAAGAGAATGCCAGGATCTTATTTCTCCAAAATACCCACTGCCTGTCTGCTTGATTCCCAAACAAACCCACGGATTCTCACGCTGGGATTTCTTACCCTGAGAGACGAGTACCAATAATTGCACCAGAGTTAATGTAACTAACTAGTTAATTAGCTCCAAATTAAAAATTTTACCAGGAGCTCTGGGTGGGTTTGGAGTCTAATCCTAAGGAAGCCAATAAGATCAAATCCAACTTTTCATCAAGCCAGTGTTTCCCACTATTTAGGTCTACAAAATAATTCTAAGTGGTCTACAAGTGATTGTTTTTTCAATAAGGTCCTTAGATCCAGAAAAAGAAACTGCTAATATGTGAGTGATGGAATTTAGGGAAACACTGATATAGGTGCTATCCAGCATTTAAAGGCCATCCCAGAAGAAGCCTCTGCAAACCCTCCAAGCTTGGGTGGAAGGTGACAAAATAACCAGGAAGCTGGTCATGGACTTACCCACACACGTTGGAAATATGTCCTCATTGTTGATCTGGACTTCAATCCAATCCATGAGAAGGTTCATGTACTGGGGGGCTGGCAGTGCAGTCGGCTTCTTGTACTTGAGGTCATCCTGCCACCGATACTCGTATTTGGGGCCCCCTGACATCACAGGGCAGGTCCGCTCAGTGCAGAACTCACAGATGGTACCGTAGATGAGGTTGATCCGATTGAAGAAGTCCACCACGTGCACTGCCACCCAGTCGTTCTGGTCCTCCCCGCTGGGCAGCTGCACAGCTGCCCTCAGGTCCACGCCTGAGTTGAGGGATGCCTGAGCCCGTTTGTGGAGTTCGAACCTCTGTGTGCCAGGTTCAAATTTCCTCTTCGGCCGGAAGGTCTTGTCCTTGTTGAACACCTGCTTCAAGGCTATGGACATGGTCTTCTCCTTCTCTTGCTTCCTCCTACAGGAAGCAAAAAGGCAACTGGGACTTTTCAACGAGAGATCACAACCCAACAGGGTTTTCCACTGCCAGCCCTCTGGCCCCAGTCTTGCGGTCTGCAGCTTTCAATCTCTTTTTAGACAGCCCCTTCCATCTTCCTCTTGAATGATTTCCAGGGGAACCTCATGTTTCTTCCTAAAGGCAGGAGAGAAAAGGGTCTCATTAGTGTCCTGTTTGCATTTAAGAAATGACAAAGGCTTAGACCTGACTTCCATCTCACTTCTGGCTGTGCCCACTTTCATCCAGGTATAAGGACATGGAAGATAAGCCAAACCCCTGAGAATCTGGATTGGTGATCAAATCATATGACCAAATAGCCAAAGGAGGAAAAGTATCACAGCCTTTTTCTTCATGGCCTTGATTAAATCTCTGGAACTTTTCCCTGTGTGATCATAGTTTCAGTGGACTGCTCCAAGGTGTTATGGATGAGCATGTTAGTCAATGACACATCCCCATATGCTCCTTTTTAGAGCATCTGCCCCACCCCCCAACTTGCCCCTATTGAGTAAGCATAAGGACACTACCCCCATCCACCTGGATACAGCTGATTGGAGCAGGGGTGGCTATCACACCCAGCTGGCTTCCCCAGGAATTTGGAATCAGGATCCAGCCTTTGTTAGGCATGATCCCTGAGAAGTGATGAAAACTGGGTCTGCTTGATGCTATTTGCAATAGCCAAGACATGGAGACATGGAAACAACCTAAATGTCTATCGACAGATGAATGGATAAAGAAAATGTGATATATATATATATATATATACACACACACACACACACACACACAGACATATATACAATGGAATACTACTCAGCCATAAAAAAGAATGAAATAATGCCATTTGCAGCAACATGGATGGACCTGGAGTTTATTGTACCAACTGAAGTCAGGCAGACAGAGAAAGACAAATACCATATGATAACACTTATATGTGGAATCTAAAATATGACACAAATGAACTTATTTACAAAACAGAAACAGACTCACAGACATAGACAGCAGACTTGTGGTTGCCAAAAGGGAGGAGGGATGGGATTGGGAGTTTGGGATTAACAAATGCAAACTATTATATATGTGTAACTGAATCACTTTGCTGTACACCAGAAACTAATACAACACTGTAAATCAATGATACTTAAACAATTTTTTTACAAAATTGGGTCTGCTTGAGCCCTATTTGGACCATGTGTAGTACAGTTGAGAAAGCTGGTCTGCAGAGAGGGGAGGGAGGAAAGGGGGAGGGGTTGAGAAGAAGAGGAGGAAGAAGTGAAGGAGGAAGAGGAGAGAAAGAAAGAAGCCATATGCACAGACAGAGAAACAGAGACAAGGGCACAAGTGACCACAGGCAGAGGAAGACCAGAGAAAGAGAGACAGTGGGGAGAGAGTAGCTTCTTTTGTTCTTGATAGTCTTCTAGGAACTGGTTCCATTTCCTCGTGAAGCCTAGTTGTGTTTCCAACCCTTGGGACACATACATTTTTCTTGAATTAGTCAATTATCTCATTTTACTCCAGCTAACTTGAGTGGGTTGTTTCTTTCTAAGAACCCCTAACTAGGACAGAATTTATCACCCTTACAACATGCCATCCTTTACATCCTAAATAGTGCTTTGAAGCACTACTGATAAAACTTTCTGTGATAACGCAAATGTTCTGTATCTTTTTTGTCCAGTATGGTACCCACTAGCCACATGTGGCTACTGAGCACTTAAAAGGTGGCTAGTGTGACTGAGAAACTGAATTTTTCATTTTATTTCATTCTAATTAATTAAATAATTGATTGACTTAATTAATTAATTAATAATCCAAAAAGCCACATGCAGCTAGTGGCTACCATACTGGACAGGGCAGCTCTGAAGTCTTCAGTGCTCTCTTCTCCATCACCTCATTTGACCCTTTTAAAATTCTGGTGTGATTTATAGCAGATTTAGAATAGGTGCAGTAGATTTGTAGTAGGTATCAATATCCCTGGGTCTCCAAGAGATAAAATTACTTGCTGAGGGCTTCCCTGGTGGCGCAGTGGTTGACAGCCCACCTGCTGATGCAGGGGACACGGGTTCGTGTCCTGTTCCGGGAAGACCCCACATGCCGCAGAGCCTGTTGTGCTCCGCAACGGGAGAGGCCACAACAGTGAGAGGCCCGCATACCGCAAAAAAAAAAAATTACTTGCTGAACAAGGTCCCATAGTGAGTAGGGACATGGCTAGGATCGAAATTCAGTTTTTGATTGCTAGCAAATGCTCTTTCCACGTAGCCTTACATTCTAAAAAGTGATGCTCTTCAACCTGTCCTTCCTGCTGGTTCATGAAGCCCCTTTACCTAGAGCTTCCATCCATGTATTCCCCAAAGACCACAAGTATCGACTGGCTGGAAGTGAAGAAGATGTCCTGTGGCCTGGAAACAGAGAGGAGATCACTGATCCATTCATGGGTCAAACCCTAGCAAAATGAGCCAACAGCTGTGGCCAGAGTCAGAAGAGTCCATCATGGCATCAGTTAAAATGGACTTGAAGCAGGATCCACTGATCCACTCCTCTGCTATGCCACACTCAAACACGGTTCAGTGATGCATTCAACCTTAAGTTATTCCAGCAAAACAAAAACAAAAACCATCTAAGACATTCCGACTGCCTCTCACAGGCTCTGCGCTTCACTCAGAACTGCTGATTATTCAGCTGAATGCCTCTTCTGGCCACTCCCTGCAGCCTCCCTGCAGCCTTGGTAGGCTCACTCCCTCCCTCTTAAGCCCACCCTCTTCCTGTTAGGTTTTCACTGCAAGGCCATATTGTCAGTGAGGTGTTCTTGTCCCTCGTCACCTGGCCTCGAGTGTACACACCCTCTCAAAGAGATCCGTGCAGAAAAGCGGATCATGTGACACCCTGCCTTTGGCTGTCTATGAAATCACATTCACAGTACTTCAGAAGATCACCAGGGGGCTTCCCTGGTGGCGCAGTGGTTGAGAGTCTGCCTGCCGATGCAGGGGACACAGGTTCGTGCCCCGGTCCAGGAAGATCCCACATGCCGTGGAGCGGCTGGGCACGTGAGCCATGGCCACTGAGCCTGCGCGTCCGGAGCCTGTGCTCCGCAACGGGAGAGGCCACAACAGTGAGAGGCCCGCGTACCGCAAAAAAAAAAAAAAATATATATATATATATATATATATATATATATATATATATATCACCAGGAAGGTTATCACCACACAAATTCTGCACACTGTAGCAATCTCTTCTTCAAAAGAATACCATCCCAAAGGCTTAGCCTGCCTGAAAAGAGACTTTAGAAAGCCGAGGGCCTTCAAAGAGCATTTCCAAAATAAAAATATGAGCTAGAGCTTGGGAAGATAGGGAAAGGAGGACAAGGACGTTTATTTTCTCTTAAAATAGACAAGTCCCTCTGTATCGCAAATGTTTAATTGCTGACAGTAAAGCAGCAATAGCCCAACAGCTGCCCCCTCATGTCTCCAGTAAATAAGACTTGCTGTTCTGTTATTCTGATAATGAGGGTACCATCAATCAATTCCCACGGTCCTCAGAGCAATCTCATCACCTTACATGACCCTCGTTATCACTAATTCTGCTGTTTCCCCAGGGCCTGGCATGTCTGGGTGCACGGACACCAATGTGGAAACCTTCCTCCGTACCAGTGCCAGGCTCTCATGGACACTACCAAGTCCCTCTGGCACCTCTGTTGAGAGTGTGTGAATGAGACAGATAATCATTGCAAATCCTCCTAATCACAAAACCCGCCAGTGGCTGGTACTCACTAATATTTAAATTTAAAAAAAACCTTGTTTGAGGTTTGGGAACTTTTCTTCCAGACATACTTAGAAAACAAACTTCAAGACATCAATCTCTTGAAATGGATGGGTGTTTATTCAAACGTTTAACCAGCTTTAAAGTCACTCTTCCTTTTTGCTCCAGTGTAACAGGCTTACCTGAGTCATCTTTGTAAGATTATTTCTCAACCAAGTCCCTTAATGTGCTGCTCTTGGCTACCATTTATTAAACTCTACTATGCACCAGATTTTTATGGATATTATTAACATTTTAATCCTCACTACAACCTTGCATGATGGATGATTTTATGACCATTTTATATAAAAAGAAATTGAGGCTCAATCATATGAAATAATTTTGCAGAAATCACAAAATTAGTAGATGGTAAGGCTAAGTTTTGAATCCAGACCTCTTCAGTGCTGAAATATATATGATTTTTTTCTCACTAAAGTTGCTTTAAAATCTCATGAACATCCTTATGTTTTCAAAGCCCCTTCACAGGTAGATGTCAAAGCTCCTCACAAGCCTATAAAGGAAGCTAGAAGAGGTGGTATTATTATCTGCATTTTACAGATGAGAAAACGGAAACTTCCATCTCCTAATGCTGTTGCAAATGTGTTCGTCATTCTAACATGCTCAGACATGTCTCTCCCGTTCAAACTTTTCTGTCTAGAATAAAGTTTTCTGGAGAAGGGATAGGTTGGTCAGTGGGCCCCTGTGTTTAAAGACAATGGCACTCCAGGATGGATAAAATTCATCACACCACTGAATGACTGAACAAAGAGGCATCTGTCCGTGTCTTTATCTGAGCTTCAGATGCTCTACTGAGGCAGGTACCCAAAAGAGTTTTGAAGTAAAAAGGCAACAAGAAATCCATCTACATGGGGATATATATGTATACATATAGCTGATTCACTCTGTCATACAGCAGAAACTAACACAACATTGTAAAGCAATTATATTCCAATAAAGATGTTTAAAAAAAAAAAAAAGAAATCCATCTAACCTTACTTTCAACCCAGATCCCCAGCAGGACCCTTACCCATAATGGACACTGTAGGCTTATTACATGGTTAGAGCAGTGCTTCTCAAATGTGAACATGGGATCTTGTTAAAATGCAGGTTCTGGTCCAGTAAGTCTGGGGTGGCGCCTAAGAGTCTGCAGGCCTAACAAGTTCCCAAGTGATGCCAAATCTATTGGCCCATGGATGACACTTTAAGTATCAAGGCCTGATCTAACTAAGAGAGCTTGCCAGAAATGCAGACTCTCAGGCCTCTCCCCAGACCTAGTACATCTGAGCCTGAATTTCAACAAAATCTCAGAAGTATATGTTTTAAGGAGTACTGGGTTAGTGGGCTGCCCTACTGGCTGGGAAAGGGGAGGACTAAATAAACTTCCCTTCGTTGTTTTGTCAACAGTTTGCTTCATAAACCTAGTTATCAGCTGAGTGTGTGTATGTGAGAAAAAGAATGAGAGACTCAGTGTTTTGAATACAATTGCCTTGACAGATAGTGACAATGACCAGGTCTCTTGATCTGCATTGATTTGGATAGCAGAGCCCCAGAACTCAGGACGTTCCCAGCGAAGACCTTGTCATAAATGCCAGATGGACTATGGCTGCTGCTACTGCCATGGCGGCCTCAGGCACAAAGCTGCTTTGACTAAATAAAATGTGGGACTAGCAACGACACTGTCGTTATTCTCTGTCTTTGTCCAGTCTCCAGAAAGAAAAGAACAAGTCACCAGCTTTGCTCTGTGGCTAAAAACTATGGCAAATTCTATGTTATGAATAACACCCACTACAATCCTGGTTCCTAAGAAATGTTTGAAGCTAACTGCTCATTCAACCAATAAACCTTCACTAAAGGGCTAGGCACCAAGGACATAAAGTTAATTAAAACTTGGGCCCTGCCTTTGAAAAGTCCACAGCTTGCTGTCTAGTTCTGAGGTCAGTTCATTGGCTTTTGCTTTTTTAGCTACAAAATTAAATGCCCCAACATGGATCATGATGGGATTCCTTCACCGTATTACTCAGGTTAGGAATGAAAAAGACAGTGAAGAGAAAAATTCTCTTAAATTTCAAGTAAACAGCATAAATTGATTCAAATAAACAGCATAAAATTGACAGGCGCTCCATGTGTTCTCCATATTTTCTGCTAAATAGATCAATTATAGCAATAAAACATGTGCACTATAAAAATATGCAGAGAGCATTCAGCTGGGCTGCAAGGGAATGTTGACAAGGTAACTAAGCAACACTGGCAAGAAAAGTTCTTATTTTTCTTTTCCTACTGATGTCTGCTGACTTATTAGTTGAAAAATCAAAGACTCCTCACCAAGGATAAGGAAGAAATGAAACAGCTCTCCCATCCACTCCTGAGATGCGTCCTCTTTAGCTGTGACCACCTCTAGAGACGTTGGAGGTACAGAAGGGCAGGCAGGACAGAAAGTAGAGGGACCAGAGAGATATTAGTCGGGGAAAGGAGGTTTAATGTCTCCTCTGTGGGATGAAGCACTCCTCCTGGCAAGACCAGCTGGCAGGGCAATCCACTACAGGAAGGCCATGAGGAAAATGGGGGCCCCAGAAGGACCCCACATGAGGGAGTCCATGCCATCTTCATTGCTGGGGTCCCAGGAGCTAGGATGGTGCCTGGAACAGAGCCGACTTCACTGAACGTTGGCTGAATGAATGAATAAATGACAGTGAATGAAGAACCCTTTGCATCAAAGTGGAACGACAAAAGTGAAACCAAATTGGACCTCCTACCTTTCCTTATTTGGGGACTCCACCTCAAACTGTAAGTTCACTGCCTACGCACTGAGGTCAGATATTTCCAACTGCTGGGCTGTCCTGAAAAGTCAAGACATCTGTCCAACTTCTCTCTCAAATGGGCTGTTCTTTCCCATGTGTTACCTAAAATTCCAGCTCTTCAGAATTAAAGAATAACTCACCTGATTTATTATCTTCCCACTATTTTTTTCTCTTCATGGCTAGAATAGTCCATGGAACCCTCCTCTCACACTCCAAATATTGAATAAAAGTACATTAGGTTTTTATTTTAGAGGAGTGTGTGTGTGTGTGTGTGTGTGTGTGTGTGTGTGTGAATAAATTCAACATCATCTAACCGTCTCAGGCTCCAACAAAAGGATTGTGCCTAAAAAGTGACTCTATCAACCTTTATGTAGTGTTTTACTCCTGCCTAGTCATTAGGTACTGTCTTTGCTCACAAAACAATCCAAAAATTGGAGAGACTCCTGCCTGAGAAGCCATCTTGCCTTTTTCTTTTTTGTGGCCCAACTAATCGACTTCCTCAACTTTGAGCTGCTGTACCGTTGCGTTTTAGACCAGTTGGGAGAGACGGTGCTGCCTCATTTTCATCTTCAAAGGCATGTATGATTTCAGAGCTTTAAAATGCCCAGGTTATGTCTGAACACAGATGAAGTCAGTACAAACAGGTGCAGCCTTACAGAAGTCTGTTGCATAACCATCACTCCCCATCAATTTCTAGCTCTTCAATATCCATTCAAGTTGCATTTTCATTGTTTCATTTGTATATTTTAGTCACCAGTGTGGACAGTCTAGCATTAAAAATAGGAGTAAATATTCCAAAGAGGAAAATATTGCATGCAAGCTGGTATACTGCAGTGGCAGCAATAGCGGTGATTGATCAATGCACAGGTGTTTACAGCAGAGACCCACAAGGATTCTTCATTTCACAGACTCAGAAACATCACCATTCAGAAGAGGACACTTGGTGGTAAGAAAGAGTAAAAAGAGTGGAAGGATAGAAAAGGGTGGGATTTAGGGACTTCCCCGGTGGCACAGTGGTTAAGCATTCGCCTGCCAAAGCAGGGAACATGGGATCGAGCCCTGGTCCAGGAAGATCCCACATGCTGAGGAGCAACTAAGCCCGTGGCCACAACTACTGAGCCTGCTCTCTAGGGCCTGCGTGCCACAACTACTGAGCCTGCGCGCCACAACTACTGAAGCTTGCGTACCTAGAGCCCGCGCTCTGCAACAGGAGAAGCCACCACAATAAGAAGCCTGCAACAAAGATTATTCTCCACTCGCTGCAACTAGAGAAAGGCTGTGCACAGCAATGAAGACCCAACACAGCCCAAAATAAATAAATACATAAATTTCTAAAAAAGAAAAAAAAAAGAAAGAGAAGAAAAGGGTGGGATTTACTTGGTGTGGTTAAATTTACCATATACTCACACTGTGCTGAAGAAAAGACAGACTTTTAAAAACATATTTTCTTGGGCCTCCCTGGTGGCGCAGTGGTTAAGAGTCCGCCTGCCGATGCAGGGGATACGGGTTCGTGCCCCGGTCTGGGAGGATCCCATATGCCACGGAGCGGCTGGGCCCGTGAGCCATGGCCGCTGGGCCTGTGCATCCGGAGCCTGTGCTCCGCAACGGGAGAGGCCACAACAGTGAGAGGCCCACATACCGCAAAAAAAAAAAAAAAAAAAAAAAAAAAAAAAAACATATTTTCTTAAAGAGAATAAAGGTTTCTTAAATAAAGTCCTTCCTGAGCCCAGTAGAGACTGGCTTAGATTCCCAGTAATGAGGGAGATGGCAAATCTTTGGTTCTACCTTGCATAGGGTTGATTCAATCTTACCACAGTTTTAAAAATAAATAGTGAAAGCAAAATTATTGCAAGATAAATGGTCAGTTGACCCATTTAATATTCATGAAAGGCATCCTAATTATTTTAATAATTTTTAAAAGAAAAAAACTTCTCCAAGTTAGTAACCACTTGCTCTATTATTTCCAAATCTTTCGCCTAGCTAGAGAATATTTTTGTGGTTAGAAAAAAATCCTTATGATTTGAGACCATAATACTTAGGAGGTGGCAGTAGAGAAATGGAGGATGAGGAGGTAACTACAGGTAGAGCTAATTTAATTGCTGAAATTTAAAAAATAAGGCAGATAAAAAATGTATTTTTACTTTTTAAAGCAAAGGTGTATACCAGCTGGTGTGATGTCACTCAGAACCTCCATCGGATACTGGGATAAAGGTCATTGTCAATTACCATTTCCTTCTTTCTCTTTGAGACAGGATATGCCAATTCTTTCTTGGAAAAGTCTTGCTTTAAAGGGAAAACATTCAAATTCAAGGAAGTTGGTCCCTGTAACTATCAACAGACTTACTTACTTTTAGACACTCTAAGTGAATTTGAGTCTCAGGGTCTGGAAAATTTTTATCCCTGGCACTATGGAAATTTATGTATGACATCTGGAACCACTGCAAGAGATCTTTGAAGGGGGTTAGAGAACACAAAATGCACTAGAAGACTGGAAATTGGAAAATACATTTCTAATTTTCAAAAGAATACTATTTTAAGCTTGGTGGGATGGGTAAAACTAACACCAACTGCAGGCAAAATTTGGAGGCAATATAGCCCAGTAGCTAAGAACACAGCATCTGCAGGGTTGCTGTGGGAATTCCAGAGGGCATATTGGTTAAATGTTTGGAACACAGCAGGCACTAAGTAACGTGGCTGCTGCTATCATCGTCATCATCCTTTGAATCCTGTTATGACTCAAGTTTTAACAGAGACTCAGATTCCTGAGATAGCAAACAGCCAATTAGAATGTTAGAATGGTTAAAAGTCTACTCAACCTAATTGCATAACAGTAACAATAACTAACATTTATTTATTTTAACAGAAAATTATGAGTTAGGTATTATTGTCCCCATTTTATACTCAGGGAAACTTGAGATACAGTGAAAGTAAAACTCGTCCCAGGTCATAGAAACAGTAAGTAGCCAAGCTGACTCCAAAACTCTCAACCCTAATTTAGACTGCCTCTCTAGACAGGTAGCTCACAAAAAAGACCAGAGGAACTTCTAGGGCACATCTAAGGGGGTTAGGAAGGAAAGAGGATGGGAGAAACACAGACCTAGCCCTATGTACACGGTCATGTGCCACCCCCCAATGATACGTATTTCTTGAACTTTTGTGGTCTGGAGTCAGGTCCTGGCAATGACTCTGACTGGCTACATCTTTGGACAAGACACCCTTTATAAGCCTCAGTTTTGTTTTCTTTAAAAATAAAGGTAAGGGCTTCCCTGGTGGCGCAGTGGTTAAGAATCCGCCTGCCAATACAGCGGACATGGGTTCGAGCCCTGGTCTGGGAACATCCCACATGCCACAAAGCAACTAAGCCCGTGCACCACAACTACTGATCCTGTGCTCTAGAGCCCTCAAACCACAACTACTGAGCCCACACGCTGCACCTACTGAAGCCCGCATGCCTACAGCCCATTCTCCGCAACAAGAGAAGCACCCACAATGAGAAGCCCGCGCACCGCAACAAAGAGTAGCCCCCGCTCATGGCAACTAAAGAAAGCCGGCGCACAGCAACGAAGACCCAACGCAGCCAAAAGTAAATAAATAAAATAAATTAAAATAAATAAAGGTAAGCACCTGGTGCTTACCTCTCAAGGTTACTGTGAGAATTAAAAGAGATATCTCCTGTGGAAGCACTTCATTAGTAGAAAACCATTATATCGTTACTGACATGGTGACTTTTGACGTAACAACAGGAAATGATATGAGTAATGGAAAATGATTCAGTTCGATGCAAGTGTGTGTTTATGAGTCAGGGGAAGGGGTGGCAATGGGGGCCCTGCATATGAGGAAAGAAATCAAATGCTTCCTTCTTGCTTCATACGGATGGACTTCTAATTCTCAGGAAAAAAGGAAATAATATTAATCTAAGTGATTTGATAATGAGTCAAGATTCCTCAATATTGCACTTCCCTGAGGGCACAGTGGTTAAGAATCCGCCAGTGCAGGAGTCTCGGGTTCGAGCCCTGGTCCGGGAAGATCCCGCGTGCCACAGAGCAACTAAGCCCATGCACCACAACTACTGAGCCTGCGCTCTAGAGCCCCCGAGCCACAACTACTGAAGCCCACTCACCTAGAGACCATGCTCTGCAACAAGAAAAGCTACTGCAATGAGAAGCCTGCGCACCGCAACGAAGGTCAGTCCCCGCTCGCCGCAACTAGAAGCAAGCCCGCGCACAGCTAGGAAGACCCAACGCAGCCAAAAATAAAACAAATAAAACATTAAAAAAAAAAGATTCCCTAATACTTATAACACACTTAGCTTAATATTGTGAAGAAGTTCTAGTATTTCTGCATGTAATAAAATCTAGTGCAATATTATTTCATGAATTTTGATATACCAGGGCAAATTACATGCTGCATACCCTCCCATTAATCTCTCAAACACTTGTTTTGAATGGAATATAAAAGTTTCTCATTAAAAATTTTTAAATGCTTTACATTGAATACAGTACGTTTGGTTTTAACCCAGCTATGATCTCTGTGTGTTGGTAACAGAATAACTTTCTCAACTGATTAGAACCTTACTCCTGTTATCAAACAGTGTTCCAGCTGGAGGATTTAGGCTGCATCCCCAGAAACTCTCTAGAGAGAAAAGACAAACATCTACCTGGGAGCTTTTCAACTCGAGAGGGGAAACAGATGGACAGGAGGATAATGCTGCAATAAAACGGAGACAAATAACTAATGATGCTATCCTCTCTACCTTCTTGAACACATCCACAACTAAAAAAGAGGCTTGAAATAAAACTGAATCAGACAAGTAATTGTAAACGATGTGGCCACCTGGAGGACTGCACAGAGCCCTACCTTTAGAGTCAGAAAGACGTGGGCTTGAGTCCAGACTCTGCCCCTTAACGAGCTACTCTCCTGGGATAAACCCTCCCTCTTTGTGCTTCAATTTCTTCTTTGGTTAAATGAGGGTACTAACGCAATATCACAGCGTTTGGGGGATAAGTGAGACAGTGTGAGTAAAGATAGACAAAAGATAGACAAATTTCAAATGTTACATTTATTAACCCAGATTTCTCATAGTATTGGATTTCAAGTGGCTTCATGATCAATAGGGGTCCCAAGCATAACCTGGGCTGTTCTTTGACATCTTCTCCATAAGACATGACCTTCAAAACTGTACAAAATCTTGGAAAGTTTGAAGGAGAGATCCATTTCCCCATTCTTGGTTTTTATCAGGAAGAATTTCCCCTAAGGATACAACTGGCCTTTCTCTGTTCTTGTACCAACGTTACCCCAGGGGAAGTGGAGGTACTAACTCATGTAACTGGTGAATTTGAGAAGAATCAACTGGCCACATGCTCAGCTGGCTCAGCCTTCCCTCCTGAGAGATGCCTGCCCTCAGGCAGTGTGCTATTTGCTGCTTCCCCAAAGCCCCTTGTCTCCAGTGCTGCATGGGAAAAGGGGGGTAAATCTAGGGTTTTGATGTAAGCAAACAAATTTCACTAACAGACCTACAGCTACGTCCTACAAGCAGTAAGGCCGATCTGTTGTTGCTTCAATCAATTTCTGCAGAAGTCATTTAGAGAAAATTGGTAGTATTTGTTTCGAGGGCCCTTATGGAGATCCCAATGTCATGTTGTGCCCACAAGCTTGCCTATGCAAACGTAGCTGTTTTTTAGTAGAGCTGCAGTACGACATCAATTCAAGGACGGCCCTGTTTAAGACATACCTTATTTATCTGCAGAAGGTCTGTGCCTGCACACCAGGCATCAGTCTCCTCAAGGATTGACTCAGACAAGAGAGACCACCCATCACAGGGATCATCTCTCCCACATACTGTGCAGCCACAGCCATGGACAGTGAGAATGCTAACAGAGGAACCTCTCATCTGTGAGGTGTTTCTAAACTTTCCACAACAGTCAGTGAGTACCGGGCGTGACAGCCCCAGGTTGAAGGTGGCTACCATCCAGGAACAGTATATGGCCAGCCTTCTCCATGGGGAATCTAAACATCTCCACCCAGATAAGGCTTCTCCCTTGCCCAGCCTCAGGGCCTCAACCTCTGGTATAGTAAAGGGAAAGAGGTAGAGAGGAAGGAAGAAAGGGGTGGCTCACCATCTCTGTCCTGTGACTTCTGCATCTTGTACCCACCTCTCTCTCACACTCACACGGTAACCTCACACTACACTGCATCCCTGTGCTCACACATCTGGCCCTTCCATCCGTCTGGGAGGGCTAGGATCTCACCCTAGACTTCATCACAGCACGAGGACCTAGCGCAGGACGGGGCACAAACAGAAACTCAGTAAGTTGTGTGGTTGAACTGTGTGTCTAAATTATTGCTAATCAAATGGTGCACAGATACAACAGTTCCTTCTCCAGGTGAGAGGGCCAAGCTCCCAGAATCATGATGAGAGGATGATCGACAAGAGAAACCTTTTCAGAAAACAGATACTTCATTCAAAGATCAATAGCAGCTACTAGATGTGCAGTTCCCCAGGCCAATCTAAACTGTGCCCACATTTTCATTTTCCAGCATCCACCGAAAAGTCAGCTCCTTTGGAAGGATGCCCAGCCTTAAAAGAATGTTTCAAAACTCGTTGTCGATCTCTGTAACCATCTTCACATGGTGCTGCAAAGGCCTTTACCTGTGTGCTTTGTTTAAAAACAAAGTTTAAAAAATATACCTCAAAGGAAAAATAATGGGGAAGACAGGAGGGCAAGCAGCTTGGGGAATTTTTTTTTTTTTAAATATAAGAAGAAAACGTATCGCATCAACTCCTTTAGTGCCAACTCTACTTCTGTGACTTTGGTGACCATCCCCAAGCTTCTGCCTCTGCTGCATCCACCCTTTGCTGCCCTTCACAGCGGGACGTGGCAGCAGGCATCCTGGCCCCTCAACTGTCTCCTTAGATCATCCTGCACAATACCTTAAACTCATGCTCCTCAAGCCATGACCCTGCCACCCACCCCACGCATATGCTGGGGAGGCCTGCGAGCGAGATCACTGCTGGGAGGTTTCACAGCGGGAAGAAGTCTCGAAAATCACTTAACTCAATTCAACCTCTTAATGTATTAAACACAAAAACAGAAACAAACACACCTAATGCCCAGAAAAGTGAGGAGAGGCCCACACCTAGGACAGACTGGAACTGAAACAAAGCCTCAACTTCGGTGCCAGTGTTCTTTCCACTAAGGCAGGAATCTCTTAAATGTTTATGCAGACCTGACACCTAGATGCCCTTCCAAACTGCCCCCAAGTTCACAATAACTATCTCTTTCAACACTACAACACAAACCATATATATATATATATACATATATATATATATATATACACACATTATATATATACATATATACCCATACACGTGTATGTTTTTATGTATAGATAGTATATATACATGTGTGTATATATAATATATACATGTGTATGTATATATTATACATATAGTTTTTTTAACTCCCCTGGTAGTTATTAAGTCTTTTTTTTTTTTTTTTTTTAGCAACAAAGACTTTTTTCCCCACATGAAGTCTTATGCAGGACACAATTATATAAAAATAGAGAAAAATTCTCTCTTCTTCAGTTGAAGCAGGGAAAAGAGCCCTCACTCTTAGTCTACCCACCCTCAACAAGCCCTGAAGGACCTTCAGGTGTGGCTCTATGAATCCGATGACTCACCTGACCCCTAATGCCCACCACACTTGTCAGGGACTAAATTTCTGCCCCAGTCCTCTCCTAGGCTTGCCCACCTGCAGTCAGCCTTCAGCCTGCAAGGCCCGGACACCTGTCACCCCTCCGAGCAGCCTCTCCTGACTACGCTGTTAGAACTGACTCTTGTTACTCCTTTGCTCCCAAAGCTTTGAATGTGTAACTGTTGCTCTGTGCCAAACAGTCTGGACCATTCGTTATTCTCACACCTCACCCCCACCTCCCCGCCCATCTACCATGAGGGCCCACCCACCCATCTGGCAGCCCCTGCAGGTTCATCAAGACAAGTTTCAAACCCAAGCGGCCACGCCACGGAAGGCTCAGCCCACCCCTTTGCCTCCTCTCCTGACCCTTCCCAGATCTGACTTTTGTTTCTGCTCATCCTATTTTTTTTGCTGTGGGAATTTTTTTCCCTTTGTTTATGTATTTATTTTTATTGAAGTACAGTTGCTGTACAATATTACATAAGTTACAGATGTATAATATAGTGATTCACAATTTTTAAGGGTTATACTCCATTTATAGTTATTATAAAATATTGGCTATATTCCCCATGTGGTATAATATATCCTTATAGCTTATTTTGTACCTAATAGTTTATACCTCTTACTCCCCTCCCCCTGTATTGCCCCTCCCCCTCTATTGCGCTCATTTTGGACACTTGATTCTCAACCAATGTTTATGGATTTGACTGGCTTTTCTGTGTTCTCCACTGTTCCCCTGCACTGCCTCCCATTTGTTCTTTTTCTCTTTCATTTTTCCCCTCTTGAGCCCTGGGGACTCTGGTAGAGGTGGGTGACTGCTGAAGAAGAAAATATGACCCCTACTTGCCCAGAACCATCTGTCCTGTCCACTGACTCTTCATTTCTCCCTGGGCCTTCTGGGCACCCTCAGAAATGAACAGGAAGACCAAGATAACCCTGGGTGCTTGTTTAAAATGCAGACTCTCGGGTCCCACCCCTCACTTTGCATATACTGACTGATGCACTTCAGTGTTTGAGAACTCCCTGAGCTGGGGAGTTTCACACACTAGGCCTGGCTTACCATGGAGTCCACATGGGTCAACAGCCATTTATTGAGGAGAATGGGTAGGACAGAAATGTGGTCACCTGAAGCACTGAAGGTCCAGCAATAAGAGCGACAGAAAAAGTCCTTAGGGGAAAGGAGGGCTAGCTGAAATCACACTGAGCACGGAGAGCACGGCTCTCCCCCTGACTGGTCCACCAGCTACACCACTGATGGCGAGCCTGCTCAGATTCACCACCTCCTGTGTTCTGTGTCTATGGGCCCCCGTATGGTACAGACTGGTGGTGAAGTCAGTGAGTCTGAGATCAGACTGCTGGGTTTGACTCCCAGGGCTATCATTTTCAGAGCTTTGGGCTCTTGAGCTTATTATATAACATTGCCAAACTTTAGTTTCATAAAATTATCTATTTCTTATTATATATATATATATATATATATATATATATATTCTATTATATCTATTATCTATTTTCTATCTAGTGTTGTTATGAGAGCTAAATGACATTATCCAAAGAAAGCATTTGACCCAGCACCAGGCACAAGGTAAGTCTGTAATAAGCACTAGCTTTTAATTCTTATCATTAACATAACGCTTTCTTAACCTTATTCATATAGACATGTGTCCCCACTTCTGGACAGCAAACTCCATAGGCTTTCCACCTTCCTTCTCTTATAAACACACTCTTACCAGATCACACCTTGAAGGATCGTGGGGGTAATGGAATAAGACAGGAGGTGAAAAGATGTCTGAAGTGGGTCTAGCACACCGTAGGCACTCAGTAATGGCAGTGGCTATTGAAAAGGCTGACCCACCTTGACCAGTTCTGGAAGTGAGGGACAGCAGGAACTTCCTCCTCAGGTCTGATGCTCTGACACCTCCTTCCACTCACTAGGCACAGGAGCCTTTCAGGAGGGCAGGAGCCCTGTTCAGGAGGCTTCTCCAGGGACCACATGGAGAAAGCGGCCAGAAAGCCTGTGTTCATTGGACATTTATGCCTATTATGATAGGAATTCGAACTCTCTCAGGGCAGTACCAGAAAAACTCATCCTGAGTCCAGGGGTGCTGTTTCAATACCAAGTATCTTAACTCTGACTTTCTTATGTAACCATAATGTGTAGACTTGCCAACAATATAAAAATAGAAGACAACCCCAAAAAAAAATCAAAAGAAAAAAATCGTCTTGAAGTTTCTAAACCAACTTGCATGGAAACAGTTACCCCACAAAAGGGTGACGGGTATAAATTTTTTCATTCATTTAGGGGAGTGGTTTTTGTTCTTCCTGTTTTATTTTTTGGGTAGGTTTATTTATTTTTCCCACACTATTCTTTAATGACAAGTGAGGGTGACACCACTCTTCTTGAAAACAATGAAAGCGCAGGTTTAAAAAAAAAAAAAAAAAAAGCCCTTAAAAACCTCCAAAGGCGTGGGGAACTTTTGCTCGGAGACATGTGCTGCTCAGGCCAACTGCGGAAAACAAAGGCCTTGAGCCAAATGCCTGCGGTGAGGACTTGCTTTATTTCTGGTCCAAGCACAGAGGCCAAGAAGCCACATCCACTGACTCCTTTTTCATTTAAGATTCTACATTCACCAGTATGTCTAGTTGAGAAACCCTCCATTAGAGATTTCCTCTATTTGTTCAAAGAAAGAAGAGGAAAAACAGAAACACAGCCACCACTCCTAGAAAAACAGCACCCGCCTACCGCCCAGCAAGAGACCAAAACAGGTGTTTGATACTATTGCCTTAGACTGCATTTTATTTTCTTTAAACTGCGTTTTATACTTAAGGAAAAAAAAAAAAAAAACAGCCAAAAGCAGCTCCCTGAGTTTAAACAGTTTTTGATTTTACATAAGAGCTAAATGACTCAAACTCCTTTTGGAAGAAGGTGATGTAGCAATCTATAAAAACCCTGATAAGCATAACCACAAACATTTCTCCCACTAA
The DNA here is from genome assembly GCF_025265405.1 of Mesoplodon densirostris. Classification (NCBI taxonomy): domain Eukaryota; kingdom Metazoa; phylum Chordata; class Mammalia; order Artiodactyla; family Ziphiidae; genus Mesoplodon; species Mesoplodon densirostris. The sequence continues at coordinate 51,140,604 of NC_082666.1, read as the reverse complement.
TTTTAGTCAATTAAAAAATATATAGTAAGTCTTGAAGCCTCTTCAATAAGTGGTGCTGGGAAAAGTGGACAGCTACATGTAAAACAATGAAATTAAAACACTCCCTAACACCATACACAAAAATAAACTCAAAATGGATTAAAGACCTAAATAAAGCCAGACACTATAAAACTCTCAGAGGAAAACATAGGCAGAACACCCGATGACATAAATCACAGCAAGATCTTTTTTGACCCACCTCCTAGAGAAATGGAAATAAAAACAAAAATAAACGAATGGGACCTAATGAAACTTAAAAACTTTTGCACAGCAAAGGAAACCAAAAACAAGACGAAAAGACAACCCTCAGAATGGGAGAAAATATTTGCAAATAAAGCAACTGACAAAGGATTAACCTCCAAAATTTACAAGCAGCTCATGCAGCTCAATACCAAAAAAACAAACAACCCAATCCAAAACTGGGCAGAAGACCTAAATAGACATTTCTCCAAAGAAGATATACAGATTGCCAACAAACACATGAAAGAATGCTCAACATCATTAATCATTAGAGAAATGCAAACCAAAACTACAATGAGATATCATCTCACACCAGTCAGAACGGCCATCATCAAAAAATCTACAAACAATAAATGCTGGAGAGGCTGTAGAGAAAAGGGAACCCTCTTGCACTGTTGGTAGGAATGTAAATTGGTACAGCCACTATGGAGAACAGTATGGAGGTTCCTCAAAAAACTAAAAATAGAACTACCATATGACCCAGCAACCCCACTACTGGGCATATACCCTGAGAAAACCATAATTCAAAAAGAGTCATGTACCACAACGTTCATTGTAGCTCTATTTACAATAGCCAGGACATGGAAGCAACCTAAGTGTCCATCGACAGATGAATGGATAAAGAAGATGTAGCACATATATATAGTGGAATATTACTGGGCCATAAAAAGAAACGAAATTGAGTTATTTGTAGTGAGGTGGATGGACCTAGAGTCTGTCATACAGAGTGAAGTAAGTCAGAAACAGAAAAACAAATACCGTATGCTAACACATATATCTGGAATCTAAAAAAAAAAAAAAAAAAAGGTACTGATGAACCTAGGGGCAGGACAGGAATAAAGACATAGACGTAGAGAATGGACTTGAGGACACGGGGAGGGGGAAGGGTAAGCTGGGATGAAGTGAGAGAGTAACACTGACATATATACACTACCAAATGTGAAATAGATAGCTAGTGGGAAGCAGCTGCGTAGCACAGGGAGATCAGCTCGGTGCTTTGTGACCACCTAGAGGGGTGGGATAGGGAGGGTGGGAGGGAGACACAAGAGGGAAGAGATACGGGGATATATGTATAGCTGATTCACTTTGTTATAAAGCAGAAACTAACACACCATTGTAAAGCAATTATGCTCTAATAAAGATGTTAAATATATATATATATATATAAAAGTCTTAATATAGACAAAGACTGAAAAATAGAGTTCCACAAAAAGAAGACTGTCACATTAAAAAAGGAAACACATCTGACAGCCACTTCAGCACATCTTAAACGCAGATTTTTACATAACTGATCAAGATAGAAACCGTTGGCAAGTATTTATATTTTAAATCACAAGATGGCTGGTCCCAGACCCTAGAAACTGAGAGTGATACGCAATGAGCCGGGCCTAATTTCCTCTCCCCTAATTTGCCTGAACCCAGCGGGGTTTCTAGAAAAAGACAAAACCTGACAGAGCAGGGCAAGGATGGCCAAGGAGCCCTGATTTTCTTCAGTTTGAAAGGCCGCTCCACTGGGGTTCTCATTTCTGCAGGGAGTGCAATCCGCAGGACCGGGCTCGCTGTACCGAGTCAACCACACATTTTTCTCATCTCGCGGAGTGATCTTGTGAAATGTGATCACATCCTGCGCAGGCGCCTGGGGGGAGGGCAGAGGGGCAGGGCAGTTGCCCCGGCACCAGGAGTCGCTCCAAGTTTGTTAAGCTTTGCTCGTGCAGCAGCGGGCTCGCAGGAGGGCCCAGACAGGAAGGAGGCAGGGCTTTGGCTCTCAATTTGTCCAGTATGAGAAGCTTTCCAAGCGGGCAGCGCAAGCAGAGATGGAATTGCTGCCCTGAGAGCTAGGTCCCTAAACTGTTCTACATCCAAAGAGGGCCTCGTGGCTTGTAGGGACCTGAAAGTGGAAAGTCAGGCTGGAGCATGAGGAATTCCAGTCCCTTCTCCAGCCAAGGGGCTAACCACAAACAGGGAAGGTCAATGATGGCCCCACCAAGATGTTCCCTAACACCATCAGAGGTCTGGTACTCCCCCCAGCTCCGCACCCCAGCCCACCTTGCTCACAGGAGGAAGGCACCTCCGCATGCATTTGGGAACCTGCCAAGAGAACCTAAGCTTTCCACGGGGGCACCCGCCCTGATGGCACCCATCCACACTTGGAACACCTTTGTTTGGTCTTTATAATAGTCTGAGTTTAGAATGTACTTAATTTTATAAAGCCACCTAAAATTGTGTGGGAAGGAGATAAAGCAATTCTCCTGATATCCACTTTCCCTCTAACCTATCCAAGTAAACATAAGAGGGTCCTTTTAAGTAAAGGTGCTTTCGGACTAATGAAGAAATAAATGTACACCTCATCATTCCATGGCCTACCAGAAACTCCTGAGGACAGAGGATTTAGAAGAAATGATTCAAGTGGAGTTTCCGTAGTCCTCATTGGCCCCATCTACCCTCCCCTTGTCTATCACTTTTTCATCTCTCTCACCAAGGCTGGCTGAAAAAAACCTCACTCAAGCCAGCAAACAAGTGAAGGCAATGATGTTTTTCAATGGCAGCATACCCAGGTCATCATACCCTAGACTAGTTGCCATGATGATGAGAATGGCATGTACCTGCTGGTTAGACCCTTCCTATCATTTATGTGACAAGACACACAGCTATTTCCTGTTGTGGGAAATTTTGGAGGGGCAAGAAAAAGGAAGACAGGAAGGGAAGAGAGACTCCTGACAAAATCTGGCAAAGGCTCTTTGAGGATTTACAACCTGTCCCTCTCAGGCAATAGCAAATAGTCCCATCAAAATGAACTTTAGAGTAACACTTTTGAAAAGAAATCTTATAGTGTTATACTTGGAATTTTATTTTATTTTATTATTATTTTTGGCCACGCCATGTGGCTTGCAGGAATCTCATTACCCGACCAGGGATTGACCCCAGCCACGGCAGTGGAAGCCTGGAATCCTAACCACTAGGTCACCAGGGTACTCCCTATGCTTGGAATTTTAAAATATGCATACTTCTTCATTCAGCAAACCCACCTTTAACAATCTTTCAAAAGACAAATATGGGGGCTGTTGCGGTAGGCAGACTTCTAAGGTGGCCCCCAACGATCTAAGTAAGCCTCCTGGTATCCATGGCCCTTGAATAATCCTCTTTGCCTGAGTGAGGGACCTACTGACTTACTTCTAGTGAATAGAATACAGCAAAACGCATGGGGAATGCTGCTGAGATTAGGTTATAAAAGATTGTGACTTCCGTCTTGCTTGCAAATTCTTCCACTCTCTTCTGCCTGCTTACCTTGACGAAGCCAGCTGCCATGCTGTGAGCTCTCCTTTGGAGAGGACCACATGGCAAGGAAACTGAGGGTGGCTTCCAGTCAATAGCCAGTGAGGAAAGAAGGCCCTCAGGCCAACATTCCATCAGGAACTGAATCCTCCCCACAACCACTGAGTCAGCACAGAAGCAGATAGTTCCCCAGTGTATCCTTGAGATGACTAGCCCCAGCCTACACCTTGCTTACAGCCTTGAGAGAGATCTTGAACTGGAGAGCTCAGCTAAGCTGTGCTCTGACTCCTGACCCAGAGATACTGGGAGCTAATACACGTAGTTGTTTTTAAGCCACCAAGTTTTGGGGTTTCTTTTTACGCGGCAAGAGATAAATAATATGACTTTTAAGCATCATCGTTTACAATCACACACAAAAAAGGGAAACAGCCCAAAAGTCCATTCTGAGGGAGCTAGTTCAGTCAGGAATGAAACATCCATACAAGAAATACTGGGCAGCCCTCAAAATGTAACGAGGCAATATATCTGTATTGAAATGGAAAGAAGTCCACGAAAAGGAAAAAGCAAGTTGCAAAACAACATGGGACTTCTAAAACATAGCAGAGATCTAGATTTTGATTCCTGTAATCTCCAGACAAGCTCCTCATGCAGTGTTCCCATCTCAGAAAATAACAACTGTAGTTATCTAGTCGCTATAGGCAAACAAACAAAAGCAAAAAAGGAGAGATCATTCTTGACTCTTCTCTTTCCCTCTAACTGCTCATCTAATCCATCAGTAAATTACACAGTTTACCTTCAAATTTCCACCCCTCCCACGCTTCTCAGCACCTCCACAGTGACTTCTCCCATCCAAGCCACCATCCTCTCTTTCTCAGGCAGCTGCAATGGACCTGACTCGTTGCCCTGGCTCTTCTGCAATCTATTTCCAGACAATAGCCAGAGTGACACTGAAAAAATATGAATGACATTAGGCCACTCCCCTCTCTAAAGCCTGTAAAGTTCCCTATCACAGTCAAAATAAAAACCAGAGTTGTTATGTTGGTTCACAAAGTCGTGATCTACAGATCTGGGCCCTGGATATTTCTCCTTCCTCTACAAGTCTCCCTCTCACTTATCTGCTGTGTCCACACTGACATCCTTGACGTTTCTACAACACACCAAGTTCACTCTCATTTCAGGGCTGTATTAGTTTGCTAGGGCTGCCGTAACAGAGTACCACAAGCTGGATGGCTTAAATAAGAGAAATTTATTGTCTCATGGGTTTGGAGGCTAGAAGTCTGAAATCCAGACGTTGGCAGGGCCATGCTCCTTTTGAAGGCACTAGGGAAGGGTCTCATCTATGCCTCTCTCCTTTCTTCTGTGGTTTGCTGGCAATCTTTGGTGGCCCATGGCTTGCAGACACCATCACTCCGATCTCTGCCTTCACCTTCACATGGTGTTCTTGTCATGGGCGTGTCTGTCTCCAAATTTCCTCTTTTTTACGAGAACAACATTCTTAATGAAGTAGGGGCCCACCCTAGTCCAGTATGACCTCATCTTAACTAACTGTATCAGCAATGACTTTATTTCCAAAGTAGGTCACATTCTGAGGTGCTGGGGCTTAGAACTTAAACATATGAGTTTTGGGGGCATATAATTCAACCCATAACAAAGAGCCTTTGCAATGGCTGTTCCCTTTTCCTGGAAAGCTCTTTACCCAGTGTGGCTGCCATGAGGACGTGCTTCACAGCCATCCAACTTACAAGGAGCATAACTGACCAGGAGTCATGGCTACTGTGCTCTGAAGTCCATCTCTGCATTTGTGATAAAGTCATACTGTCCACAAGCTACTCCTGGTCAGTGACTGGGCAGGGCAAGATTGCCAAGGCAAGCCTATTCCTGGGAGATGAAAAATTCACCTGATAGGGGACTTTGGCTCAAGGGCTCTCCCCCAGCCTTGCCAAACTCCCTCAGAACAGAACAGAACTCTAGGAGGCTTCCCCTCAACCTTCTGTCCTCCCCCCTCCTCTTCACCTGGTCTCAGAGTTGCATCATAATCTGACAGCGCTCCCAGGTTCTCACCAAGTCCCTCCCCATTTTCCCTCCTAGTCTGAACAGAGCACTCAAAAAGGCCCTGAACTTGACGGAATGCTTTGCTGTACCTGACTTGAAATCCTTCATAAGTTAGTTTTTGAAAAAGGAGACTCACATTTGCACTTTGTATTGGACACTGGTCTTGTTCACAGGGGTTGCTTTAATAAATCTCTTGCACAGCTAATCCTGCGTTAGTGTCTACTTCTTGGAGGACCCAGACTAACACCCCAGATATCAGCATGACTCTTTACCACTTCATGTAAGCCTCTGCTCAAATGTCACCTCCTCAGAGAGGCTTCCTTTGCTGTCCTAAATATAGCACACTCCACCCAACCCAGTCTCTCTTTCTCTCTCATTATCCTGCTTTTATTTTCTTCATAGCTCCCTCTGATTTTACTGTATCTTTTTATTTATTGTTTGTTTTGTCTTCCCCTTGAGAATGTAAACCACACAAAGACTTGTTTTGTTTAGTGTTGTACCCCAACACCTATAACAAAGCCAGGCTTGTAATAGGTAGCCAAAAATAGTTTGTGATAAATTAATATATTTTAAAAATCATATAAAAATCACCTAGATCTTCTTTCAGTTCCAAACATATATAAAATATAACCTAGTGTGACCATCTTGAGAATGTACTTCACAGACCTATAAAATATAACTTTTTAAAAACACAGGCAGGCCATAAATGAAGAGAGAATCCAAAGCCAAAGCAGGAGGCATGAGAGCAAATGCTGCACTCACCCAGAGGGGGGTTGAATCTGGATACAGCTGCATAGCGGCCTGGGGCTGGAATTTTAATGCTCAGGTGAGGACAGGTAATGTGTCCTGGGCCCAAGCAAGGTAGGGGACTGGAACCGACATAACTGCATACAGTCAGAATTCTTGAAAACCTGCCTCTACATGAAAGTAGGACCAGAAAAACTACCACCACTCCCTAGTAACTCAGGAAAGAGGCCAGTAAGTGTGTATTCTGCCCTAGTCTCAGGGTGAAAAAAACAAAACATCTCAAAAAAAAAAAAAAATCAAGCATGTGTCATGTACAAGTGTGATACCCAGATATACACTGTTTAAATTGTGCAAGAATCCTGAGCTGATAAATTACAATAAAAATGTTCCCAGGACCAGAGAAACCTTTGCAGAAGCAAAACTAAAATTGTCCTGTAGAAATGTTTTCATAACTCAGGACTCCTTCAAGATTCCTTCAGAATAAACAAGTCCTGCTGAACAAACCAGACAAAGAAACAAACCAGTCAGAGGGAGAGGCCACATACATAACAAGCAGAATGATTAGCACCTCAAGAACTGATGGTAATAGAATAATCTGATGGAACTATAAACTAAATACGTTTAAAGGTATTTTTAAAGTAAAAGAAGGAATAAAAACTATAATGAAAGAACCAGCCTCTTTGAAAAACAAAAGGACAGCTTTGGGGGAAAAAAAGAACTAAATAGAATTTTTGTGTGTGTGTGTGGTACACGGGCCTCTCACTGCTGTGGCCTCTCCCGTTGTGGAGCACAGGCTCCGGAGGCGCAGGCTCAGTGGCCATGGCTCACGGGCCCAGCCGCTCCGCGGCATGTGGGATCTTCCCGGACCGGGGCACGAACCTGTGTCCCCCTGCATCGGCAGGTGGACTCTCAACCACTGTGCCACCAGGGAAGCCCCTAAATAGAATTTTTTAAATGAAAAATACAGTGCTAGGTTGAATATTAGTTACAGCTAAAAAGAGAACCAGTATCATGGAAGATGGGTCTGAGGAAAGTACTCATAATGCAGTAGAGAGAGAAAAAAAAAGAAATAGAAAAATGTGAAAGAGAGGTAATAAGACATGGGGAGTATAAGACATGGAGAGTATTTTATTTGAGAAAATAAAATATCCTTTTAATTGGAGTTCCAGGAGGAAGAAGTAAAATAGGCAATATTAAAGATAATGGCTAAGAATTTAACAGAATTAAAGTAATACCTGTGATGTTCATTGGAACCATCACAAGTCCCAGGTAGGATCCAAAAGAAACACACACACACATACACACACACACACACCTCAGAACTAAAGAGAAAGTCATGAAAGCAACCAGATAGAAAAAGAGGTTACCAACCTAATAATGGCAATTAGATTAGCACAGGAGTTTTCATCAATGACACAGAAGCAAGAAGATACTGGAATAACACACTCAAACTAGTAAAAGAAAATAAATGCCAAACTAATGTTCTATAACTAAATTCCTGCTCAAAAATGGGGGTGAAATAAAGATATATCTATACAAAGAAAAGAATATCCAAATCACAGAGGCTCCTTGAAAGAAAATATTAAATAATAATAGTACATTTCAATTTAAAGTAAATTAAACTAAGAACAAAGTAAGATAAACAATGAGCAAAGATCATAAAAATAATAATAAATTTATAAACACCCATACTATTTAAATGTTTTTAAGATTAATGGAGGGGAGAAGTTATAAACAACTTGGAACTAAAATATTAGATAGCAATAATATGGAAGTATGATTACCTTAAAGTATTTTAAGGTCCTTGTGTTGTTTGGTAGAAGAATAGCAATTTTGAAGAAGGAAAGTTTTTAAAGCTAAGCATGCATATTATAATTTTAGGGGAAATGAGAGTGGGGATGGGGCAGAAGAAATGTAATGTATAACTTCCAAAGTAAAAGTGGGGAGGAAAAGGAAAAAAAAGAACACTCATATGAGATGTGTACAGATAAATAAAATCAGAAAGAATTTGCCATGGGCAGATCTTCATTAAAGGAAATTTAAAGATTGTAGTTCAAGCCAAGGAAATTGATCACAGATGAAAGACATATAAAAGAAGCTAGAAGAAGGAACTGAGCAGATACAAGAAGATACAAGATAAAAGATCCCAAGCTATAAGAAAGTTAAGAGGACAGAAAGTGGTAAATATATAGGCAAATCGGTACTAGCATTGACTCTATAGAAGAATAAAAGAAGCAATATCTTGTGGGATTTTTAAAAGAAAAGAAATATAGACTTAAAATATACAAAACAACTAGCATACGAGGGGGCGGAAATGGGAAAGGTGTCCTTCAGAGTAAAGTAAAGATATTGATCGCTTCAGATTTTGGTAAGTAAAAGATACAAACTATAATTACTAGGTTAACCACTAAAAGGATAACAAACAGATGGTTTAGGGCTTCCCTGGTGGCGCAGTGGTTGAGAATCTGCCTGCCGATGCAGGGGACACGGGTTCATGCCCCAGTCTGGGAAGATCCCACATGGCACAGAGCGCCTGGGCCCGTGAGCCATGGCCGCTGAGCCTGCGCATCCGGAGCCTACGCTCCACAACGGGAGAGGCCACAACAGTGAGAGGACCGCGTACAGCAAAAAAAAAAAAAAGATGGTATAATTTTCAGAGTGGTACAGAAAAAAAAAAAGTGGAGTGAGACAACAAACTCAGTCAACCCAAAAGAAGACAAGAAAAGAGAAAAGAAACATAGAACTTGGGGGACAAATAGAAAGCACAAAAGACTCTGGCAGACATGAATTAAAATATATCAGTAATGATGATAAATGCAAGGCCACTACATTTTCCAGTTAAAAAAATGGTAAATTTGAACAACTCCTGGGGCAGGCGAAGTCACATAAATGAGTAAACAGCAGGTACAGGAAAGCAACAGCTCAAATGAAAGGGCAACTGATACCTCCTCAGGGCAGGGGAGACAACAGAGTATAGTGGGGCCTGGGGTAAACTGGTGAGAGAATATCTGTCTGAAGAAGGCTGTTCTCACGGATTGCTGCCATGTGGGAATACAGCCCAGTGCTATGTATGTCAACTTTCAAACAAAGCAGGAAATTCTGAGTTTTATGGGAAATCTGATTTTTACACATAGGCTATTACTTTTTTAACAAAGCAATCCTTGAAAAAAAAAAAAAAGAATATCCTATTCATTCAGTGAATGGAAGAAAAGGAAATAAAATGAAACAAGCAAACAAGCAAAGAAAAAGCACAATAAATAAAATGAAGAAACAAAGACATAAAACAAAAGAAAAAAGAGCCACCTCTGGAAGCCTTTGCAGCACAAATGGAAGTGATGGCTTCTACTAAACACCCACTGTGATCCACACCCTGTAATTTCCACCCTGTTCAACCTTATCATTTGGCTGAAGAGACCTAACATTAAAGGATGGGGAAAACCCTGAATAATCCAAACATAAAGTACACAGAGCACCAGTGGTGACTGAAAACTCCAAATAATGTCTGGATGTTTATTCCATCAGTTCTGCTTACACCAATTCTCCTCTGGGGCTTACTGGATACCTGGGCTCATCTACCTGGTAATAAAAATAGTGATGTTAAAAGATACCTGAAAGGATGGAGGAGGAAGCAGAGAAGGGAAAAGAAGAATCAAGGATGTTCACCTTATGTGACTCTGAGTCTGTTATTTGAGCCAGTTCCTGGAATGTCAGTTCTTCCCCATGGCCTGTGAGGTAAGGTCCCAAATGTTCAGTGTGGCTTCCAAGGCCTTTCAGACCTGGCTTATCGCAGCCCCTGTCTCCACACCTTTGCCCAGGCTGCTGCCTCTGCCAGGATTCCTGTAGTGTCCCCGTCCACACTTCAGGCCAAACCCACTCCCAAGTGAAGCATTCTCTAAAGGTTGCTTAAGGTGCCTGATGAAATCCCTGTATGAGGAATACATCTCATGGCTATTTTTAAACTTAGTCGGGCTCTGCAAAAATATGTGTAATGAGACAAAGACAATTGTGTTCATCATAATTCCAGAAGGCCTGAAGGTAAATGGATTGGCCTGATGGGGCTCCTCCCAGCAAGGGATGCCACTATGGTTGGGACTGGACTCTTTTCCTAGAGGTTCTTGCCTGTGGACAGGCCTCCTGCTGAAGCTGTCTCACTAACTGGAAAGCAGAGCTACAGTGCCTATGGTCTAATCTCTATGGGCTGTACCTAAATATTCTAAGGCTTAAAAGAGAATACAGGACTTCCCTCGTGGCGCAGTGGTTAAGAATCCGCCTGCCAATGCAGGGGTCACGGGTTCAATCCCTGGTCCGGGAAGATCCCACATGCCACAGAGCAACTAAGCCCGTGCGCCACAACTACCGAGCCCGAGCACCGCAATGAAGAGTAGCCCCCGCTCACTGCAACTAGAGAAAGCCCACACGCAGCAATGAAGACCCAATGCAGCCAAAAATAAATAAATAAATAGATAGATAGATAGAAATTCAGCAAGACCTAAATAAAAAAAAAAAGAGAGAGAGAATACAAAGAGAAAAGCATACAAATTAACAAATGCTTAAGTAAATGTCTATAAATATATGATGCTTACTTGTTAATTTTTTTTATTTTTATTTTTATTTTTTTGCGGTACGCGGGCTTCTCACTATTGTGGCCTCTCCCGTTGCGGAGCACAGGCTCCGGACGCGCAGGCTCAGCGGCCATGGCTCACGGGCCCAGCCGCTCCGCGGCATGTGGGATCTTCCCAGACCGGGGCACAAACCTGTGTCCCCTGCATCGGCAGGTGGACTCTCAACCACTGCGCCACCAGGGAAGCCCTCACTTGTTAATTTTTAAATCTAATATCCAAAGATACTTTATTCTATATGGTAAACTACATTGTCTCACTTTTTAAAAACACGTGAATGCCTAACTCCTGAGAAATCAGAGCAATCATGAATTTAATGAGTTCATTATAGTCAGTTTCAAAAGCCAAATTATAAGAACGCTTTTAATTTCTTGCAGCAGAAACTACATTTAACGTGGGCTGTGGGCAAAAGTTGAAATGTTCGGCATGTGTGTGGGCAGACGAGGACTCAGGGCCTCAGAAAGAAGGCCATGAAGACCTGGTCCCGTGCACAGCTGGAGGGGACGCGGAGGGCTGATGGGACGTGAAGCAGTGCAGGGGGCATGGCAGAGGGCTGGTCATGGCTGAGGTGGGCCCTTCCTCTGCCCCCCACCTCTCATGAAATCATTAATAAAACTACAGGCCCAGGAAAATGCTGATTTCCATTGGATTTCTTGCAGAAATGGAACAAGGATAAGGCTCAGAATCCAGGTCGGATTCTGAGTAAAAGTGAGGAGGCTGCATGATTCAGCAGCAGGGGCAGAGAAGGAAAAGGGGGGCCAGAGCAGGGGTAAAGGGCCATGTTGAACTCACAGCAACAGGAACTGGGGTTCAGGCCAAGTTCTCCCTAAGCCTGTGAGGGGCAGGAGTGCTCCAATGAGACATGTTACCTGCATTTCATGATGGATGCTCTTCTGAAAAAGCGCCACCAGTCAAGATTGTCTGGTGCTAAAGACAGACTGGAAATAAAAGTGATCAGGCGTCCTTCATAAGGGCTCACCTTCAGAGAGTCAAGCTAATGAAGAGAGAAGCGGGAGGGGCTAGACAGCACAGAAGCCCTTGATCCAACAAGGTCTCCCAGGGCTTCCACGGAGGCCTGCTGCCTACCAGGTGCGGGCTGAGGAGGCGGCCTTCATGTTTCCGGTTAGAATGGACCGATATTAAAACCAAAGTGGAACAAAAAACCTGGGTGGGGCAGGAAACCATAGGAAGTGCATGTTTCTCCCTGTGCAAAGCTGATGGGTGGGAATCAGAATACAGAGTAGACCAAAGTCCATTATTGTGAGCTTATTTTTACTTTAAATAAAAAACAGAAAGAACTTGGGAAACTATTTGCTGTTAGCCTCCAACTTCGAAGTCACTCTAACCCATCCACATTAAAGGGCCACCCTAAAGGCTCCCCTGCAGCAGTCCCAGGAGGATTCCCTTTTGTTTGGTCCAGAGGTTGTTGCTGCTGCATTTCAGGCCTGCCCACCTCCTGAGCCCTGTACCTACCCTGTGGGCTCGATGCCTGCACAAATCAACCCCTATGCCCCCTCCATACATTTCTTCTCTTGCCCTCTCAGAACTCAGGATCCCATGCATCCTGGGGCTTTGTCTGCAGGCACTCATATCCAGGTATTGGGCTCACGAGGGGACCAGCCAGTAAACTATCAATACATCCACATAGCCAGATCCAGGTGCCCACCTTGGAAGGGCTAGCCTGGGACTCTGAGACATACAGTGACAGTGACCATACACCTCAGTCCATGAAAACTTGACTCAGCCTTTAACAACACATGAACCACCCTGGAAAGTCAGCCTTGCTGCTGTTTTTGAACAGACCACTCAGCCAAGCTCTGGAGTGGCATTTTCCATTGCCAGGTGGACAGTTTCAGCGGGATGTCTCGTTGGCATCCAGTCCACATGTTGATAACATGTCAATAACAATAAGAATCATAGTCAATACTCCTATATATCACTTACTCTATATTATTAACTATTGTTAGCCATAAAAGTGCAAACTCCCTGAGCTGTTATTCAAGCCTCTTTACAATAAAAGGGTCCAAAACCTACATTTAATCTGTCCAATCAGTATTTTTTGAGCACCTGCTAGGTCAGGCTGGGTTTGCTGGGGTGAACAAAACAAACATAATTCTTATCTTAATGGAGCTTATAATCTGGTGAGGGAAAAGCCATTAAACACACACACACACACACACGCGATACATAATTACAACTTGTGCTGTGTGCCAAGAATGACAGAGCAAGTGTTAAAAAGAGAGTACAGTGGGGCAAGGGCTAGTTTAGATGCTGGGCCCAGAACTCTGGTTTCCAAGTCAATGCTCCACTAAGCATCCTGGAAGCAATGAAGAGAAATAATTTCCTGTATCATGGGCAGTCACGTCCCAAATGAACAGAAGCAGAACTGGACCAAGCATAATTGGTGCTAGTCCCGTGGCATCCAAGCATCAGGATTTCATGTTTGGTTATACCTTTCACCTGGCATTCAAGGTCCCACATTCTGACTACAACCTAGTTTTCCAGCTTTGTGCCAGTTCTGCAGTTCTAAAGGCAAGGAGCAGAAAGCCAACCGGGCTAGTGGAAGAGGAGAGTGGTGCTTTTAAGCATATAACAGCAATAAGGAAAACGTAGCACTTGGTCTGTTTGAATTGGAACGAGAGCCAAGGCAGCTTGAGAGTCCTCAGTGTAGGGAGACAATTCTCCATGTTGTTTCTGCAAGTCTGATCCCCAGACTATCTCTTCTGGAATGTTCCCCTTAGCAGACAACCTAGGAAGCTAGAGAAATGTCCCCCTCCAGATCAGAGGGCACATTTGTTTCCTGGTCAGCAGAGTAAAGACAGGGAACAACCCCAGCCCAGAGAAGATCTGTCTACACTCCAGGGTAATAAAGATAATGGCACTGTCTCTGGAGGGGAGGATGGGTGGGTCCCCCTATAAAATTGGGGGTTTCCTAAGTTCAGTGCTGCTGAGCTGGGGAACAGGCCCCTGTGTGCACAGCACCCACCTGGGCCCACATCCGCATCACCCCCATGGGACTCGAGGGGCAAGGGGAACTCATGTGAACAGGAAGTTCACACCGCCTGAGGGACCACGAGTCGTAAACTACCTAGATGCTCGTGATCTAGTAGCTCCCCTCTCTAGCCTGCTCCTTAGGGACTGCTTGGTCACTTGACCCTTACGAGCACAAGTTTGAAGATCTCCACTCTTGTATTTGCTGTTAATGACTCAACTATTTCCACAGGTTCTCCATGTACATCTTTCTCACCTCGATGCTGTGTATCTTTTCTCTGCCTTATAACGTGGTTTCTGCCAAATCACGGTTTCTGTCTTCTCTAATTTGGTTTGCTTATGGCCTTTTAGGTGCATCCTTTCAGCTTTCACAGCTGTCTGATAATCTTCATTTCCAATACCAAATTTCTGAGGAAAATAACCTATTGCACCAACCTGTCTCTGATGGGACAGAGATTTTCAAGCCAGGCCAGTCCATAGGTCTGTTAATATGCAAACTGGCTCCCCTTGAGTCAGGTGACGGTTATTTATCTGTTGTCTTTCAGCCTCACAACTGCCCTCCTTTGCTCTGTATCGCCCCTGGGGCTGGAAGTCTGCAAATGACTTTCCCAAAATCCCTTACCCACTGGTTTCCTATTATGTTGTAAACATGGGAGGAGAGGAGGGAGAGCATCAGGTAGAATAAAGACAACATCTTCCCGAATTTAGCTCTTACAGGGTGGCAGCTCTTGGAACAGCAGCAAGAGAGGGTGATTCAGAACTCTAGCCATCCCACCTAACTCGGCTCAATAGTCAGCCCAGCAGTTATCAGGGTACCGTGCAAACATGATTTTTTACACAGAGATTCAAGATGGGTGTCACATCTACAGAGAGTTCATAATACACCCACTGAGTGGCACTGACTTAATCCCACAGGGCGCTCTTTTTTTTTTTTTTTGCGGTATGTGGGCCTCTCACTGTTGTGGCCTCCCCCGTTGCGGAGCACAGGCTCCGGATGCGCAGGCCCAGCGGCCATGGCTCACGGGCCCAGCCGCTCCGCGGCATATGGGATCCTCCCAGACCGGGGCACGAACCCGTATCCCCTGCATCGGCAGGCGGACTCTTAACCACTGCGCCACCAGGGAGGCCCAGGGCGCTCTTTTGCATACCCAGCAGAACTGCATGACATCGTGGTGGGCACACCGGGGGAAGCCCAGCTTACAGAATGTACGTTTCAAGGCTGCCTGTGCCCGCTTACTCGCGCCAGGGTTAGGAGGAGGACTAGCCTAGGGTTGTAGCCATCCTATGGCAGGGGCTCAAAATCATTCCTACTTATTCTGGAAAGATTGGTAACTTGCACAGACTAAAGGGGCGAGCCATGATGTTTCAAACGTCTGGTGGGGATTTTAGATAATTTTGATTCCCATCTTCATTTTGGAAAATTTAGATGCTGCCATCAGGTTTCCTTTCCAGCCATCTTGGGTGTGTTTTTCAGTTTTTCTCTGCTGTTTCATACTCACGGGTATCTTTCTGCCCTAGCACAGCCTCTTGTCAACAGTATTCCCTTTTACTTCTCCTGGTCTGTCCTCCTCTTTCACTTGTGATTTTCCTCCCTTGTCATTTAAGCTTTCTCAGCTATGCACAGAAACCCAACAGAAGCCTTTTGTCGGGGGGGGGGGGGGGGATTCCCTCCCTCCCAGGCAGTTCTGAAAGCAACAGGTGCCCCTGCAGAGGCTTCGGTTGGACCTTAGACCTATACCCAGCAGCTGCTAATCCTGGGCTCTCACTACTTTTTTTTTAATTGGAGTATAATTGCTTTACAATGGTGTGTTAGTTTCTGCTTTATAACAAAGTGAATCAGTTATACATATACATCTGTTCCCATATCTCTTCCCTCTTGCGTCTCCCTCCCTCCCACCCTCCATATGCCACCCCTCTAGGTGGTCACAAAGCACCAAGCTGGTCTCCCTGTGCTATGCGGCTGCTTCCCACTAGCTATCTACCTTACGTTTGGTACTGTATATATGTCCATGCCTCTCTCTCGCTTTGTCACAGCTTACCCTTCCCCCTCCCCGTATCCTCAAGTCCATTCTTTAGTAGGTCTGTGTCTTTATTCCCGTCTTACCCCTAGGTTCTTCATGACCTTTTTTTTCCCTTACATTCCATATATATGTGTTAGCATACGGTATTTGTCGTTCTCTTTCTGACTTACTTCACTCTGTATGACAGACTCTAGGTCTATCCACCTCATTACAAATAGCTCAATTTCGTCTCACTCTTTTTAAAAAGCAGTAAAATGGACTTCCGTCAAAACCAAGTGTGCTGGAGGTTAACTCTCTCATCTTGAACTCAAGCCACTCTTGCCTCGAAATTTTCCAAAAACACTAAGCTCATTTCTCTCGCCATGGGAGGAGAGAAAGACTATGCTGCTGGTACAGAACACTGCTTACATTGGAGGTGGCATGGATTTCCCTAATCAGCAGATAAATGCAAACTGCATGTGTGGGTGGGGTGGGAGTTGGAGGGTTCTTTGCAGGGTGCCAGAGTTGCAGGTAAAAGCACACATTTCCCTAGCTGGGAACAGGCCCTGGAGAGGGAACAATGCCACACCAGATGAGAATCTATTTCCTCTTTGTCCATGAAGGCATTAAGGCTCAATATCATAAGAGTAATGTCCACCTGTAAAAGAATACACAAACTAGATTCTCTATACTATCAACACAGATGTATCTCCAAAACAATCATGAAAATTCAAAAAAATATATAAAACTTGATTTTATGTTGTTTATGGACTCATTCATATATACACTAAAAGTAAAAAACAAACAAAAAAAAAATGCAGGGGATTGATGCTTACCAAGTGCAAGAGTTGCTACTCTGGAGAGGAGTAATAAAGAATGGAGGTGCAGCTTTAGATGTATCTGTAATGGTTCATTTCTTTAATAAAAAGAGAGATCTAAGCTTTTGCAGCAAACTGTTTATGTCTGTAGATGTAGGCCGTGTGTATTTAGGTGTGTAGCATATTATTTTCTGTATATTTGTTTGTTTGAAATACTTCATGACATAAATAATTATAACATGAGAAATGGGGATTGTACAGTGGCATTGCCCAAATTACGCACCTCCCGTTAAGCCCTGGAAGATGAGATCGATAGAGAAAGTTATGAAATCACATTCACTGAAATGTAATAGAGAACAAAAGACAGAAATAGGCACACATCTGTTTCAAAAATTATTTAGGATCCACAGATTCAATGCAATCCCTATCAAACTACCAATGGCATTCTTCACAGAATTAGAACAAAAATTTTTACAATTCATGGAAACACAAAAGACCCCGAATAGCCAAAGCAATCTTGAGAAAGAAAAACAAAGTTGGAGGAATCAGGCTCCCTGACTTCAAACTATACCACAAAGCTACAGTAATCAAGACAGTATGGTACTGGAACAAAAACAGAAATATAGTTCAATGGTACAGGATAGAATGCCCAGAGATAAACCCACACACATATGGACACCTAATTTATGACAAAGGAGGCAAGAACATACAATGGAGAAAAGGCAGCCTCTTCAATAGTGGTGCTGGGAAAACTGGACAGCTACATGTAGAGGAATGAAATTAGAACACTACCTAATACCATACACAAAAATAAACTCCAAATGGATTAAAGACTTAAATGTAAGACCAGATACTATAAAAATCTTAGAGGAAAATATAGGAAAAACACTCTTTGACATAAATCACAGCAAGATCTTTTTTGACCTACCTCCTAGAGTAACGGAAATAAAAACAAAAATAAACAAATGGAGCTTTTTTATCATAAATAGGTGTTGAATTGTGTCAAAAGCTTTACCTGCCTCTATTGAGATGATCATATGATGTTTATTCCTTAATTTATTAATGAGGTGTATCACATTGATTGATTTGCATATATTGAAGAATCCTTGCATACTTGGGATAAATCCCACTTGATCATGGTGTATGATCCTTTTAATGTGCTGTTGGATTCTGTTTGCTAGTATTTTGTTCAGGATTTTTGCATCTATGTTCAGCGGTGATATTGGTCTATAATTTTCTTTTTCTGTGATATCTTTTTTTGGTTTTGGTATCAGGGTGATGGTGGCTTCATAGAATGAATTGGGAGTGTTTCTCCCTCTGCAATTTTTTGGAAGAGTCTGAGAAGGATAGGTGTTAGCTCTTCTCTAAATGTTTGATAGAATTTGCCTGTGAAGCCATCTGGTCATGGACTTCTGTCTATTGGAAGATTTTTAATTACGGTTTCAATTTCATTACTTTTGATAGGTCTGTTTATATTTTATAATTCTTCCTGGTTCAGTCTTGAAAAATTGTACCTTTCCAAGAATTTGTCCATTTCTTTGTGGTTGTCCATTTTATTGGCATATAGTTGTTTGTAGCAGTCTCTTATAATCCTTTGTGTTTCTGCAGTGTCAGTTATGATTTCTCCTTTTTCATTTCTAATTTTATTGATTTGCATCCTCTCCCATCTTTTCTTGATGAGTCTGGCTAAGTGTTTACCAATTTTGTTTATCTTCTCAAAGAACCAGCTTTTAGTTTTATTGATCTTTGCTATTGTTTTCTTCATTTCTATTTCATTTATTTCTGCTCTGATTTTTATGATTTCTTTCCTTCTACTGACTTAGGGTTTTCTTTGTTCTTCTTTCTCTAGTTGTTTTAAGTGTAGGGTAGATTGTTTATTTGAGATTTTTTTTGTTTCTTGAGGTGAGATTGAATTGCTATAAACTTCCCTCTTAGAACTGCTTTTGCTGTGTCCCATAGGTCTTGGGTTGTCCTGTTTTCATTGTCATTTGTTTCTATGTATTTTTTTTACTTCTTTGATTTCTTCAGTAATCTCTTGGTTATTTAGTAGTGCACTGTTTAGCCTCCATGTATTTGTGATTTTTACAGTTTTTTTCCTGTAATTGATTTCCAATCTCGTAGCATTGTGGTCAGAAAAGATGCTTGATACAATTTCAATTTTCTCAAATTTACCGAGGTTTGATTTGTGACCCAAGATGTGTTCTATCCTGGAGATGTTCCATGTGCACTTGAGAACAAAGTGTAATCTGCTGTTTTGGGATGGAATGTCCTATAAATATCAATTAAATCTATTGGTCTATTGGGTCATTTAAAGCTTGCGTTTCCTTATTTATTTTCTGCTTGGATGATCTGTCCATTGGTGTAAGTGGGGTGCTCAAGTCCCCTACTATTATTGTGTTACTGTCAGTTTCTCCTTTCATGGCTGTTAGCATTTGCCTTATGTAGCGAGGTGCTCCTATGTTGGGTGCATAAACATTTATAATTGTTATATCTTCTTCTTGGATTGATCCTTTGATCACTATGTAGTGTCCCTCCTTATCTCTTGTAACAGGCTTTATTTTAAAGTCTATTTTATGGAGCTCAATATCAAAAAAACAAACAACCCAATTAAAAAATGGGCAGAAGACCTAAATAGACATTTCACCAAGGAAGACATACAGATGGCCAACAGGCACATGAAAAGATGCTCAACATCACTAATTATTAGAGAAATGCAAATCAAAATTACAATGAGGTATCACCTCACACAGGTCAGAATGGCCATCATCAAAAAATCTAGAAACAATAAATGCTGGAGAGGGTGTGGAGAAAAGGGAACACTCTTGCACTGCTGGTGGGAATGTGAATTGGTACAGCCACTATGGAGAACAGTATGGAGGTTCCTTAAAAAACTACAAATAGAACTACCATATGACCCAGCAATCCCACTACAGGGCATATACCCTGAGAAAACCATAATTCAAAAAGAGTCACGTACCAAAATGTTCATTGCAGCTCTATTTACAATAGCCCGGAGATGGAAACAACCTAAATGTCCATCATCCGATGAATGGATAAAGAAAATGTGGCACATATATACAATGGAATATTACGCAGCCATAAAAACAAACAAACTAGAGTCTGTCATACAGAGTGAAGTAAGTCAGAAAGAGAAAAACAAATACTGTATGCTAACGCATATATATGGAATCTAAAAAAAAAAAGGAAAAAATGGTACTGATGAACCTAGTTGCAGGGCAGGAATAAAGATGTAGACAGAGAATGGACTTGAGGACACAGAGTGGGAGGGGGAAGCTGGGGCGAAATGAGAGTAGCATCCACCTATTCACACTACCGAATGTAAGACAGTTAGCTAGTGGGAAGCAGCAGCATAGCACAGGGAGATCAGCTCGGTGCTTTGCAATGACCTAGATGGGTGGGATAGGGAGGATGGGAGGGAAGCTCAAGAGGGAGGGGATATGGGGACATATGTATGCATATGGCTGATTCACATTGTTGTACAACAGAAACTAACACAGTATTGTGAAGCAATTATACTCCAGTAAAGATCTATTTTAAAAAAATTATTTAGGAACGGTCTGAGCCATCCTGCACACAGAGTACCCAGAGTGCTCTTCCTCATGTCCAAATCTGATCAGGACTCCATGCTCAGTGTCCTCAAGGGCTCTCTATTGCCTTCCAAAGCATGTCGCCATGGCCTAGAGGACCTCTTCTGATCTGGACCCTGCTCACCCCTCCTTGAACTCAATGCCACCATATCCATTCCTTTGAACTCAATACCCCAGTCAGAATATACTTCTCAGGTGCCCGCAGAGCACCATTCTCTGATTCCTGGGCATTTGAGCATGCAGCATCCTCTGTCTGCCTTGAGCACTGTCCTCCTTTGGCACTCCCTGACCCCTGCCCTTGGCTCCCTCCCACCCACTCTTCAGTTCTGAGATAAGACCCACTTCTGGGAAGCTACCCCTGCCTCTCCAAATCTGAATTAGGTAACTTTATTCTGTACTTCCCAAATCATAACTCTTATCACAATGGAAGCCAACTGCCTGGCGGTCTCTTTTCCCACTAGAGAGAGAGCTCCACGTCAACAGGGACTGTATTCTGCTGTCCTCTGTATGTCTCGCACATGGCGTAATGCCTGGCACCCAGGAATTGTCCATAAATATTTGTTGGTGAGTGGGAGAGTGCATGAGTGACTGGATGAATGAATGGATCTAGAAATGGGACTAATTAGCTTTCCTAGTCACTTCCAACCCAGTGTCAAAGGGCCCAATAATCGGTTCATTTTCGGACAAACATAAAAATCTTAGTGAAAATCTTTCAACCATTTTTTGTTTTCTTAAAATGATCAAGTTTTAGTTAATCAAATCTAGCAGGCTAGATTAAAAGCTATCACAGGATTATTCAAAGCAAAGTCTATTCAAAACTGGTAGACATTGGGGCAAAGAATAAGATAACATTTTACAAATTCATAATAATAATAATCTCCCAGTGATTACTAATTCTTTACGGTAATGTAACAAGACATCAGGACCAACAGCACAGCTAAAGCTCAAAAGAGGGAATGTGTCTCTTGTGCTCACCATTATGAAACAGCAATGCAGCCAAACTTATGCCACTGACACACTTTCCCTCTGTGCTGTACATAAAAAGTATCACCTGGCTGGGCCTCTGCAGACCTGGGTCCTCTTATTTAAGGTCTCTGACCAACACAGAATTCCAGGGCATTGCTTTGACACCATCTGGTCCAATCCCCCTACTGCAGATGACGAAACTGAGGCCCATCTCTTAGTGAATAAACAGGTAAAGAAGACCTACTATGTGTCAGGAGACATTCTAGGCCTGGGGGAGACAGTATGAATGAGACACACAATCCCTGCCCTGAAGATGCTCATGGTTTAGTAAGGGTGGTTTAAACACAAACACATACACACACGTGCACAATCACAATCACAATGACATATTGAAAGTATTATCTTGTGTGTTTGCAGAATTATGAGTTTGCTCAAAGAGGAAGAAGCAACTAAGAGTATTTAAGAGGACTCAAGAAAAGCTTCCCAAAGGAGATGAGATTTGAACTTGGTCATTTAAAGATGAGTAGGAGTTTGGTAGGAGACAAGAAAGGGCATTCAGGGCAGAAGGAAAAGCATATAGACAAAGACACAGTGTGAAAGCACTTGATCTGCTGGGGGAGAAGCTAGTGGACTTACTGGATGGCAGTACGGAGTGGGGAGAGGAGGTTTAGAGAGATTACATAATGGCCCTAAGGTTTCATAGTAGAATAGCTCCAAGGCCCACCTAACCTGGTTTCTTGACTCTCCTTCTAGGGGTCTTTTCACTGGACCTTGAGGCCTTTACTGCCAATGAAATGTAGCCATCTGAAACTGCGATCATATTTAATAAATACCATCAGATGCTGTGGGCACAATGGGAAGCTCAAGGGGAGGCCAGATGGAAGCACAGAAAGTGAAATAAGAGGAGGATTATAACAACAATGACAACAACCAGAACAAAAAGATTACTTATCGAAGCCCCAAATAGCACATCATATAGCCATTTTTTTTAATTTAGAAAATTAAGAATACCTGGGCAGAGGAAGATGATAATAATAATGATAATAATTGCAACAAATATTCCTTGTACTTTACACTTTTAAAATCCTCTTTTACCTATATTATTTCATCACAAGAATAAGCTCATTATATAGTATGAACAAAATTAATATGTGGTCCATACAAAAAGAAGATATATTAGATATATTATTTATAACTGTTCATTTGAGGCTGTCACTGCTGTGAAAATATAAAACGGATGCCTTTATGCTGAGAGATTTGGCACCAACTCCAATTAAACCAGAAGGTTAGAAAAACAGAAAACAGAAGTGTATTTATGCTGTTTATTAAGGAAGAGAATGTTTTTCTCTCAAATGAAGTTGTGCAAGAGAGCACAGCAACAGGCTCAGAAAAATAACTGCAGCATCTTTTTAGGACATTTTAGGTCCCACTATAATTTTGCCAGAGTAAGGCATGTTTTCTTTCTAAAAATAGTCACTGTCCATCAACCTGCTTTTGGAGAGTGGGGGAAAAGACATGTATCAGGATCAACCATTCTTTTTCTATATGCCAGATTAAAAAGGTAATTCCTTAAAGATCAATATAAGCATTTTTATATTTTATAAGTATCTTTTATTTCACATCATCACTTTTATAGGCATACCTCCTTAAACTCAAGTCTGAGATACCTAAACTGAATATTGTCTTCTCACCCCGCTGTCCCTCACCACCCCGACTCCAATTGAGAATCCTTGCAGTGAAGAAAAAAGAACGTTGCAAATGAGATTTGAGAGTGGAGGAAGGGAAGCCCTTGACCTATCAAAGGCAAATTGCAGAGTATTTTTTTGTAAAACTGAAAACACCGCATGTGCGCATATCTGTTTCTGTATGTTTGCATGAGGAAGGAGAAAGGTGTGGAACAATTCGGGCCAGTCCATGGAGGAAATGGGAGGAAGGAAGTGGGAAAGAAAATTAGAAGAGAGATTATTAACTTTTCTTCTTGTATCCTCATAATGTTCACACTTGTTACAATGGTCAAAAAATGTGATACTTTTCTTTTAATTGAATAGGAAAAAACTGGAAAGAAAAAAAGAGCCCATGAATTTTTTAAAAAGTCTTTAAAAAGTTGATTCAATTAGCATTCCCTGAGTAAAATGTATCCCATAGCAAACAAATAGTCTCTTAAGGCCCAGGTATCTGACAGGTAATCTGCCAGCCAAATACCACCCAAATGACCCCCAAGGTGGAGCCTACCAGAAGATTTCTGGAGAAATAGTTCATCTACTATCTAGCCCCACAAGTAAGCAGACCAGTGGGGTTCAACCACTGACCCAAACTGCATTTGGGAACTGCAAGTTTAGAGTACTTATTAATTGTATTTGGAGTGGAAGAGTATTAACTCCAGTTTTAGACTGTTCGGGTTAAGTGTACCAAATTTCTATTATGAAACTGAACTGACAGATTAAAAAAACTAAGTGTAACACACGCTTTCAGGGAGGTGTGTCTACAGTACTGGGGAGTCTGTGTGGGTCCTGCCGGGGAAGGAGCAAGCCTTTGGAATCAAGCAGTCCTTGGTTTGCATTCTCGCTCGGTTACTACTTGCTGCGTGGCCTTGGACACATCCCTTGACCTCATGAGCTTCTGTTTCTAATGTGCAAAACAGGGATAAGTTTTCCTTTCTCGTGGGTTGTAGAGAGAAGTAAGATCGTATACTTAAGTCACTTAACAGTCACACTGGCAAGCCATAGACACAAAAGAAAGGGAGCTATATTACTAAATTATTCCATCACTCACTGATCTAGTGTGGGCTCTCTCTGCTCAGACTTTTAAGAATACACATTTGTAATGGTTCCCCGTCCCCATTCACATACGAGTTTAAATCATGTGACAAAATCTGGATCCTGGAGATCTTGTTAAAA
Source organism: Mesoplodon densirostris (assembly GCF_025265405.1). Lineage (NCBI taxonomy): Eukaryota > Metazoa > Chordata > Mammalia > Artiodactyla > Ziphiidae > Mesoplodon > Mesoplodon densirostris. The sequence continues at coordinate 51,116,354 of NC_082666.1, read as the reverse complement.
TGCAAAATACTGGGTTGGCCAAAAAGTTCATTCGGGTTTTTCTATAAGATATTATGGAACATTTCCATAAGATGTTATGTGTTTCCATAACATCTTATGGAAAAACCCAAATGAACTTTTTGGCCAACCCAATACTATTCAATAGGTCTGGATGGGGTCTCAGAAGCTGCATTTCTAACAAACTGCTAGTGATGTGAATGCTGCTGGTCTGGGTATCACAATTGGAGTAGCAAGGCTCTAGGGTAAAGCAGTTATAAACTAAAATAAAATAAATCAAGCTGAGGGAGATGGGAGCGACTTTGAGGCAGTATTAGCTATTCTATCCGTGTGCCTGTACACATTGAGCACACTTCCACTGTAGCACTGAGCACACCATTGGGATTCTCCTGTCTGCTCTATGGGTCGAGAGCACCCATCCTTACGGCCTCAAGTGTTGCTGCACTCAATTCAGATATTCAATCCAGTTATGCATCAATAAGTGAATGGATCCATGAATGTGGTGAATGAATGAAATTCAAGGAAATTGCTGTTGGTTAATATATAAAAGTCTATATGAGTCTGAACTTCATACTTCTTAACTGCTGGGCTAACTTCACTTAAAATTAATGTTGTTGGGATTAAGTACTTTATCTCGTTTGATAGTCAGGCAAAAGAACCACCAGGAAAGATTAATCCTGTGCATTCACCCTAGAAATATAAAGTTTAAAGAGTTCCCTTTACGATAGAAAAGAAAAATCCAGAACTCCCCTCTCTCAAGGGAAGTCTCCTGTCCTCCAGGAAGAGTAACTACAATTCCGAGCACCTCAATGGGACAACACCTCTTACAAAACCATCATGCTGATAACACATTCTATTATAATGAGCCTACATTCTCTTTTAAGGCATGTAATAGCTTTATACCTCTACTACTTTAGGTTATAGGTTTTCTAAGTAATTAAGGATCACTAAAAACAAACAAAAACCCTGCATTGCTTTTATTACAAAATACAACAAGTTTTCCAACTGGGGCTTCACATCAGTATCAGCTTGTACAATCAAGTCATGTAGTCTTTACATGGTTTATCTTACTGCACAGATCACTGGAGATTAGATTTGCCAAGGAAACTACTGTAGCAAAAACTGGTTTTCTTGCTAGGAGTTAGAAACCTCATTAAACCAGAAGGACCACTAAAAATTTAAGTTTCATTAGACAACACTAGGAAGCACTTGTCCAAATTTGATGTATTTATATAACTGATTTTTGGGTTTTTTGATCAGAGCCTCAAGTTCTAATTCAATTGGTCAGCTCAGGGCTGTCTTCTTATGGCTCTTTTGTTGCAAATTGAGACATTGTGTGTGTGTGTGTACAGTTGGTACAATATCTACTTCTAAATGTCTCCAGATATGTTTAAAATTTTAGTTCTACAGCCAAAATGTTCAAAAAATTGGGCATGGTAAGCTGTGACTCATCTTCTCAATAGAATAATAGGATTTCTATAAATATGGTACATTACATTTACAATAGGGAAAACTGTAATTACATGCATCTTTAAAATTTAGCTCTGATGTAATCAACTCACCCCAGGTTGTCAAAGGTACGAGTTTTTGTCAGTACAGGAATCCACCTATTCTAAACTGAATCTTTCTCCTGGGGAGCCTACGGCACACACTCTCCCTAAGCTTACTGGAGAACTTTTAAGTCATTCTTTAATTAATGCTTTCAGCACCTCTGTGACCTCATTATGCTGTTGTTATTAAGCATTTGATTTTCTTGGTCCCAAGAGTTCTCAAAGCAAATACATGCTCCCCAGCAGACATTTATGTTTTCTTACAGAAGAGTTGGTTTCCCATGCACAATATAAAACAAATGCTAAGTAGCATGATGGTTAAGAGGGCCCAGACTTTTTCCAAACATTTTCATAGTTGGCAGCATTCCACTTTCCTTTTCCTGAAAGCCAAGAAACCTAAGTGGTTATTCTTCTTCATGGGGTAGAAATATCTAGGTAAAAGCAGTCAAAGAATATTCAGAGCAGCCTCCCATTAGACATCCTTAGAAAAGCTCCCTATTTAGGGCTCCCATAAAATGCCACTGGGATATTAAATTCCTACAACCTTTCTGGAGGTCACCATAAGCCCAGCTACACCCTTTGACTCACAAGTCACTTTTGGGTATTTTTCCACAGAAAAAATCATAGATGTGCAGAGAGCTTGGATGTGAAAGATTATGAATGTCTGTATCACAACACTGTTTATCACTCAAATTTGGAAAAACCTATCTTTCCAAAAATAGATCAGTCATAGGGTATCCATACAGTGTAATTCTATAAAGACTTTTAAAAAGCTTTAATGTAATATATGATATGAAAATATGTATGATTTCATATTACACATAAATAAGTAGATAATGAAATAGCATATCTAGAATTATCTCAATTTCCTAAAAAAATGTACATATGTATATGACTGAAAAGAAATAAATGCAAAAGTTAACAATAATTAAACAGTAAGGTAGGGTGATTTTAAATTTCTTTGTATCTTCATGAATTTTTGTAGTTTAACATTTACACTAAATATGTATTATTGTATAATACTTTTGTTAATTAAAATATAAAATGTTTTCCTCATTTTGTTGTCTTATCAGCATGACTATAGCCTTCATACATGTGAAATAAATTAATCACTACATTAGTAGGAAATAAACGGGAATAAATAAAAGTGAAATGAAGTTAATGAACTATATAGATTTGGCATTCGTTTCTTATATATATATTTTTTAACATCTTTACTGGAGTATAATTGCTTTACAATGGTGTGTTAGTTTCTGCTTTATAACAAAGTGAATGTTATACCTATACATATGTTCCCATATCTCCTCCCTCTTGTGTCTCCCTCCCCCCTCCCTATCCCACCCCTCTAGGTGGTCACAAAGCACCAAGCTGATCTCCCTGTGCTATGTGGCTGCTTCCCACTAGCTACCTATTTTACATTTGGTAGTGTATGTATGTCAGTATTACTCTCTCACTTCATCCCAGCTTACCCTTCCCCCTCCTCGTGTCCTCAAGTCCATTCTCTACATCTGTGTTTTTATTCCTGTCCTGCCCCTACGTTCCTCAGAACCTTTTTTTTTTTTTAGATTCCAGATATATGTGTTAGCATACGGTATTTGTTTTTCTGTTTCTGACTTCACTCTGTATGACAGACTCTAGGTCCATCCACCTCACTACAAATAATTCAATTTTGTTTCTTTTTATGGCTGAGTAATATTCCATTGTATATATGTGCCACATCTTCTTTATCCATTCATCTGTTGATGGACACTTAGGTTGCCTCCATGTCCTGGCAATTGTAAATAGTGCTGCATTGCCAACAAACACATGAAAGGATGCTCAACATCACTAATTATTAGAGAAATGCAAATCAAAACTACAATGAGGTATCACCTCGCACCAGTCAGAATGGCCATCATCAAAAAATCTACAAACAATAAATGCTGGAGAGGATGTGGAGAAAAGGGAAGCCTCTTGCACTGTTGGTGGGAATGTAAATTGATACAGCCACTATGGAGAACAGCATGGAGGTTCCTTAAAAAACTACAAATAGAACTACCATATGACCCAGCAATCCCACTGTTGGGCATATACCCTGAGAAAACCATAATTCAAAAAGAGACATGTACTGCTTCTTATATTTAAATAAATTTCTCCCTGTAGATTCTCTACCAACTAGCTGCAATTTCTAACAGCTCATCCTTTTTCTGAAGCAGTTCAAGGATTCTTCGTAAATTCAAGACAGACAAGGAAATAAAATGTGCAAAGGAAGCTGGCCTTGGCAGAACGAAGAGGGGTGGAAACCATGAATATGAATGGACGGAGCTTTCATGACAACAAGATAATGGGAGGAGGGAAATGCTATTCAGATGGCAGCTGCCAGCTCCCTCTCCCCGCCTGTCACTCCCCTGCTGCCCACCCTCTCCTCCCAGCCTTGATTCTCAGCCCATAAGTATGCTGCGGTGCTTGTAGCCTTTGTGGCGGTCTCCACTCCAAAAGCACAGAGGATAAAAGGCCACAGTGTTGAAAGCTTGTGCTTCAGAGAGTAACAACAGTGCTAAAAGTGCTTAAGAATACCTTGCTACTTTTCATATCAATCACAGCATTTGCCAAGCTACTCCCCAACCTACTAGGAGTACAAGGGTGAGCCCTGTTTAATTAGCTTCGGGAATCTTACGAGCTGTGCTAGACCATTAATTAGAGGAGTTGTAGGAATAAGTGTGTGATGCCTGTGTTGGGGAGGAGAGGGCCAGTTAGGCCCCGGTCTTGAGAAACCATTTGCAAACGCACCTTTGGACAAACTTAAGAGAAAGTAGGAAGTTAGGAGAATTCGCTTCTTACGAAAAAATGTTGAAGGCAGCAGTACCCTAAGTTTTTGTTCTGGTACCCAATCTCTTTGAATAATGCTTAAATTATTTGTTTTCAATGCCAGAATTTTCTCATCTAAGCCAACAGAGAAAACTGATTTGTACGAGCAGGGTCTCATACTCAAATGCTTTTAGCCGTCAGGCAGATAAAGGACAAAGAGTGCCAGGGCTCATGTGCCACTTAAAAGGGGCAGGGACTCAGTACCAGCAGCAGTTGCTAATGTGGGGATAAAGACCTAGAATTGCTGGATCTTCTGATTTTCCAAGAATAACTGGAAATCCAAATGTTTATGGAAAATCTGTGTATTTTTACAGGTTGACAACTAAAAAGAAAAATCAATGCTTTCTAAGCACAGACAAAACATCTCTGAGGACCAAAATAGGCCTGTGCACTTCCAGTTTGCAATTTCTGATTCCAAAGAACAAGATCTTAACATAGGATTTTTTTTTTTTTTTTTTTTTTTTTTGCGGTACGCGGGCCTCTCACTGTTGTAGCCTCTCCCGTTGCGAAGCACAGGCTCCGGACGCGCAGGCTCAGCGGCCATGGCTCACGGGCCCAGCCGCTCCGTGGCATGTGGGATCCTCCCGGACTGGGGCACGAACCCGTGTCCCCTGCATCGGCAGGCGGACTCTCAACCACTGCGCCACCAGGGAAGCCCCTAACATAGGATTTTTAAAGTGCATAATACTAAATTTCTCTGTATATGTATAAATGACCATCCAATGAACAGACTAGAAAAGAATCACGAGGGGGCTTCCCTGGTGGCTCAGTGGTTGAGAGTCTGCCTGCCGATGCAGGGGATACGGGTTCGTGCCCCAGTCCGGGAGGATCCCACATGCCACGGAGCGGCTGGGCCCGTGAGCCATGGCCGCTGAGCCTGCGCGTCCGGAGCCTGTGCTTCGCAACGGGAGAGGCTACAACAGTGAGAGGCCCGCATACCACACACACACACACAAAAAAAATAGGAGTAGCGTACTAAGGTTTTACAATTTAAATATTTTACCCGAGAACTTACAAGAGCAAATGCATTTATTTTTACACCTCAGAGCTACTAATAACTTACTTCTTTTGGGTATTTAAAAAAAAGGAGGAAAAAAGGAAAATCACATAGAAGCCAAGGGATGAGACTGGAGTTCTGTCTCCTCACAATTCAACAATTAAGAACCTTCTCTAGGGCTTCCCTGATGGCACAGTGGTTAAGAATCTGCCTGCCAATGCAGGGGACACGGGTTCGAGCCCTGGTCCAGGAAGATCCCACATGCCGCGGAGCAACTAAGCCCGTGTGCCCCAACTACTGAGTCTGCGCTCTAGAGCCTGCAAGCCACAACTACTGAGCCCGCATGCCACAACTACTGAAGCCCGTGCACCTAGAGTCTGTGCTCCGCAACGAGAGAAGCCACCGCAATGAGAAGCCTGCGCACTGTAACCAAGAGTAGCCCCCGCTTGCCACAACTAGAGAAAGCCCGCGCGCAGCAAAGAAGACCCAACGCAGACAAAAATAAATAAATAAAATAATATTTTTTAAAAAAAGAAGTAAAATTTTTAAAAAAAAAAGAACCTTCTCTAAAGGGATGAGTAAGAAAGCAAGCCTATTAACCCTCTAGGTTCATGAAACAAGTCGTCATGTCAACCAAGTAGTATTCTAATTGTCTTGGCAAGGCAAACTCAGGTCCTTACTTAAAACACATGGAAAGGAAATGTGTCAGGTTAAGACATTTTTATCTGTCTTTAATAACTGGAATATTAATCACATCTAATCCAAAGTGATATTAAGATGAGTAACTCAAACACTGTCCAATTTAATAAACATTCTCAGTTTCCTAGGACAGACACGTTATTATTTACAAATTTGCTTTCCACTCATGCCATTTCTCATTAGAAAGGCGACATCCGGTCTGTGAGGGAAATGAGTCATACTGGGCCACTATCCCACCTTCTGAGGGACAAGTCGAAGCAGGAAACGATTGGCTTTTTGTGTGTGTATTGGTGTCAGTACAGGAAAACCGTGTATTCTAATACTGAACGATCTCAACATTGGGGCATCATTTTTTTCTAAATATTGTTTGCAACTTTCAGAACCATCTTATATTGGACAGAATTATAATTTTGCCCTTAAGTTGGATGTTGAAGTGATTCATAACATACAGCTATCACTGAATGCTGATAAATTTTTCATCGAAAATCAAGCTTTTAAGACAGTCTCATGTTAGATTTATGTTTATTTACACCTAACTTAACTTCATCTTGTTCTGAAATGCTGTGGCATAACTTGACCTGAACTCAGGATTATGGAGAACTTCCAGTGATTGAAAAATCACCATTAAAGGGAGTATACCAGAAACCAGACATCCAGAACTGAGTTGCCAATTCCCTTTAACTGAGTCTGGTTGACCTTCTTTAGTTTCTGCCTTTCTGTGTCTCAAATTCTCTGTACTGGGAACAAAACTGTGACTTTTTACCTATAAGGTATCTTGCAAGGAATGCCAAGTTCTTTGCAAAGCTGCCTTATTATGCAATCCAAATAACAGAAAGCACAAACAGGTGTCTTACTGAACACATGGAAAGAGTCCTCATTTAAAACTCCAATTACAGCAATAGGACCTTTCTATTAAAAAGGCACTATTGGGGGCTTCCCTGGTGGCGCAGTGGTTGAGAGTCCGCCTGCCGATGCAGGGGACATGGGTTCGTGCCCCGGTCCAGGAAGATCCCACATGCCGCAGAGCGGCTGGGCCCATGAGCCATGGCCGCGGGGCCTGCGCGTCCGGAGCCTGTGCTCCGCAACGGGAGAGGCCACAACAGTGAGAGGCCCGCGTACAGCAAAAAAAAAAAAAAAAAAAAAAAAGGCACTATTGGGACTTCCCTGGTGGCACAGTGGTTAAGAATCCGCCTGCCAGTGCAGGGGACACAGGTTCGAGCCCTGGTCCGGGAAGATTCCACATGCCGCAGAGCAACTAAGCCCCTGTCCCACAGCTACTGAGCCTGCGCTCTAGAGCCCGCGAGCCACAGCTACTGAGCCCGCATGCCACAACTACTGAAACCCACGTGCCTAGAGCCCCTGCTCCGCAATAAGAGAAGCCATCACAATGAGAAGCCCGTGCACTGCAACAAAGAGTAGCCCCCACTCGCCACAACTAGAGAAAGCCCACATGTAGCAAAAAAGACCCAATGCAGCCATAAATAAATAAATAAATAAATTTATTTTTTTTTTAAAAAGGCACTATTTATGAGATAAGGACTCCACATTGAGCAAAGTAATCTACTTCCAGCAAGGGAAAGTGTCAGATAATTGATTGTTTTAGGGCAGCCTTTCATTTTTTGCTTTACAAAAAGAGATGCTGCTAGACAAAAGGAAATTGTAAAATTGCAGTTCAAGTTTTACCTTTAGCCCCCAAGGCTCTTTCAGGAAATGCACACCCTCAACCAAAAGGACAAAGACTGGAATCTAACCCCGTTTGTCTTCTACTCTTCTGCCACCAGTTCAGCTCTCGTTTCTTCCAAACACACACCATCCCTCCCCTACCGAGTCGGTAGATCTCTGGTTTCCAATCATCATTTGCTAAGCATTTTGTTGTAAGCTCTTCTTTCATACTTCACTGCCTGCCATCAGGTCAAATGAGGTAATGAGAGAATTCTCCACCTCAAACCCAAAACAACCTTTATATCAGCAGGTCTAGCCATATAGGACCTAGACCTACCTTGGTGGAGTTACTGGTCTGTGTCTCCTATACAATATCAAAACCAAAGAATATTTACACATTCTAATTCCACCATCTCTTACCCATTCAAGAATATGCTTGTTTGGAGATTTAACTGTCCTTCATTTTCTTCCTGAAGTATAGGGTCTAGACAGACAATTACCTCTTTAACTTACCATGCTACATTCAGCATTTCACCTCTGAATAACTCAGTACATCCCACTGGATTAAAGGTAACTATTGAATATCTTCTAAAAACAAAAAACAAACAAACAAACAAAAGCCACCCTTCAGCCAAATGAGGGCTGTTGGTGGAAACTCTAGTCCAGAGATGGCCAAACACACACCTCCCCCGGTGCACAGCGAGGGCAGCCATCAGCCAATCAGACAGAGGCTCTTTCAGAATCTTCCCTAACTCAGCATCTCCAGGCCACTGCTCCTGATGGGTCAGACTTGGTTCTCTGGATGAAAAGCCTTTGTCAGGTGGCCCCCAAACCCTCAGTCCACCAGGATGCAAAACCTAAATCCTTATTACAGCCAGGAACATCTTCAGTCTTTTAAGGAGAACATCACAAGGAAGTAAGCACAGATCTTTTTCTTTTTCCTCTCTCTCTCTTTTTTTAAAAGTGGATGGTGTTGGGTTTTTTTAATTTATTTTATTTTTGGCTGCACTGGGTCTTTGTTGCTGCATTTGGGCTTTTCTCTAGTTGAAGCGAGTGGGGGCTACTCTTTGCCGCGGTGCGCAGGCTTCTCATTGTGATGGCTTCTCTTGTTGCGGAGCATGGGCTCTAGGCGCGCGGGCTCTAGAGCGAAGGCTCAGTAGTTGTGGCTCATGGACTCAGCTGTTCCGCAGCACGTGGGATCTTCCCGGACCAGGAATCGAACCCGTGTCCCCTGCATTGGCAGGCAGATTCTTAACCACTGCACCACCAGGGAAGCCCCTTTTCCTTTTTTTAATCTATTTCAGAGAATGAGAATGAATTGTTTCCCAATTCAGGGAAGTGGGAGCCAGACTCCAGGCATCTAATGGTTTATGAATAAAGAGCTAGGGGTGACTAAACTGGAGAGAGAACCTGATGTATGTGTGCGGCCTAAGAATCAAAAGGAAAAAGGAGGGCAGGGGAGGAGCAGGGAGTTGACCAAATTTCACTTTTCTTTACAAGGTACCTACATTTTACTAGAGGGAAAACGGATCACAAAATGTCAGACCCAGCAACTTTTTATTTCATGTTTTTGTCATTTTCTCCGTCTGCTCCAATTCAGAGTCCAAGTGCCCTAAAAGGCCCAAACAAGCCTAGAACAAGACTTCAACTTCTCTCAAATTGGCAAGTTACCATAAATGAAAATGCAAGTGGAGGCAAACTGGGCCCAGCAGGCTGCTGCTCCCTCCAGCAGTCCCGACCCTGGCTCAGCAGCCTGAGAGCTCTCCCGTGCTTCGGTCTCTTCTTCCTGATTACTTTGCCCCAGATTCCGACTTGAGCATTGCTAAAAATAGTGATCAGACCCCTCTAGAGTTTGGCTGTCTGGTGGCACCAGAATCGTAGGCTAATCATTTAGTGGACCCTATAATGTGCTGCCCAGATGCCTTTAGGGCGGGAGCATTTACTCCCACAGTTGCAGGGAGTGCTGGAGGCTGCCAGCTCTCAGCCTCTTCAGGAATTACAGGTAGTTAGAGCCACCTTGCTGGAGGGAGTTGCTGGCTAGGGTCTGAGCAGAGCACATCCAGTGCCTAGTTGACAGAGGGACATAAGGCCTGGTCCCCTGCCTTAGTGCAGCCCAGTTCCAGAGCCCTCATGCATCATGGTCAACCTCTCCCTCTGCCCAGTTCTGCTGTTCTCACTTCTCTTGCCAGGCGTTGTTGTCATAAGCAGTTCCCCATAAATCCCCTACATGCAAATCGCAGGTCTCAGAATCTGTTTACTGGAGCACTGACCTGTGGTCATCAGAAATGAGATACAAGAAGTACCTCACTAGCCTCTGCTGCAATTTAAATGCATTGTTTACTGACGGCCCTAACCCTGTATCAGCCACATTCAGCAGATGAGTGAAGGCACGGCCAGGCTGCCCACCAATCCAGCTGTAACAACTACACTGCAGAATTTGTGCCATGATAGCAACAAATGCAGTCCTCATTTTTGCACAGCTCTGATATGCATGCATTTCAATGACTATGGTTTGGTTAAATAATACCAGTCCCACAATAACCCAGTTCAGATTTCAGTTACCACAGTATCCTATAGCAGTAATCGCATTAAGGACAGAGAGGGCTGCTTGCTTTTCCATCCACAAATCACAATGTAAATAACAGGAGCACATCATGACCAGTGAGCAATCACATCACTTCATCCAAAGCTCGTTGGTGATTGGTCACTGGACATCTAAGCAGGACAAGCAAGAGCTGGAGTGATGTTTGGGCCCAGGGGGTTGGGGAGGTGGAGGAAGGACAGCAAGAAAGCAGGGCCCCCTGGCCAGATGGTGGCTACTTACAGGCCGCTCCCTTGAGTGTTAGTGTTCTGAAGGTCTGAGAAGGGTAATGCAGTATGTTAATCCATCCACCTTCAAGCACAGGAAGAGTGGGACCAATATCAAATCCCAAGTATTAGTTTCCTATTGTTGCTATAACAAATTTCCACAAACCTAGTTGCTTAAGACAACACAAATTTATTAGATTATAATTTGGAGGTCAGAAATCTAAAATGGGTGGCAAGGCTGTATTCCTTCCAGAGGCTCCAGGGGAGAATCCATTTCCTTGTCTTTTCCAGCTTCTAGAGACTGCCCACATTCCCTGACTCACTGCCCCACATCACCCTGACCTCTGATTCTGTCCTTGAATCTCCTCAGACTCCCACCCACCTGCATCCCTCTTATAAAGCCTCCTGTAACCACCTTGGGCCCATCCTGATAAATCCAGGATAATGGCCTTTCCCAATACCTTTAATTTAACCACACATGTAAAGTCCCTTCTGACATGTAAGGTAACATATTCACCAGTTCTAGGGATCAGAATGTGAAACACCTTAGGGAGCCATTATGTGGCCTACCACACCCCATCAGGCTTTTCCAAATGATGGGTGCTCTCATGAACAGTGACCCCCATTTGGCTCCTGGAAAGGCAAAGCTGCCTGCAAACATCTGTGTCTGGAGCTGGACCCCCTGGGAGAGGGCAAGAACAAAGAAATGATTTAGCCTGGTATTTTGGTCCTGAATCAGCTTTGCTCAAAGACCTGCTCAAGCCACTAGTCCCTAGATACCTTCTACATCAAAAGGTTCCCCTTTTTTTTTCCTGAGGTATAATTTATTTAAAATATACTCATTCAGAATGCATAGTTAAGGATATTTGGACAATTATATACACCATGTAGTCATTCCACATCAAGATATAGAATATTTCATTTTATAATTTGTATGGAAACACAAAAGACCCCAAATAGCCAAAGCAATCTTGAGAAAGAAGAATAGAGCTGGAGGAATCAGGGCTCCCTGACTTCAGACTATACCAAAGCTACAGTAATCCAAACAGTATGGTACTGGCACAAAAACAGAAATATAGATCAATGGAACAGGATAGAAAGCCCAGAGATAAACCCACGCACTTATGGCCACCTAATCTATGACAAAGGAGGCAAGAATATACAATGGAGAAAAGACAATCTCTTCAATAAGTGGTGTTGGTAAAACTGGACAGCTTCATGTAAAAGAATGAAATTAGAACACTCCCTAACACCATACACAAAAATAAACTCAAAATGGATTAAAGACCTAAATGTAAAGCTGGACACTATAAAACTCTCTGAGGAAAACATAGGCAGAACACTCTTTGATATAAATCGCAGCAAGATCTTTTTTGATCCACCACCTAGAGTAATGAAAATAAAAACAAAAATAAACAAATGGGACCTAAATAAACTTCTGCACAGCAAAGAAAACCATAAACAAAACAAAAAGACAACCCTCAGAATGGGAGAAAATATTTGCAAAAGAAGCAACCAACAAGGGCTAATCTCTAAAATATACAAAGAGCTCATGCAGCTCAATATCAAAAAAACAAACAACCCAATCAAAAAACGGGCAGAAGATCTAAATAGACATTTCTCCAAAGAAGATATACAGATGGCCAAAAACTACATGAAAGGATGCTCAACATCACTAATTATTAGAGCAATACAAATCAAAACTACAATGAGGTATCACCTCACACTGGTCAGAATGGCCATTATCAAAAAAATCTACAAATAATAAATGCTAGAGAAGGTGTGGAGAAAAGGGAACCCTCCTACACTGTTGGTGGGAAGGTAAATTGGTGGAGCCACTATGGAGAACAGTATGGAGGTTCCTTAAAAAACTAAAAACAGAGCTACTATATGATCCAGCAATCCCACTCCTGGGCATATATCCAGAGAAAACCATAATTCGAAAGGATGCATGCACCCTGACGTTCACTGCAGCACTATTTACAATAGGCAGGACATGGAAGCAATCTAAATGTACATTGACAGAGGAATGGATAAAGAAGATGTGGTACATATATACAGTGGAATATTACTTAGCTGTAAAAAGGAATGAAATAATGCCATTTGCAGCAACATGGATGGACCTAGAGACTGTCATACAGAGTGAAGTAAGTCAGAAAGAGAAAGACAAATATCATATAATATCACTTATATGTGGAATCTAGAAAAATGGTACAGATGAACTTATTTGCAAAGCAGAAATAGTCACAGATGTAGAAAACAAACTTATGGTTACCAAGGGGAGAAGGGGGGCGGGTAGGATGGACTGGGAGATTGGAATTGACATATATACATTACTACATATAAAATAGAGAACTTACTGTATAGCACGGGGAACTCTACTCAGTGCTCTGTGGTGACATAGATGGGAAGGGAATCTAAAAAAGAGGGGATATATGTATATGTATAGCTGATTCACTTTGCTGTACAGCAGAAACTAACACAACATTGTAAAGCAACTATACTCCAATATCAATTAATAAAAAAAAACAGACTGTCTTAAGAAATTTAAATAACTTCCTCAAATAAGTATAAAAAAATAAAATTTTTTAAAAACACAAAAAAAGGTGAATTATATGAACAGGCAATTCTACTTCTAGGTGCATAGATGAATACTGGAGTATTGTTGGTATTAAAGAAAAATTAGAAACAACAAAAATGTTCAAGGATAGAGAAATGGATAAATAAACTATGGTATATCTCATACAATGGAATTCTAAACCAGAGTTAAAATAAAGATCTAGATCCACTCTTATCAATATGGAAAGGGGTTAGAAAGCACAATGTTGAATAAAAAAGCAAGTTGTAGAAGAAGAACAAAAAAGATACAGAACATTTCCACCACCCAAAAAAATTCCTTTGTTAATCCCATGCCAAGCCCCAGACAACCAGAGATCTGCTTTCTATAAATACACACTGCTTTTGCCTGTTCCAGAATTTCATATAAATGGATTCATGTAGTATGTATTTCTTTGTGTCTCACTGCTTTGACTGGGCACAGTGTTTCTGAGACTCAGGCATGTCGTTGTCCATACCTATAGTCCAGTAAAAGGTACCACTTTCCAGGGAGTTTGGGAAGTACTGCATTTATATTCTCCCTCCTTGGATGCTCACAATTCACACTGGCATAATCAAAGGTCTTGAGAAGCCCGGCAGTAAAAAAACAATTTTAACTTGCTTAACCATGAGTTTTATCAATTTGTTTTTCACATAGCATTGCACAAACACTTTTGGAATGACGCACTAGATTGTCCTCCGGCCCAGGTCAATGCCAGGGAAACAGCTCTGCAGGGAGTCTGCACATCCCTCCAGCTTCTCTTAGGAACCTAAAGCTGAAGCCCTCCAGCTGCGAGGGAGAGGCTCTTCCCTTGCACCAGCCCTCAGGTGCCTGTTGGCAAACCCAGAACCTGTCTACTGACTCACATGTACAAAGTTTGTGAAGGGATACATTCTTCAGGTGTCTCAGTTCTGCCTGAAGACTCATTTCCTGGAGAGCTGAGATGTTGTGGGGTTTTTTCCCCTTCCTCTCTTTTCCCTCTCCTTCACTTGGCTCTCAAAAGTGAAGCGAAGAAAAATGACCAGGAAATAACGTGTCACCAAATACACTCATGAGCTTTGCTTCCCTCTGTTACCTGTCAAATCAAAGACTTGGGCAGATTGTCACATGAAAACTACAACGTATTCTCCTTTTGGCAAATGGGTTGTTATCATCAAAGCAGACAAAAGGGTAGTCATTGCCTTGTTATTGGTGTGCTCCAGGCTGTAGTTCTGGAGCTCTACTGCCTGGGCTGTTTGAGTCACTGCGGTCTGTCTCAGGAATCACTGGAACTTTTGGGGGAACCACAGAAGGAGAGTCAGAAGGAAACGTGGCCATCACCCATTTGATTTTCTCCCAGAATCCTGGAATCTTCCTTTAATAGCTCTAATTAAGAGACTCTTCCTTTAAATGTCACGCATTTTACAACCAGCATCTACCTTTCAACCATTACTCACCTGAACAAATCTTCTGTCCAAGAGAACTGAGTAACTCGCCAAGCCCAGACCAGGCTATGTGCCTCCTCCACGTGCCTGGGATGCCTTCTCTCATCTATCACATTTTCCATAATAATAACAGGAGACATTTACTGCACGCCTAAAGCATGGTACGCACTGTGCCGGGTCATCCTACTGCATCTTGACCACCATCCTATGATGTAATATTGCTACTCTGTAGACAGTCAAACACACCAAACTATCTACTGGGTGTCTGTATTTACTGATATTATTTACTGAGTGTTCTCCGTATTTCAGACACTGAAATGCCAAGCACTTTACATTTTTATTATCACATCTAGGAGTAGAAGTTATGGTTCCTCTTTTACAGGTAAAGAAACTGAGCCTTTTCATCTATTAAGCTAAGGAATCCAAGTGTAGGGATTGACCAAGAAGCCTTAGCAGGGCTGTGGGGGAGACTAAAGGGGTACGTTCCCTGGGAATATGGCCTAGACATGTCTAGAAAAGTAAATTCATGCAGGAAATCAAAACTTTTATTATTTCATCCTGAAGGCCATTTTTCTAAAAATAAATAAATAATAAAGATATATCAAACTATTGACACATACAGAAAACAATAGAGAGATAAGGCATTAGATACTCCTAACAAATGCATAGAAGATACCAAATGGAGTCTCAGATGAGCAGGCAGAAAACTGTTCTGAGTTTAAATTGAATTTGCCACCAGGATAGCTCTTTGTAGGCAGAAGAATAATGCAAATATAAATCTTAAAACCATACAGTATGGCGCAGTGGTTAAGAATCCGCCTGCCAATGCAGGGGACACAGGTTCAAGCCCTGGTCTGGGAAGATCCCACATGCCGCGGAGCAACTAAGCCCGTGTGCCACAACTACTGAGACTGTGCACTAGAGTCTGCAAGCCACAACTACTGAGCTAGCGTTCTGCAACTACTGAAGCTCACATGCCTAGAGCCCATGCTCCGCAACAAGAGAGGCCACCACAACGAGAAGCCCACGCACCGCAACGAAGAGTAGCCCCCACTCGCCACAACTAGAGAAAGCCAATGCACAGCAACAAAAACCCAACACAGCCATAAATAAATAAATAAATAAATAAATAAATAAATAAAAGTATACGTGTGTGTGTGTGTGTGTGTATATATATATATATATATATATTTTTTTTTTTTTTTTTTGCTATATGCGGGCCTCTCACTGTTGTGGCCTCTCCCGTTGCGGAGCACAGGCTCCGGACGTGCAGGCTCAGCGGCCATGGCTCACGGGCCCAGCCGCTCTGCGGCATGTGGGATCTTCCCGAACCGGGGCACGAACCCACGTCCCCTGCATCGGCAGGCGGACTCTCAACCACTGCACCACCAGGGAAGCCCAAATATACGTATATTAAAAAAACTTTAAAAAACCCATATAGTAAACCACCTGGTCTAAATATATGAGGAAATTGAATATGGGGCCCACCAAGACTGTTTTTCAAGGTCAAACAACTCATTAGAACAGAACCAAGGTCTCCTAAAATCCTAACCCATCCACCACTCCAAGGAAAGCAAACAGCTCCAGTCCCAGTTGCTCTGTAGTGCCTGCCTCCCTGTTACATGAAGAAAGTCAGGTCTGGACTTAGCAAGAATGAGTGCTGTGATCTGTTAGTGATGTCTGCCATGGCATCATAACAAGAGTGGTGGTACATATGCTATTTATCTGCATCTCTCCAGTATACCATGTCACACAATCTAAATCTACACAGAACAAACGTATGGACACCAAGGGGGGGAAAGTGGCAGGGGCGGTGGTGGTGGTGGGATGAATTGGGAGATTGGGATTGACATATATACACTAATATGTATAAAATGGATAACTAGTAAGAACCTGCTATATAAAAAAATTAAATAAAATTCAAAAATTAAAAAAAAATCTAAATCTACACAATCAAAACTGTTGAGTGACTAACACAAATATCTTTAGTTTTTTGGGGGTTTTTTAATTTTTATTTATTTTATTTTTGGCTGTGTTGGGTCTTCGTTGCTGCACACGGGCTTTTCTCTGGTTGCAGTGAGCGGGGGCTACTCTTCATTGTGATGCACAGGCTTCTCATTGCAGTGGCTTCTCTTGTTGCGGAGCACAGGCTCTAGGTGCACAAGCTTCAGTAGTTGTGGCACGTGGGCTCAGTAGTTGTGGCTTGCAGGCTCTAGAGCGCAGGCTCAGTAGTTGTGGCTCATGGGCTTAGTTGTTCCGCAACATGTGGGATCTTCCTGGACCAGGGCTCGAACCCATGTCCCCTGCATTGGCAGGTGGATTCCCAACCACTGCGCCACCAGGGAAGCCCTTTAGTTTTCTTAATGTTCATTATTCACATAAAAGATACATTTATTCATCCAATTAAAAATACATATACACGCACACTAAGAGATACTGAATTTTGTAGTTCTAATGCCAAGCCTTAATATCAATATATATTTGCTACAGACAGGCAGGCAGGAAGGAAGGAAGCAGGGATATATTTCCAGTTCCCCCAATTTAAAGAAACATCAAATAAAATTATCAGCCCAATAAATTTATGAAACATCTTTTAGTGACAATATGTACTTTATTAATACCTTTATCCTCCCTTCAATGGGATTTTAACACATCTTCTGAAAAGAATAAACATGACAATGTCAAGTGACTTACTTGAGGACAGCAAGAAGTATATGTAGTAATAGAAAAAGAAAAGGGAGAAGAAAAGAGGGGCAAAAGGCATTTTACAATATAAAAAAATATGAGTTTTTCATACTCTTGTTTAAAACCAAAGAAACCACTGGGGTTACGATGCAATCATTGTCACTGCCTATGTTGCCTAATAAAAGAGTAATCTTATAATCCTCCACAGATATGATGTTCCACTGGAATTTGGGCATTAGATTTAGGTATTTTCTAGTATTATCTTTTTTTTTTCTTTTTTTGCGGTACGCGGGCCTCTCACTGTTGTGGCCTCTCCCGTTGCGGAGCACAGGCTCCAGACACGCAGGCTCAGCGGCCATGGCTCACGGGCCCAGCTGCTCCGTGGCATGGGGTATCTTCCCGGACTGGGGCACAAACCTGTGTCCCCTGCATCGGCAGGTGGACTCTCAACCAATGCACCACCAGGGAAGCCCGTATTACCTTCTTTTTATGCCCAGTTTACATCACAAAGTACATTCTCCTAAACACTGGCTCCTCAGGATATTAATAAGAGTGATTTTTTTAAGTACGTGGTCAAATAAGTTTGTTATACCATGGGTTAAACAAGCTTAACAGGTGTCTTGTTGTAAGATTGTAGAGACTTTTAACATGGTAATGTACACTGTGAGTCTACATTGAACATACAAAGTTTCCTAAATTTCTTGAACCACAAAAAGCTTCTTTCACAGAACTTCTTGCAAAATTAGTGTTTCATGGAACCAACTTTGGGAAAACAGATTTGAGTCCTTTCTGCACCTGAAGATGCTGTGTTGAAATTGCTCCAGCCCCTCTTCTAACAGCAGGATGCTCTGGGCCGACGCAGAGTCTGTCTCTGCATCAGGACCCCTCTAGCTGATTTGAGCTAGGAGCCAAGCTTGCTTGGTGCAGCCCCAGGACGCTCGTCATAGTCTGCTTCTCTGCAGAGACCCTGGCGGGCCCCAGCTCTCGCCCCTTCTCACAGGGCCAGCAGCGCTTTTCCCTCCCTCTGCCACAGAAGCCAGAAGTGCATTCCAGCCACACCCTAGAATCATATTTGCCTGGTCTCCCACGTCCAGTCAAGCTGCAGGGACTCATAAACAATATCCAGAATCTAAACTGACCACATGGAAAGGGAAAAGGTCTTGCCCTCCACAGGCAGGAAAAGGGACCCGAGTGTGTTCGACTTATTTTGTCAGAAGTCAGGAGCCTTGCAAAATCTTTTCTCAAAGAAGCCTTTAAGACGTTAAGGCTATGACAAATTTTCTTCTCTATTTAAAAAAAGAAAGAAAGAAAA
Organism: Mesoplodon densirostris; assembly: GCF_025265405.1. Classification (NCBI taxonomy): domain Eukaryota; kingdom Metazoa; phylum Chordata; class Mammalia; order Artiodactyla; family Ziphiidae; genus Mesoplodon; species Mesoplodon densirostris. The sequence continues at coordinate 51,097,777 of NC_082666.1, read as the reverse complement.
ACATGATATACTCAAGACACTTATTTTCACTTAAATACAGTCTAACAGAAAATCAGGCAGACCTTAGTTTTGTGTGGCCCTTGCCAATTATGTAACTTTTTGCAGCCTGGGTTCCTCAAAACTATAAAATGGGATCCTGCTGGATTCTTTTGGTGTTAAAACGAAATAATGTATGCAAACTCGGTAATACTATGCTTGATGAATGGTTAATGCCCAGTGTAGTGTTCGCTGTGGATAGTACTGAAGGATTGTCTTCTACATGTTGGCCCCTGTGGGAAATAAGCTCCATTTGCTTTTTTTTAATTTTATGTTTTATTTTTGGCTGCATTGGGTCTTCGTTGCTGCATGCGGGCTTTCTCTAGTTGAGGCAAGCGGGGGCTACTCTTCATTGTGGTGCATGGGCTTCTCACTGCAGTGGCTTCTCTTATTGCAGAGCACGGGCTCTAGGTGTGCAGGCTCAGTAGTTGTGGCACATGGGCTTAGTTGCTCTGCAGCACGTGGGATCTTCCTGGACCAGGGCTCAAACCCGTGTCCCCTGCATTGGCAGGCGGATTCTTAACCACTGCGCCACCAGGGAAGCCCTGCTTTTTTAAAAAAAAAAAAGCAAATGACAGTATCTTTCTACCAAAATAGATTTCTTTTAAGGAAAGCATGCTTTTTTTAAAGACACAAATTAATCATTTTTCTTCTTCTTTGTATAAGCCTTAGGGGAAAAAATGAAAATCTTCTATTTCAACAGTACTTCTTCTACTCTTCAGAAAATAAATAAATAGCCTCACTAGAAAGCTGCCTGTGGCTGACAGCTCCAATTCTCTTCAAATGATTTTTTAAAAAATCTTTACTGGGTCTCTACAATGTGTCCCATCACGCCAGCCCAATCCCCAAGCCAACTCATACCAGTGCCAACACATTCTGATTGCTAGACTTTCTCCAAATGGATCAGGAGCACGGCAGAGACGGGCTAGCTGTTCATCAAAGTAGTCCCTCTTCTTCCCGGGCACATGGCTAGACTGAATTTCCCAGTATCCCTTGAACTTAGCTGTGACTAAGTTCCTGCCAATGGGATGTGACTGGAAGCGATGTATGCCTCTCCAAGCCTAACCCGTACAACACTCCCATGCATATCCCTCCAGCTCTTGACATTTTACACCAGCTTGATGAAGATAAGCTCTGAAACCTTGGAAGCCACATGGAAGATGGCAGATCCACAAGATGGAAGGTGTCTGGTGCCTGATCACTGCTTGGAAAAAAGCCAACCACAGCTCAAGTACCTCTGTTCCAAACTTTACATGAGTGAGAAATACTCCTACCATGTTTGAGCCATTCTACGTTTTTAGATGTGTTTATTACAGTAGCTGGTCTCTGGAGCATCTGGAAGTCCTAGGATTTTTTGCAAAATTATGAAATACTGATAAATAATTTGTAAAACAATGAATCTAATCCTTATGTGTGAAATCAGACGCTAGCTCATAAAATAACTAAATAATCTAGAACTAAGAGAACATTGTAGCATAGCTTCTACTCCAGGTTAACCATCAGAGGTGCCGAAAGTTTAAGAAAAATGTTGTTGAAAACCTTGAAAGGGACTTCCCTGGTGGTCCAGTGGTAAAGAATCCACCTTACAATGCAGGGGACTCAGGTTCGATCCCTGGTCAGGGAACTAAGATCCCTCACACCACATGGCAACTAAGCCCTCACGCCACAACTATTGAGCCCGCACGCCTCAGCTAGAGCCCACATGCGGCAAACTACAGAGCCCATGTGCCCTGGAGCCTGTGTGCCTCAACTAGAGAAGAGAAAACCCACACGCCACAACTAGAGAGAAGCTCGAGCACCGCAACAAAAGATCCTTCATGCCGCAACGAAGATCCCGCGTGCCGCAATGAAGACCCTGCCTGCCGCAACTAAGACCCAATGCAGCCAAAAATAAATAAATAATAAATCTTAAAAAAAAAAAAAAAATGTTTCTGTGACACAAGAAAAATCTGTCATTGCTTGACTTTAGTGATGAGAACATCTTGACCCAGCCTATCAAACACCTGTGTTTCATGGGAGTATAGTCTGTGTCACAGTATTAGTATGGACTGGCATTTCTGACAATTAGACATTTCTGAGACTTTTTAGAAAAACCAAATTGGAGAGAATTGGAGTTGTTAGCTACAGGCTTTCATCTATATTTAGTAAATAACAGATTAGAATCTCTTTCTTAACTTCAGAATTGTATGATTATATTGATTATATTCCATTATGATTTGACTATAGATAGTAATCCATGATTTAAATTGATCATGAAACACATGATTTTATCTAAAAATGTTAAAATGTACAGGGATATGTATTTGTTTTGTGTATCAAGGGACACTCAGAAACTTAAGCCTCAAGCAAAACCTGTGAAATTCAAGCTTCAATCCCAACCCAGGTCTAATTAAGTAAATTATTTATTTTGTTGTCTGAAGTATAAGGGACTTACCCTAGTTTAAGGCCATCCAGTTAAAGATGTAATGCCAAATGAGATTACTTACTAGGTATCAAAAAACTACCGGTGTTATTTCAGTAAAGACCTTATAATGGCGTTTCTGGAAAACGGCCTTTGGTGATCACAGATGTTAGCCTGGACCCAAATACATCATAAGCAGCTTCTCTCAAATCATCTTATTCTCTGGAAAGTTGAATGGAGTTTCTGGAAAATGGCCTTTGGTGATCACAGATGTTAGCCTGGACCCAAATACATCATAAGCAGCTTCTCTCAAATCATCTTTTCTCTCCATCTCCACTGCTTCTACCTTTATTAGGCCACCACAACTCTCACCTGGCCTGCTAAAATATCTACTCTCTACCTGGGTTCCCTGCTTCCATTCTTGCCCCTTCTCCAAACTGCTCCCAACAAGGAGGCCCTGAAGTGATCTCTTTAAAGCACAAGTCATATGACACCACTCTCTTGCTTAAAATTCTTTCATGTGTCTTCACTAGTCTTAGAATAAAATTGGAACTCCATCATGGCCTGCCATGTCCTACCAACCCCAACATATCCTAGGACCAACCTCCCCACTCTCTTCACTCCAACACAACCAGTCTCCTTTGTGTTCCTTGAATATCCCAAGCTCTTTCCCATGAGAGCTTTTGAACCTCCTGTTCTCATGGCCTGAAATGCTCTCCCCTCCAGCTCTTTACATTGCTGATTTTTCCTCACCCTTCAAGTCTCAATTCAGTCCTCACCTCCCCAATTACCCTCTTACCCTGTTTATTTCCTTCGTAACACTTATAACACCCTGAAATTTTATTCTTTATTGTCTGAAAATCTGGACACTCTATGAGGACATGAACTGCTTCACCTCTTTTTCTTTTTTACTATCTTGTTTCAGGCATCATATCCTCAAAGATGAATAGATGGATGGGTGGATGAATGGATGGATGGATGAAATTATAGGCAATAGATAATTATAGCATTCTTTGTCCCATGGACCATTCATGAGAAACTGTTTTATCACATTTGGCAATGAGTGTTACTGCACTCTCCCAATGGGGATGGGTATAGGGTGATGCCAATTTCTGCTCTCTTAACTGCATCACTCCTGGAAATACAAAGTTTTAGCTCTGAGGCCACCCATATGTGAGTTCTTTTCTTAAATAAAAAACGCTTGAGTTTGCAAAATTAATAGTCCCAAGAGGATGTCTTAACATTTAATTATCTATAATATTTGGGGACACAAGGCTGTCTTCACTTTGAATTTTAAGCTATCCAACTTACGAAGAAGCTCTTTCAGGAGAGAAAAAAGTCCCCACAATGCAGAGTAAAACCACAGGCTGCTTGCTTGGATTCCCATATCCAGGATGACCTCCTTTAGAGGAGTATAGCAAATCAAGCCCACGACCATGTGCAAGTCCAGTGCACACTTCACTTTTTTTTATGGCACTGGGTCAATCTGACAAGATAGTTGTTTTCCCAGTTCTGACTGAATGGAGGAGAGTCAGGCCTGCAAATAGTTTTCCCCAAAGTTCCTCTGTACATATAATAGGAAATTCAGGATTGGATCTGGGCAGGGACTCTGGAAATGTCAGGGCAGTCTCTCCACACTGAATGCCCTGAGAATGCCAACATGTGTGACTACCTTTTTCCGCCCTTTGAGCCCTGATGAAGAAACACCGTCCAAATCCAGAACTAATGAACTCCTTCTGCAGCTCAACATGAGAAAACTCAACAAGCCCCTGCAGAAAGCCCGCAAGAACTGTGCCCTGGCAATGTGACATCTGCCTGCACGGAGGGAGGTTACAAGACTCAGCCCTGCAATACACGTGGTAGTGATGGTGGTGATGGTCACTCCTGTAAGGAAGTTGCTGGGGTCTTTGTCCAGGATGTCCCACAGCACTCTCTTCCAGAAGGCCTGCAGGACAACTTCCCCCCAGGACTCAGTACCAAGAAAAGCTTTGCTTCTACTGAGGATTTAGCTTTGTTGCTAGTTCGTTTTATCTTTTGGATACTGTGGTTACTTTAACAGGTCTTCTTTCCCCTTTGCTTCTAGAAAGCCCAGGGACAGATTTGCAACTCTCTGCCATAATGACACTAGACAAGCATGTTTATGTGCAGACTGTACCCCTGACTTCATCTTGTTTTCTTGCTCTTGTTTTCTCTCAAATCTAATTTCTTTAACCATTTTTATTCTCTTGTATTATATATATTTATAAGCTGCTTCAAATCCTTGTGGGAATGAAATACATACAGACAGTGGATTTTACACCAAAACTTTTACAACCCTAGACCTTGTAAAAATACAACGTGGCCTCAGACAGACCTGGGTTTGAAACCTAATTCTGTGGATTTCTAGATATGTGATCTCAGGCAAGTCATCTAATACTTCCAAGCTTCCATTTCCTCCTCTTTAAAATAAGGGTAGGGCTTCCCTGGTGGCACAGACGTTGAGAGTCTGCCTGCCAATGCAGGGGACGCATGTTTGTGCCCCGGTCCGGGAAGATCCCACATGCCGCGGAGCGGCTGGGCCCATGAGCCATGGCCGCTGAGCTTGTGCGTCCGGAGCCTGTGCTCCGCAACGGGAGAGGCCACGGCAGTGAGAGGCCCGCGTACCGCAAAAAGAATAAGAATAATAAAATAAAATAAAATAAGGGTAATAACACCTACATTGTGTAGTGGCTATGAGAATTAAAGATAATTTATATAAAGAGTTGGTACTTAGTAACTGCTACGTAAATAGTTTCCTTTATTATTATTAATAACTATGCAGACTGTTACCAAAGAATACCTAAAGGCAACATCTGGAAGACACAGGGACAGACAAAAACATGGCGAAGGTCATGGGACTATGGAGGCAGAGACTGGAGTGATGCTTCTCCCAGACATGGAACACCAAGGATTTCCAGCAATAACCAGAAGCTACAAGAAGCAGGAAAAGATTTGTCCCTAGAATGTTTTGAGGGAACCCGGCCCTGATGACACTTTGATCTTGGATTTCTAGACTCCAGAACTATTAGAGAATAAATTTCTGTTGCTGTAAGCCACGTTGTTGTTGTGTTTGTTTGTTTGTTTTGGCATTTTTTTGGCCACGCCACGCAGCACGTGGGATCTTAGTTCCCTGACCAAGGATCCAACCCGTGCCCCTTTGCAGTGGAAGTGTGGAGTCTTAACCGCTGGACTGCCAGGGAAATCCCAGCCACGTTGTTCCTGGAAATTTACTACAGCAGTCCTAGGAGACTAATACATTCTCCAACTCCTGTAGCCCCAAATGGCAGAAGTGGAAATAACCAAGCCAACTTTCAATCCAGTTGACATCTGCCAAGAACTTACAGATACACACCTGGCATGTTCCATGGGGGCATGTGCTAGAAAAGAACAAAGGAGGGAAAGGGGGAGGGAGAGGCTTTGATTTTAGGCTTAAATGAATTAATTCCCCTCTCTGAGCTTCAAGTAGCTCATCTATAAGACGGGGTTAGGTCTAGATTAATGATGGCAAATAGAGTTGAGTTGAGAATGGCTGTCTTAGAGAGCCATTATGAGGAATTATCTAGGCAGAGAGGCAGATAAAGAGTCAAAATACTCCATCCTCATTCTCCTCATGCCTCTGTGACCATCCTCTTCAGTTTCTCCTTCCCCTACCCACTCTTTAAATGCAGGCTATTCTTAGGGTTCTGAAATTGGCTCACACTTCTTTTTGCACTCTACATGTCCTCTTTAGACAGACAGACCCATTGATTCTTATGGTCTTAATTATCACGCACAGCTTCTAGTGATACTTTCAAATCTCTCTCTCCCACCTGGATCAGTCTCCAGCCCTCATCCAGACCCATATATCCAACTGCCAAATGGACATCTCCACTTGGCTATCCCATAGACAACTCAAAGTAACCCATCTATAACAGAACCCACCAGTTGTTCCCCCCCAAGCCTGCTCTTTCTCCTATAGGCTACCTCTTAGTTGGTGGTACCACTGTATACCTAGCTAAAAAAATGGGGCTTCACCCTGGTCTATTTCCTCTTTCTCACTCTCCCACTCCAAATCAATCACCAAGACCTGCCAATCTTACCTCCTAGATAATTCTCTTCTTCTCCATACCAACTGTCACCATGCTAATTCAAACTCCCACCACCTTTTGCCCTTTGAGACTCAGCTCAAAACAACAAGGTCCCACTGTATAGCACAGGGAACTATATTCAATATCCTATTATAAACCATAATGGAAAAGAATATGAAAAAGAATGCCTATATATATGTATAATTGAAGCACTTTGCTGTACAGTAGAAATTAACACAACATTGTAAATCAACTATAGTTCAATAAAATAAGTTTTAAAAAAGACTCAGCTCAGATATCACTGCCTCCAGGAATCTCTGCAAGGACAAGGACTATATATGTCTTTTCTATTCCTGTACTCCTGGAATTTAGCATTGTCTTTACACTCTAGGCAACAGATGATGATGATGATGATGATGATAACGATGCTATCTTACTGACCGCTTACTGTGTACCAGGCACTGTTATTAGCAATTTACATCTCCACAACCACCCTTTGGGGTAGGTACCCTTGTTATTCCTATTTACATATGAAGTTCAGGAAGTTTAAATGACTTGCTCAAAGTTACACAGTTCTACCAAGAGGTAGAGTTATTGAACCGATCTCATACAGTATACTCATAAGATAAAATAGTGACACACATACTTAATTGTTCAATAAATATTTATTAAGCATATGCTATGTGCTAAGCACTGGAGATATGATGGAAAACCAAGAAAATAAGTAAATGAGTCCAGAAATAAATTTCAGACATGGGGGAAACCTCTCAGGAAACCCATTCCAGGTTTCTCTAGGGCAACCACTTTAGTCCTGAACTGACCTAGGAATCTGGGAAGCCTAACAGTCTTTATTTGTAGAATTCTAAGTAACTTTGTAGAAATATTAGGGGTGTCAGACAACTCAGGGTTTCCTCCTTTGCTAACTAATGCCTCCCTCACTGAGCCAAAAAGCCCTTGTGAAGTACCAGAAAGAGCCTGAGTTATAGCATCCTTGTCTGACTTCAAAGCAGAGAAAGCCTCCAGAATCCCCTTTGTTATGGCTGCCGGTGGGCATCTCCTCTCAGTGGAAGCAGAGCGAAGGGAGCTCTCTGCTTACTGAAGAAAGACTTGCAGTGACCTTGAGGCCAGAGGACCGGGGTCTCAGCCTGACTTTGCCCCCAAGTATCACTCTGACCTTGGGCAAGTCACTTTACCCCTCTGACCTCAAGAGTCTATCTCTCAGTGTCCTTCCAACCCTACATTCTATGATATAGAGTCTGCACTTCACAGGCTACCTAGGGGCAAGGGTGTTGTCAGGAAGAAAAGAGGCCCCTCCCCACTGCCCAGAGCTCTAGTAGATTATTCCAGACACTATCCTCAAACCCAGGCATTGCTCAGACCAAAAAAAAAAAAAAAACCCTAAAATTTGGGGCATGTGAATCTTCTGTCAGTCAAAGAAAAGCCCACTCGGGACTTCCCTGGTGGCGCAGTGGATAAGACTTCGCACTCCCAATGCAGGGCCTGGGTTCGATCTCTATTCAGGGAACTAGATCCCACATGCATGCCACAACTAAGGAGCCCACATGCTGCAACTAAGGAGCTGGTGAGCTGCAACTAGGGAGCCCACCTGCCGTAACTAAGCCCCAGCGCAACCAAATAAATAATAAAAATTTTAAAAAGAAAAAGAAAAGCCCACTTAAATTTTTCCATAATAATACCTTTCTTTGTTCTTCATAAATGTCAGGAAACCTTATGACCACATTCAAACTGATAGTTATTAAATGAAGCCACTGTCCTCATCTCTGCCACGGCAATTCCTTTTAAAATATTTATCTAAGACAAGAGGACATCGCTGTCCATCACTCACTCCACTCTTGTTGTTTTTCCAGACTACAGGCACACTCAGATATGGTCTGGGAAGAAATCCACATCTACTCAGTGGGTAAAAGGGAGGGTTATTCTGGTAGGTGACCTGTCTCATCTGAAATGCTTACCACCATCTCAGAAGTGAAAGCCCCATTAGGGTTCAAACGGACCAAGAGAAACAACAGTGGAACAGGATTCACATGGAAGCTGTTCTGATAAACACCAAACTGAGGGTAGGTTTTACTGATGGTGCATATTTATTTACTTACATACTTATTCCACCATGTTAAATCTCTTTTTATCTGGGGTCATTTTCTAAAAGCTAAAATTATTCCTGTGTAGGAAGTTACTATGTGCATAATCTGAAGCTGGGCTATAAAAGCGAACCAGGGGTAAGTCTGTCCACTGAGCTTTCAAAAGGGTGATATAAAATGACAGTTACCAGGAGCAATTAATACAGAGAAGTGGCAATATTCAAAGGAGAAGGGGAAGGGATGATTTTGGAAGCTCTCAGTTTTTTCAGCACAGGTTAACACCCAAACTTGAGAACCATAAAAAAAATCACATGGTCATCTTTTATTCAACAAACATTTGATGTCTTTATGTAAGAGGTGCCAAGCATACAAAACTGAGTAAGACACACTTCTTGTCTGGAGGGGAGGATGTATGAGTTAACCAAACACCACAGAACTGGGGCTTCCCTGGAGGTCCAGTGGGTAAGACTCCACGCTCCCAGTGCAGGGGGCACAGGTTCGATCCCTGGTCGGCAAAATATATCCCATAGGCATGCAATAACCAAGAAGTCCACGTGCCGCAACTAAACATGCCTCAACTAAACATGCCGCAACAAAGATCCCACATGCCGCAACTAAGACCCAGCACAGTCAAAATAAATAAATAAATAAATATTTTTTAAAAAAACAACTAGAACTATGTGATACCACCAGAGTAGAGGTACGATGGTGCTCATGACCTAACCAGCCTCAGGGAATCCCAAAGACAAAAGCAATGGAAGTAGGAGGGGACACTGAACGAATGCTTGAGCTGCCATCTACCATTCTGTGAACTTCTCAAGTCTCCCCAGCACCTGAATTTGTCCTCCCCGTATCTCTACACCAGAAGAACTAAACCACCAAATAACTTCCCTGTCACTGAGACATGGCTTCATTATCTTCCCTTGATCATCTAACAAATAACTATTGAGCACCTACTATGTGCAAGGTGCTGTGAAAGACACCTGGATCTGTCTGATCCAGGTCTGATGAGCCATTTATACTGGGCTTCACATTCACAAAGCGTTTATAACATAGATTTTAAAAATGATATCCAAATGATATCATATATACAGTCACAGGAATACACTTCCAGGCTTGAACTTCAAAGCATATCACAATTTTTATAATCCTGTTTCAGCAATTTTTAAAAAATACATACAAGTCCCCCTACTCCCATGCCACGTGTCACCCATGGAAGTGGTCCAGATGTCTCTGCATCTCTGTGAGCCCTGTGGGCATTCAAGAACGAGCAGCAAACAAGCCAGTTGTTGGACATGGGCTCACGGAACTTAGTGTTTAGTGGGGAGACAGGTACCAAGTAAGGACATACCAAACTGATAACTGTAGTTACCGCAGGGGAGGAGAGAGGCATGACGGGAGGCAGAGCTGGCAAGCAAAGCTTTCACTTTATCTGAAATGTTTAAATGTTTACTATATGGACACATATCCACGTATCACTTGTGTAGTCACTATAAATTTCTATATCAGGTATGTCATTTAGAGAAGAACAACCAAGAAAGGGACTAGAAGACCAGGGGAGAGGGGACCCCAATATGGGAGGCAGTGGGAATAAGTGAAACACCCAGTTATTAGAGCTTCAGGGTTGGTCTGGGCTAAAAGAGCTGCACGTGACTTTGTGGTGACCGCTGTCTGCACGCCATATGGAAAGCACTGACAGGTATGGACACAAGGCTTCCCATCTCTGAGCTCCTTACTGGGCTCAATCATCTTCTGACCCCACAAACAGAAGGACCGACTTTCACGCACTGAGTCACATGGATGATCCACATGTTACTCTCACCCTGGTTCAAAACTTGTCTTTTCCCAGAGAGCTATCAATCTTAACCATACGATGCCAGATGCCTGTGAGCTGAGTCACGGCTATCTTGTCTAGACTGAAATGTCTCATCTCCATTTTGTCAAACAAGCTGTGTCTTACCCGTTACTGTTAACCATGTCATCCACAGGTCAAATTCACACAGTTCCACTGACAACAGGGCAGCCTCTGCTAATCAGCTTTCCCCCTGAGGAAAGTCTGACCACATAGAAATGATGGAGAGAAATGAGAGCAGGTACCATAGAACAATGTTAGCATGTGAAAACATAGCCCACAGTTTCAGACTGGGCAGTTGTGACAGACAAATTCTGGAATAAAAACGATTCCTTACACTGCCGTTCTTTTCACCTTTCTTTTTTTTTTTTTTTTTGCGGTACGCGGGCCTCTCACTGTTGTGGCCTCTCCTGTTGCGGAGCACAGGCTCCGGACGTGCAGGCTCAGCGGCCATGGCTCACGGGCCCAGCTGCTCCGCGGCATGTGGGATCCTCCCGGACCGAGGCACAAACCCACGTCCCCTGCATCGGCAGGCGGACTCTCAACCACTGCGCCACCAGGGAGGCCCGTCACCTTTCTAATCATATTTTGAGATAGAGTCAGATGGCATGGCTTTTACAGAACAGAGGCATGACCAATACTAATCATGCAATAATGCTTCTGATCACAATTATGTGAGAGAGTACGTGTGTGTGCTATTCTGTCTCAGTGTGGCAGGTACCCTCTTTGGACTGTGCACAGTTGTTAGGGATGTGGGCACAAGTAAAACCAGCACAGAGAAACACAATCGAATGCCCCTCTGCATAAGGTGGACAGCTAGCAGAGGAAAAGCTTCCTGCAGAGGCCTTCATGTCTGAGTTCTACTCTAAGAGGTCAATGGGACCTGGCATGGTGGATAGGGTTGCCAAATAAAATATGGGACGCCCCATTAAATTGGAATTTTAGATTAAAAAATTAATGATTTTTAGTATAGGTGCATTCCAAATATTGCATGGGTCTTCCATATTGTTTTTTGCTAAATCAAGCAATTCTAATGGTAGAAGAGCGGACAACAAGCATGTCCATCATCTTTCCTTCTTCGTCACGAATACTGTACATGAGAAATGAGGTACATGCTATAGGGAGGACCTATGAATTACTCCTGTGCATAAGACACTCAGAACATACCTACTTCTTCAACCGCGGACTCCTTGAGATCATGGACTATACCTTATCCCTCCTTCTTCAAAACCTAGCCCAGGGATTGGCATGTGGTAGATGCTAAAAATACAGTTTTGTATAAATGAGGATACAATATGGAATGACAATAGAGGGAGGGAATATGGGGTGAGGGGGATAAGATGACAAAACTGTACATGGCAGAAAATACAGGGACCTTCAAGATGGTTGACAACGGCCAAATCTCCAGCCACCTCCATCACCCACAGGCAGAACCTCTTAGCACAGAAGGTCAACTGAACAATCTCTTAGCTTGGTTAGTACGTTTGAACTGTCTCAAGCACGAACTATGCTAAGCACCCTGGGTGGGTGGAGGTGGGGGGCACACAAAATTGGGAGATCAACACTTACACAATTATTTACTTTACAAAGCCAGAATTAAGGAGGACAAAGCACTGTAGAAGCCCAAAGAGGAACAAGCAGTTCTGACTGCAACCATTCAAAAAGCTTTAGGTATAAGAAGTTAAGTGAGGTATGTAAGAAGGTCTGGCCCTCAGAAGAGATTTGCATTTTATAAACTCTGTGTGTGTACATATGTGCAATAATAAATATATGTATTATATATATATATACATAAACCTATATTTTTCATACGCAAAGTTGTAACAATATTACACTGAACTCCCACATAGTCTATATTATTCATATCAACTGAATTAGAACTGAATCTCAGAGAAAATTCACATCTCCTTTTTAAAGTACCCTAGAACGGTAATGTTTACATAAATAAAGTAGAACTGATCCTACTGCAGATGTATAATATCTCTTTTTTTCAATATATTTTGTTTGAAAAATAGTTTACCTTATTAAATAAGAAATACTTGCTGCCTATAGAAAACTTTAAAAATCTAGGTAAATAAAAATACAAAACTAAAAATCACCCATTATTTTTCTAGTCAGAGATAATGATTCAATATTTGTAGCATATATACTTCTAGATTTCTTCTGTACATATATGCATATGTTTATATTTAACAAATCAGACTCTATATACTACCACGTAAGCTTGTTTTTAAGCTACAAAGTGTATCCATCCAAGTAACCAAATATATTCCCACAACATAATTTTGAATGCTTGCACAGACGTTTTCTACAGATGGTTTACTTAACCAAGTACCTACTGCTGAACATTTAAATTGTTTTCAGTTTTTTGCTGTGATGAACTTCCTGACAGCTAAGTCCTTAAAAGACATCCATCATTATTTCTTGGAGATAAACTCCTAGAGGGAGAATTGCTGAGTCAAAGATTATGTACATTTTTAAGGCTTTTGATACACAGCACCACCTTGCTCTCCAGGAAGTTTGTGTCAATTTATATTCCTGTGTAAAAGGGCCTATTTTCCTAATTATTTTTCTAAGTTAGTCATCCCACAAAATCTCTCTGTGAAATCAGAATTTATACAGAGAGAGCACATAGAGTAACATTATGTAGTAGGTTTTCTTCTCATAGTAAACCAGTCCAAAAAGCCAGGATTTTAAGAAGTCTCACTTGTCTACAATTAGCCTTTGGTGTAGCCAGCTAATTTAGACACAAACAGTTTAAGCAATTTTGCAGTCCAAGTCTGCCATATTTATGGAATGGTGGTTGCTTACCATTCTAAAATGATTTTATAGAAAATTAATGCATTTCTTTTTTTAAGGTGGTAATTAAAGCTAGCCTTATTTAATGACATCCCATTTCACATTCCTGGAGAAAGAAATTTTCTTTGACCATAACCAGAAGAAGGTTATTTGGTCAAACAGGGTGAAAACCATAAGTGGTGGACAGCCATTATTACCACAGTAATACTGATCCAGGTGAGAATTAGTTTGGCTAAAATGGGTGATCACCTACTCATATACCTCCTCAAAAACAAACAGGAACTAACAAAAAAAACTTTACAGCACACAGAACCTCTAAACAAGAAGGAAAGACAGCTAAGTTAAAGTTTTAAAATACTGTCTAAACCATATTTAAAAGTTAAAAAAAAAAAAGTGCACGATACTAGAGAAGTTAATGAGGCAGAAAAATATTCCCCGATATACAACCCTCTGGAGAACTTATAAGAAAGAGATCAGATCATACAAAATGCCATGCGGGGGTGGTAAGCACTGGTTCAGGTTTAACTAAAGGAAAGGATAGTTGGAGAGTTTCAACATTTCCTAATGGCAACAGAAAACTAAGCTAGCCTAGTCTGTTCTGTGATAAGTGCCATGCTCAACGACCCACTCTTGTTTTTCATCTTCTTTGAGGCCCAGAAAAATCAAATAAAAAGAGAAAATATCCAAACATAGAAGCTTAATTTAAGGACTTCCCTGGTAGTGCAGGGGATAAGAATCCACCTGCCAATGCAGGGGACAGTGGTTCGAGCCCTGATCCGGGAAGATCCCACATGCCACGGAGCAACTAAGTCCATGTGCCACAACTACTGATCCTGCGCTCTAGAGCGCATGAGCCACAACTACTGAGCCCACATGCCACAACTACTGAAGCCTGCATGCCTAGAGCCCATGCTCGGCAACAAGAGAAGCCACCGCAAGGAGAAGCCCAGGCACTGCAACGCGGCCAAAAATAAAAAATAATTAATTAATTTTTAAAAAGCTTAATTTATCAAGATTAGAAACAACCTAACCTATGTTATGTTCTAGTGGTCTTGCAATCAAATAATCATAGTTATTTTGTCAATGTCTATGATTAACTCAATGAGAGAAGATGTTCGGCTACAGGGTCAGGTAAAAATATTTCCTTGGAGGATTGCTCTCTCTTATGTAATAGTGTTAGGTGAGCAAGTGTATAGAGTCCCAGTTTTCAGATCTTTCTGAAACAGTCTGCATCAGGCTTGTTCTGATGATTCTATAGTACTGGGATGGATCATCCAGGCACCTAAGATAACACAATGGTAATGCTTTGCTCACTTCTCTGGAAAAAAAAAAAAAAAAAACAAGATTGCATTTCCAAAGTCAGTGTAGTCATCCAAAGTCAAAAAAAGCCTCAGAGGCAAAGGGGCCGAAACCCTGAGTACCATAAAATGACGAATGAGAAAACTCCTCCCCCACTGAAGATACCCAGGTGTATAAAAGGCACACGAAGTAATACTTAAGACCTAAAACCTCACTCACTGTCAACCTTGAGTCTTGTGGATTTTTCAGCTAAGGGGGCGAGGAAAAAAAATGAGCGCCGAGCCTGATGTGATTAGAAAGTGTATGTGGTCAGTGTGCCTCATGGGTCTGTTCGTCACCGGCATCCTCCCTCTGGACTGTAACCTGCTGAATGTTCACCTGAGGAGAGTCACCTGGCAAAATCTGAGCCTTCTGAGAAGGATGAGCAAGTCATTTCCTATAGAGTGTCTCAGAGAAAGCAAAGCTTTTGAGTTGCCCCAAGAGATCCTCTCACACACCCAGGCTCTGACGAGGGACATCAAGGAGGCCTTCTATGAAATGTCCAGACAGGCCTTCCACATCTTCATTCAAGATACCTTCAAATCCACTTGGGAAGAGAAACAACTGAGACGAGTCCAAATCGGACTTGATCAACAGCTGCAATACCTGGAACAATGCTTGGAAGAAGAGGAGGAGGAAAACAAAGACATGAGAGAGATGGCAGAGGAAGAGCAGACACAGTCAGGAGTTCCAGTCCCCCAGTTGAGCAACCTAGAGCTGAGGAGATATTTCAACAGGATAGACAGGTTCCTCAAAGATAAGAAATACAGTCACTGCGCCTGGGAGATCGTCCGAGTGGAAATCAGAAGATGCCTCTACTTCTTTCATAAATTCACAGCACTACTCGGGAGGAAATAAGGTATATTCTTAGAATTCAAATTCCATTTCTCTCCAAAACCTCCTTTTCCTTCTCTTCCTCCTTCATCTTCTGTTTAAGGATTACTGTGCTATGCCAAGGCTCCCCTCTGTTGGATGGGTGGTGGTTCAGGTAATGTTCACTGTTTCTGAAGTTTGGCAGCCACAGTCACCTCTCTAAAGAAAGTGAAGTCAACCACCTCCTGGGTGACCAAGAGTCTTGTTAGGAAGTCCTGAAGACAGTTTTAAAGGAGGATTCCCCCTCCACCTTCTACTCTCTGTTCCTCTTTCCTTTTGCTCTTTCATACCTGCTTTGCTCTATCTCTCACCTTTGAACTCCACCAAAACAATGGCTAGAGGACACGGATCAGAGAATATTGCAAAATGTAACACCTCAATGACTTAATCCTCTTGCTGCCAAGGTTGTTTATTCTAGGAAAGTTCAGCACATTAAAAGAGCTTATACATGCTCCCATAGAGTTAAAACCCTTCCTGTCTCCCTACTGTAAAAAAAAAAAAAAAAAAAACCCAAAAACAAAAAAAAAAAACCTTGAAATTTCTGGCCCATTTGCTTCTCAACTTGGTTTGGTTAAAATGATATAAAGTTTGTGGCTTGGTATTTTATTATTTTAAGAGAGTGAAGATCCATGGTGATATTGGATGGTTGAATTAGATGCCTATGATTTAATGCAGAGAGCATTGTTCATTCCTAATGCATACTGTGTGATTTTTACATCTAAAGGCATGGAAAATGCTGCAGAAAAGTTTAATATCTGCCTTTCATTGTTTTTTGTTTGTTTGTTTTGTGCCTGAAATGAAATGCCTAGTCAGACTATGGAAGAATTTCAGATTGGATTTTCCCAGTTAGAAAGCCACTTTCTATTTGTTAAATAAATTTAATAATACATGACACTTTAACAGACTTTATCTTTTTGAAAGTTATTTTGTACCTAGATTACCCAGATTATTTACTTAAATTTTCTTGTGTGGTCTTTCATCTGTATTAATTCATCTTCTAGCCGAAATGAATCTTCTCTTACTCTCTCTCCTCTACCCCATTTCAGAACCATCTACCTTCAAGCAAGAATTAACAGAGATTGTGGCTACCCAAATGCATCAAAGAGGGTGAAATGTACCCAGTTCAGCTCTTGGAAGGCTTCTCCTGCTATTACTTTAACAGCACGCTGCTGAACTGTTTAGATTCAAGATTCATCCAAGTACAGGGCTCCAATAATGTAGTCAAACTGAGAAAGTCTTATGATAAAATTGAGGCAAATTCAGTCCAAAAGTTAGAAGAAATGTTTAAAGGCACAAGAACTAGTTGTGGATCATGGTATACTGGTTATCAGGGGAAGGATCAGACAATAAAATGAGTTAGTATAATCCATTTAGGAAAAAAAACTCATCAGTAGTAGTTCTAAATTTTAAAAAAGCATTACAAACTATAAAGGAGTTAGGGCATGCAAGCTACTGAGCAGAAAGTATACACTTAATATTTTCCATGAATTTCTCTAATAATGCCTTTGCATGGATAGTCTCCCTTGTAACTCTACTGGGACCGTGTCAGTTACTTCAGCAAGTTATGGTTGCAGTCTTGCTAAATGTTTGCAATGCAAGAAGGAAGAGAATTGGCACTTCAAGTCAATAAAGATTGTCTGATTGTACTGGCAGGGTCAGAAGTCAGAACAGGATGCCTTTATTAAGAGCACCACTAGTCAGAAAAAGAACACTCTCACTGAAGAATAGGTACAAACTGGACACCATCTGGCACCATCACAAAGAAATACTAACAGGCAATATGAAAAAATGTTTAATCCCATTTATGATTAAAGAAATTCAAAAGAAGACAATAAGATACTCCCCTCCCACCAGTCTGGCAGAGATAAAAAAGAGTGATAATATAGACTATCAGTGGGGTATAGGGAAAAAAACTCCAGTGTATTGATGGGGAGAGGTTAAACTGGCAAGTTTCCTACAGGACAATATGGCATCTTAAATATCCTTAAAAAGTATATTAACTCCTTAGACCTGGCTATCCTATCTCCAGAAATTTATTCCAAGGAAATACCTGGATAAGATTGTTTAATGGAGCCTTGTTTAGAATATCCCTCCTTCCTCTGTTTTAATTTTCACCTCTCTGTATTTTCTGGTTTTTTTCTACAATGCTGGGGAGGGTTTTCTTTTAATTCTAAAATTAAAGAAACTGTACAAGCTTATCTTTCACTGCAATTACCCTGTTTTCCTTACTGGAGTAGACTGGGACAGACACTGCCCTTTCACTTTGTTAATGATGCCTTTAGACACTTCTTGAGCAACTCAGGTCCTTCTTGTTTTTCTCCTGCTGCTGCTGTTGCTAATTTCAAAGGAATCCTTCCTTGGGGATCATTTTCACAACGAAATCTTTGTAAAGTGCCTTCTGGTGCTTCAAAGATTTTGCTTTCTTTCTTTTGTTGGTCCCACTGGTAATATTCAGAAATCACTGGAGAACGTGCTCTATGTGTCCACTCTCCTGACTTAAGTCTCCTTTGTTCTTCTTTATTAAATGGAAGCTCAAAAGTTCTAAGTCCAGTAAAGGGAAAACTTCTGGAACTGGGCAGAGGCCAGTGTGCAGTTTCTACTTAAAATGCTTGAGTGGGGGCTTCCCTGGTGGCGCAGTGGTTGAGAGTCCGCCTGCCGATGCAGGGGACACGGGTTCGTGCCCTGGTCTGGGAAGATCCCACATGCCGCGGAGCGGCTGGGCCCGTGAGCCATGGCTGCTGAGCCTGCGTGTCCGGAGCCTGTGCTCCGCAATGGGAGAGGCCACAACAGCGAGAGGCCCGCGTACCACAAAAAAAAAAAAAAAAAATGCTTGAGTGGGTACATCGGTCACGAGTGTTCAGATGGAAGCTTCCTCCCTCCCCTGTCTTGGGGCAGGGATCAAATGGTGGAGGATAAAAAAAGGGTGTAGTTGAGTCTCCTTGGAAGGGGACTGATTGGGTGTCAGTCAGACAGAAAAAGCTGACACCACCAGTATATGTAAGACTATGTGCAGGTATAGATTCCAACAGGTGTAGAGACAGTCTCCTCTCACGGCCTAAGCGACTCTAGGGGCACCAGCTGGGGGCCCTGCCCTCTCAAAGTGGCTACTGTGCTTCGGCCCTAGTTCTTCCCCCCTCTGCCCCGCCCCGCCCCCGAGGTAGAGTTGATTTACAATATTATATTAGTTTCAGGTGGTAAGTCCTAGTTCTTCAATAATCCACAGTCATTAAGAATAAGCACCATGTGTAAGCAAACAACTTGATAGGCAAGGCAGAGAAACAGGGCCACTATAATTTCACAGGCGCACTCACAGAGGAACTCTGTCCCCAGACACCGATTCACAAGGCCTGGGTATCGTGAACTCGGCCCTGGCAGCGTCTGCGCTGGGTCCTCCGGGAGCGCTTCTCCTAAATGCCGAGAGGGGACCGGGACTTTACACTTGGAGCCCTATGCGAAGACAGAACTCCAGGTTCATTCTGGAGGGAGCCACTTCACTCCAGTTTCTAGACAAAGTCTCGAGGCTTCCTAGGTTATTTGCATATCTCCATTCTCTTTAAGGCGACTCGCCTGCCCTTTGACCCTTGGAAACTCGCAGACCTCAGAGCCTTAAAGCTGTCTGCCTACCAGACGTGCCCTGATCCCGTCCCGCCGCCTGGCAGCGGGCCGGCCACACGCCTTTAGGCGGAGATCGGAATCCACTGGAACCCAGCAAAGGACACCCAGATTGGGGCGGAACCTCGCTTCCACTCTCTGCCGAAAGAGGCACCCATCTCGACCTGCGCTCCTCGGCGCGCTGGGGATAAGACCTGAGAAATGCGCCCGGGGCCACAGGCACCCGAGGAGGCGGGGAAGGAACAACTTTCCCTCCGCCCTCTAACCGCAAGGCCCAGGTGGGGCGGCCCCGCTGGGGTCGGGCTCCTCTCCTTCCCCAGGCGGGCTCCCGGGCGCGAGCTGGCCGGGTGGCTGGTGTGGAGGCGGGGGGAGGAGGACCCGAGGGGCTTCCTTGTCTCCCGAGCCCCGCCAGATGTGAGAAAGGCAAACAATAGGGGAAACGCGGAGAAACAAAAGGCTATTCGCCACGATCTCAATTGGCTCTGTCGCGTGGTCCCTGCGGGGAGGACGTCTGGGAGGGGTCAGGAAGGTGGGTGAAGGGGGATCTTGAGGAGTTTGGGGTCTCTGGGGCTTACTTGCCAGGCGCCGGGAGTCGGCCCTTTACCCTTCCAGAGAGGTCCAAAGGCAGGCAGGGGCAATTAAAGGAAAGTTGAAGGGTTTCCACCTTCCTCAGTTCAGGGAAAGGGAGGGGCTGGGATTCCAGATATTTGACAGCTGTTGGCCCAGGGGTTCGGCAGGATTTGTACGTCCTTTTCACACCGTCTCCCTCCAGGAAGCATCCACAGTCCCCGGGGCGATCTCGCCGATGGAGCGGAGTTCCCCTTCGCAGCCCCGAGCCGAACCTCCTCCTTCAATATCAAGACGCCCTAAACGTGCTCCCCCCTGCCCAGGCGCACTTTTGTAAAAGTTTGTCTTCCCGCCACCCACTGCCCCACACGCACCCTGCAGTCATCTGCAACCAGAGATGGATTCGGGGACAGACTTGTACCCCGAAGAAGATCGATATTTTTGACAGATATTTTAAAATCAAGGCCCCGGAGCCCGGGGTGGACTCTCGTTCACACACGGGAAGAGCGCGGGAGGAGCCGGCCAGAAGCCAAGACGCGGGCAGGGGTCTGACGCGGATTCCAGCCCCGGAAGCCAGCGAAGGGCGGGCGGGGAAACGGGGTCCGCCGCCTCCCGCCCTCCTGTTGCCCCCGCCCCCAGGTGCGCCCTGCACCTCTACCCTCCTGAGCGCGACCCGGCGTGAGCGGCCGCGGGCTGCGCCACCTCCCCTCGCTTGAAGCGAGCTTTCACTCACCGTGGGGTTTTTACCTTCAGCCCCGGGGCCCTGTCGGCTCCCCGCGCCGGGGCAGCTGCAGGCGGCGCGAGAAGAAGAGGATGAGCTCGGGGCAGGAGGGGCGACGCTCGCGTATCCAGCGAGGGGATCCCGGGCCAGCGCGCGCGGTCTCAACGAGCGCGCGGTCTCAACGAGCGCGCGGTCTCAACGAGCGCGCGGCCTCAACGAGCGCGCGGCCTCAACGAGCGCGCGGCCTCAACGAGCGCGCGGCCTCAACGAGCGCGCGACTCCAGCTGCAGACGCCGCCGCTCCAAAGCAGCCCCCACCGGCGCCCGGCGCGCGGCTACCATGCGGAGGCGCGTGCGGGGACCCCCTGGCGGCCGCCCGCGGAATGGCATCTCCGTCGGAAAGAGACGTCAGGTCGCCTTTGGGTCATCTTCCCTCCGGAAAGAGGTGGGAAATGGACAGTCTGAGCAGAGCTCCCGGCCTTGCGGAAAAGGCCAGGGCGGGGAGTAGGATATCAGATCAGAAAGGGTGCGTTCTGGGTCCACCAGGGCCACATCCAAGGCACCTAGAGAGGGGGAAATTGCTTACCTTCTCCAGGATTTTCTAACTTGAAACATGCTGTGGACTGCCCGACTGAGGAGAGCATTAATCATTGGAAAATGGAGATTCTAGCAAATTTGCTACAGCAAGCTGGGAGTAATGGAAAGAGCATGGACTTTGAAGCCCAACCCACAGCCTGCCACTTTCTATTTGTGTGATCTTGGTCTATGACCTCGACCTTGTAGTATCTACCTTGCAGGGTGGTAGTAAAGGGTAAAGTAAACATAGAAAGTATTCCTAGTTCATAGTAGGAGTCATTAAATATAAGCTTCCTGAGGAAAAGAATGAGTCTTCCACATCTTTTAATTCCCCATATGATAGCATCTTAGTGCACGTTGATTGAGAAGTACCAAATGACTAGGTATTGCATTTTACAGTTCTTACTACACACTTTAAAGAAGTATGGAAATATATTGAATAGAAACTAGAATACACAGAGAAAACATCCCTCCCGCAAAAGTTGTTTCCACAACTACCAAGTGAGACCCTCTAAAATCACACTCATCCTTTGCAATATCAAGTCAATTCTGATATTATAAGAAATATTTAATAAATAGTCATGGTCTAATGATATCAACCCTGGATTAAATGATTTAATTCGGTGTCATTTGGCAATGCAAAGATAATGAATATTGTGAATATAAAACTCAAACAAGAGAAGAAAAAATGGTCAGATACAAAACCCAGCCACTAAGCAATGTTTCTGTTCATTGTTGAGTCATGCAATCTTGTTTCCAAATTCTCAAACCCCATTCACTGCTTTCAAGTTCCTTTTGTTCCTGGGCTCCATGGCAATCAGACAGCTTTTCATCATCCTTAACAATCAGGGTAGAAGTGTCTCTTAATTACTCTAGTTTACCTTTAATAGTCCTTCTCTCCTACTCACTTGTCCCTAATTGGGAAGAGGCTGTTGCCTGCCCCAGAATTCTCATTACGTGGTCTTTTCTGTTCTGTCAAGAAGAGAGGAAAAATAAGGCTTCCTGTCTCAGAAATTAAAGTAGAACATTGAGATCCAACTTCTGCCCTCGAAGATAGGGTTCAAGCTCCAGCGTGCAGGTGAGCAGGGCATGTGCAGGGCAAAGAAGGCATTGGATTCTAATCAATAAGCATTAATGGAAGGGTCTCTGCCTCTCTCTTTGGGTTTCAGCCTTGCCTGTAGGGAAAAGAGAACTTTCATCCCACTTCATCCCCTTAGTGGCCCCTTCAGTGGGGAGAAATGGTGAACCTGGTGGTTGAGAGGAAGCCTTCATTATTTCCTCAATAACTTTCACCAGTGAGTGGGATCAATCTAATGAATCACATTCTATCTCTCACCCACCCTTGATCTAGCTTCCCTGCCTGTGACCTGGTGGCTGGAAGAAGATGGTTCAACCTTCAGAATCTGCTCTGAAGGGCCAGCATTTTAAGTTCAAGCCTTCTTTGGTCCTGTTTCTTAGTCTATTCAGGCTACTAAAACAAAATGCCATAGACTGGGTGGCTTATAAATAGAAATTACTTCTCACAGTTCTGGAGGCTAGGAAGTCCAAGATCAGGGCACTGGCAGATTCAGTGTTTGATGATGGGCCGTTTCCTCATAGACATCTTTTCTCTGTGTCTTCTCATGGCAGAAAGGGACAAGGAAGCTTTCCCAGGCCTCTTTTATAAGGGCACTAATCCCATTCATAAGGGCTCTGCCCTTGTGACCTAATCACCTCCCAAAGGCCCCACCTCCCAATACCATCACCTTGGGGGTTAGAATTCAACATATGAATTGTGTTTGGGGAGACACAAACATTCAATCTATAGCATCTTGGGCTACATCTCTACTCCAATCTGGCTTTTATCAGAGCCCTGTATTGTACAGCAAACTGGCCCCATCATGATTTGAAGTAGATATTGTTACCCACTGGCTATTATTCCTTATGTGTGTGTGTCTTTGCTTGTTTGGAAAAGTACTCTGAAGGAAAAGAATGGGGGAGGGGGAGGATTCAGATATCAAAAGTTCACCCACACTGAATGGATCTTCCCTGTCAGACTTGCTCACACTGCTGTCTTCCCCCAACTCAAGGAAGGGTCAGTCCAACCTTTCAGTTGTTTAAGGCCCCGTGGAATCTTCTTTGACTTTTCTCCTTTTCTATTCCACCTCTAATCTATCAGAAAAACTCATTGGTTTTATCTTCAAAAGATATCCAGGGGCTTCCCTGGTGGTGCAGTGATTAAGAATCCACCTGCCAATGCAGGGGGCATGTATTCAAGCCCTGGTCCGGGAAGATCCCACATGCCATGGAGCAGCTAAGCCAGTGCACCACAACTACTGAGCCTGCGCTCTAGAGCCCGTGAGCCACAACTACTGAAGCCCATGTGCCTAGAGCCTGTGCTCCGCAACAAGAGAAGCCACCGCAGTGAGAAGCCCACACACCGCAATGAAGAGTAGCCCCTACTCACCGCAACTAGAGTAGCCCCTACTCTTAGTTGCTGCGCTCGCCACGTGCAGCAACTAAGACCCAGCACAGCCAAAAATAAATAAATATTTTTTTTTTAAAAAGGTATCCAGAAGCAGACCTCCGTCCACCGCCTCCACAGTTACCATCCTGGTCCAGCCACAAATACCTGCAGCCTGGAATACTGCAATAGCTTCCTACCTGGTTCCCGTGCTTCCTCCCGGCCCTGCGTTTGTTTTATTCTCAATACAGCCACCAGTGTAATTCCCTTAAAATGTATGTTGCCTTTCGTCACTCTGCTACTCAAAATCCTCCTGGGCATTCCTTTCTTACTCAGAGTAAAAGCAGCACAAAGAAGCACTCCTTTATCTCTGACTTTGTCTCCCATTACCTTCCCCATCACAAATTCTGCTCCATCCACACTGCCCTCTTTGATTCCCACAAATGCCAGGTAACCTCCTACCTTTATACTTGCTGTGCCTTCTGCCAGGAACACTCTTTACTCAGATACCCCACAGCTTACTACCTCACTTCCTTCAGGTCTTGGTCAGAAGTCACCAGAGGGCCCCCCTTTCTGCTCTATTTAAAATTACAATCAACTGCCACCCTCAACACTCCCTCTCCACATTCCCCGCTCCAATTTTCTCCATAGAATTTATCACCATGTGATATACAATATATACAATGCCTGTTCTCATTTTCTATGGCTGCTGTAACTAATTACCACAAACTTGGTGGCTTAAAATAATACAAATTTATCTTACAGTTCTGGAACTTAGAAGTCCAAACTTAGGTCTCATTGGGCTAAAATTAAGGTGTCAGCAGGGCTGCAATCCTCTTTTAAATCTATAGGGGAAAATCAGCTTCCTTGTTTTTACTAGCTTCTAGAGGCGAACCGCATTCCTTGGCTCATAGCCCCTCTTCAAAACCAGCACAGGCAGGTCAAATCCTTCTCATTGCATCACTCTTGTCTTTCTGCTTCCTTTCTTCTACTTATGGGGAAATGACACTGAACCCATCCAGATAATCCAGGATTATCTTCTTCTGTTAAAGTCAGCTGATTAGCAATGTTAATTCCACCTGCAACCTAATTCCCCTTTGTAGCTTCACGTATTCACAGGTTAGGGAGATAAGGATGTGAACATCTATGACAGCAATTATTCCCTCTACACACTGCCTTACTCTTTCCAGCAGAATATAAACTCCATGAGACAAAGATTTTTATTCTGTTTGGTTTATTGCTCTATCCCTAGACCAGCTCAATAAAAGTATAGAAAATGTATAGATACTTGCTATGGACTGAATTGTTGTCACCCACTCTGTGCCCATCTCCCGCTGCCCCCCCCACCTACCGCCCAATTCATATGTTGAAGGCCTAATCCTCAATGTGATAGTATTTGAAGATGTGGTCTTTGGGAGATAATTAGTGTTAGATGAGAGCTCATAGTGAGATTAGTGGCTTACATGAAGAAAAAAGAAAAGACAGAGATTGCTATCTCTCTGCCGTGTGAGGACAACAGTGAGTAGGGGCCATCTGCAGGACAAGAAGAGATTCCTCACCAGGAATCAAATTGCAATCTTTGACTTCTCAGCCTACAGAACTGTGAGAAGTAAACGTCTATTGTTTAAGTCATTCAGTGGTATGGTATTTTGTTGCAAGAGCCTGAACAGACTAATACAGCACTCAATAGATATGTATTGAAATAATTAATGAAAAGACCTCACTGTAGGCACTGCAAATACTTAATATCTACTAAGCACCTACAATATGCCAGGTACTTGCTAAACACTTTACATGGAATATCTCATTTAATACTCAGAAGGTCCCTATGTAGTAGGTACAAGTGAGGAAACTATAGACTAGAAAAGTTTGAATTAACTTGCCCAAGGTCATGCAGCTAGTACATCATGTAGGCAGGTTTTAGACTGGGCAGTGTGACTGAAGCCCATGGCCGTAACCCTCACACTTTCTTGCTACTATCACATGGCAATGGGAAACCCTGGCTCTTGCCCTCGAGATGCTTACAATCTAGTAAAAGTGACAAGAGAAACACAAATAGCAATAGCACTAAAAAAAGACACATATATGTGGAATCTAAGAAAAAAAAAAAAAGGTCATGAAGAACCTAGGGGTAAGATGGGAATAAAGACACAGACCTACTAGAAAATGGACTTGAGGACATGGGGAGGGGGGAGGGTAAGCTGGGACGAAGTGAGAGAGTGGCATGGACATATATACACTACCAATGTAAAATAGATAGCTAGTGGGAAGCAGCCGCATAGCACAGGGAGATCAGCTTGGTACTTTGTGACCACCTAGAGGGATGGGATAGGGAGGGTGGGAGGGAGACACAAGAGGGAGGAGATATGGGGATATATGCATATATATAACTGATTCACTTTGTTATACAGCAGAAACTAACACACCATTGTAAAGCGATTATACTCCAATAAAGATGTTAAAAAAAAAAAGACTATGGGGGTGGGGGGTAGTGTAGAACAGGCCAACATGATTTTGTGGAGCATAGAGATGGGATAGATTCATTCTGGGTGGAGCTGATGGCAGGGAGCTTCAGGGAGGACGTGGCATTTGAGCTGCACTTAAGACGGTGGACCTTGCTGCAGTCAGATGGAAAGGCTGTTTCAGCTAGAGGGAGCCACAGCAGTAAGGACACAAGAAGGGAGAGAATTCTAGGTGTGCTCTGGAAACCAAGATACATCTAGTTTTCATGCAGTTAGAGGGTAAGGGCTGGGATCCCAAAAGCTAGGCTAGAGAGCAAAGGGATTTAATGATTTCTGTTAACAGGTCTTAATGGAGAAAAATTACCTCAAGGAGCTTCCAAAGTAATGTCTGAAGCTGTAACTCAAAAGGCAACAAGTAGAAGAGAAAAATGAACTTGTGGTTGAGTATAATGTTTTCATTAGACTGTTAACTCTGTTTGCTGCCTTATAAAAGGGCAATCATGGACCTATAAATCTGAGTCCAGGGCACAACCTCAAATATCTGAGACTCTGGGCTTCCCTGGTGGCGCAGTGGTTGAGAGTCCGCCTGCCGATGCAGGGGACACAGGTTCGTGCCCCGGTCCGGGAAGATCCCACATGCCGCGGAGCAGCTGGGCCCGTGAGCCATGGCCGCTGAGCCTGCGCGTCCGGAGCCCGTGCTCCTCAACCGGATAGGCCATAACAGTGAGAGGCCCGTGTACCGCAAAAAAAAAAAAAAAAAAATATATGAGACTCAAAAGGTTCTAAAAGAGGGCAAAAATGGATAACGAGAGCAACCGGCCATTCCCGACCTTTGGACAAGTATGGTTTTCACCACTTCCATTTCACAGATAAAGTAACTAAGGATGGAAGGATTAAGTGACTCACCCAAGATTACACAACTAGTAAAATTGGGACATTGATTCTGTGTCTCATGACCATTAGTGTTCTGTGTGTCCTGATACCTAAGTGGAAAAGGCCACAAGGGTGCATTTGTCCCAGGTGATGTTGTCAGCTTTTCGGCTGTTTCAGATAATCCTCTCCAGGTTCCTATGGGACAATACTGAGGAATTTGGATGGGACCACTCATGAATCTCACTTCCAAGCTTTTCTTGGGAAAAGAGAGAAGCCAGGATCATCTGAAGGATGAATTATAGAGAGACAAGGTGCATGGTAATTAAGAGAATAGTCTTCAGAGTCTGAAAGATCCATATTAGCTGTGTCTAATCTCTCTGAGTCAGCTACTTCATTTTGTAAAACGGGGTAAGTAATATAAGTAATCGTATGGACTCAGTGAAGAGTTGCATGTAATGTGCTTGGCAGAGTGCCTGTCACTGTAAGTGCTGACAGATAAGTGCTCAAAAACACTACCTTCTTTTCTTTCCAGCATCTCATTCTCACACCACCCTCATGTAGCCCCTCCCCCTTGAGGGTAAGAGATCCCAGCACCCAGCATGTGTTATATTCCACACTGAATCCAAAAGACTCACTGTCCCTTGGGATGACATCTCCTGGAATTGGGAACAAAAAGAGAATATTTCTGGTTAGGTTGATACAGGGTGAATAACATTCACATTCCTTGCTCAAGTCAGTGCAACTTATTTTTCATCATTTTCAGTTCACACTTTATACATTCCTGGTAAGAGAAAAGCCCTGCTGGTCTTCAATCACGTGTGAGAAAAGTCCCAGAAAGATTCTGTTGCCAAACCACTTCGTCACAGCTTCCTCTGAGAGGGTACCAAAAGAGCAAAGGGATATCGGTAAGGTGTCACCATAGCAACGTCATAACAGTCAGATTGCAATAGAGTAAAAATGGAGAAAGTATGTTTGCCTAGTCTTTGATGAACTTAGACCCATAATCATGTTGCTCTGGAGAGCAGTACTCAGAGTTCAAGGACTACTCCAGTTAGATCTGATTAGAGGTAAAATTTTGTGAAAATTCTATTCATTTTGGCTGAGTCTGTTTACCCAGTGTCATTGTGCCACTAACTGCGATTATTACAGGCAGCTTACTAACAAACAGTAGATGTTCTCAGAGTCTTTCCTTTCATCCCAAGCAATGACAGTTTGCAAATCTAAGTGTCTACATTACAAATCAAAAGTAAGGAGCACTTCCGGCTTACCTACTTTGATTTTGTTTTCAAAATTCTGACTAGTCACAAGGTTGGAGGAATTGTCTCAAAACTTTGTGGGACCTGTAATATTAGCATTTATGTTAATGAACTTTGGGTCCTGGAAATAAATGTGCATGGCTCCTCCTAAGCACTGAAATAATGGTAATTCAAACAATGTATATATTGGGTTGGCTAAAAAAGTTCATTCGGATTTTTCCGTAATATCTTTTTTTTTTTTTTTTTTGCTGTACGCGGGCCTCTCACCGCTGTGGCCTCTCCCGTTGCGGAGCACAGGCTCCGGACACACAGGCCCCGCGGCCATGGCTCGCGGGCCCAGCCGCTCCGCGGCATGTGGGATCCTCCGGGATCGGGGCACGAACCCGTGTCCCCTGCATCGGCAGGCGGACTCTCAACCACTACGCCACCAGGGAGGCCCTTTCCGTAATATCTTATGGACAAACCCAAATGAATATTTTTGGCCAACCCAATATTTCCAGCAATTTCAAACCATGACAAGAATCCATGTTACACATGTTATCTTTATAATGACACTAGATGTCTATAGTCACTTTCTGTGAAATCCACATTAGACCAATCCCATTTTTTTTTTTTTTTTTGCGGTACGCGGGCCTCTCACTGTTGTGGCCTCTCCCGTTGCGGAGCACAGGCTCCAGACACTCAGGCTCAGCGGCCATGGCTCACGGGCCCAGCCGCTCCGTGGCATGTGGGATCTTCCTGGACCAGGGCATGAACCGGTCCCCTGCATTGGCAGGCGGACTCAACCACTGCGCCACCAGGGAAGCCCTAGACCTATCTCATTTTATAGGGGTGGGACTGAGGCATAGAAAGGTCATAGTTTGAGGACTGGGAAGAACCTATGATACTGTTCAGAGTTATATCAGTGCAGCTGAAACAATGATGCCGTTTGGAATCATAATGGACAATTACCTGCAACTCTATACGAATAGAGTGCGTGCGTATTCTTTCCTAAGTCGTTTTAAGATCAATTTTATTGAAAGGAGACTGTGATCTTTCTTTCTGTTTTTAAGATGTTTGTACTTTTCACAGTGACCCAATACTCTTTCAGATCTTCCTAATAGACTGTGGGTTTGGGTTTTTTTAAATCATTTGAATCTTGAGTGAGGGACTCTTCTTCTCAGGAGATAAGCTTGACGTTTTTGCTGTGGCCTGACACAAGCCAGGTGTGGTACACTTGTGGTTGGCCTCAGCACTTTGAGTAATTGAGAGGAACTGTCTCACCATTAAACAGGTCAGCTTAGATATGATCCAAGGAGGGAGAGTTGCCAGGAACACCAGCATCTAATGTAGTCTTATCTGAAGACACCGTACACAGTCTGGATCCCCAAAGTCAATTTAAGAGTAAGATTTGAGGACCTTTCTCAAGAGGGTAAATCAGACCGTTGTGTGCTCAGTGGATTTGGGAAGTTGTGCTCTTACAGTAATTCATGCAAAAGGGCATAGGAAGATAGAGAAGAGGCTGCTGTGTCATGGATGCTTCAAACTTGATCACAACCCCCTTCCCTCTTCCAAACAGGAACATAGAAAGAGTCTCAAATAGACTTTCTCTTGAAGCGGGGAAATCACTACAGTACCTTTGTGTTCAGTGCCTACCCACTACCATGGCTGATAAGTCAGTCTTAACTCCCAACTGCCTTGCATGGCAAACCAAGAAGCCATTTGTGACTATTCAGCTCTCCTTGCATATCTGTGCAAAGAACTGAAAGAAGTAAATTTTCTACTGTCAAACGGAAGGTGCATGGAGGAACTTCTCCCAACCAACCCCTGCCCTCCTGGCATAAAAAATAAACAAGATTTTCCTTTTTTACATCACAATTAAGGCAAAACACAAAACTGAGGACATCACTCATTCTGCCCTACATTAGCCCCCAGATGTTTTACCTACTCAGGACCCTATTTCCTCAAGATTCCAATTAGATATGATACACTGTTCAATATTAATTTCCTCCTAAGGAGCTACACTATCATTTGGAAAGCCCCTTGGGTTGAATAATTATTTAATTTCTGAATGGCCTCCAGCCAACCTCAAATGTGATAGTGTTTCATGTCCAATTATATGAAAGAGACTTGCCCTGGGCATTGAACAGTCCTGATGATGCTCTTCTGAGGAAACACATCTCTCTGAAAGGTTTTCAGGAAAGTTTCATTTTAAACTGTCCCTGAGTCTTATGGTCTAATTCTCAGCAGAGTCCCTGCTGGATAATTTCCTTCCTTCTTTCTTTTATTTATTCTTTCCTTCTTCCCTCCCCCTTATCCCTCCCTCTTCCCTTCCTCCTTTCTTTCTTTCCCTTCCTTCCTTTGTTACTTTGTTCCAGAGAGGATTTATGACAGCTAGGTCACTCAGCAAGATTTCCACCCAACGTTCCAGAAGAACAAATCTCCTTTTTTATAAAACTGAATTACACTTTCATTCCCTTTCCTTGGCTTTTCGCTTTCCTGCGTTCTTTTCTGTTTATCTCAGCAGATGTTAAATCAGGTTTTCACATGAAGTGGTTCCTCACTGCTACTCAAATTGGGGGTAGAGTCCTCACCAGAAACCCAAAGGAAAGCACAAGTGAAGAGTTGGAAGGAACTTAGAGCTGTTTGCCTCAGCGTCTAGTACAGCCCCAGAACTTTCACAGGAGATGGAGGGCAGGGGATTCACATTTATTGAGTGCCTATTATGTGCTGGGAGCTGTGCTGGGCATTTTCAATTATATGAGCTCCTCTTATCGTCACCATGACCTTGACTGGTAGGTATGAGTCAGCTTTACATTGGTCTTTCCTCTTTCTTCTTTCAGTCAGCCTGCTCTCTCACTCCTGCTTGCAATCACCTCCCAAATAAACTGACTGCCCTCGAGTCCTTGTCTCAGGCTCTGATTTGGGGGAGATCTAACCAGGATCCTTGGGTTCCTGGTAGACTGGAAATGAAGACCATATTGTGGGCTGATTAGTAAGGGAGAAGGTTATCGTTGTGAGGTCTGTAAGAAAATAGGCTAAACCAGAGAGAGACCGTGAAGCAGAGTAAACAATCCAAGCCAGAAATTCTATTATGAAAATTTCCCTTAAGTAGAGTTTTCTTTGTGAAAATCTATGCAAAGTGTTCATCCAACATGCCTGGGAGACAATACATCAAAACATGTAACTGTTTTTCTCTTCTGAGTAAATCGTCAATAGAAGTTCCCCTATTTTACGTTTGGTAGTGTATATATGTCCATTAGATAGCTAGTGGGAAGCAGCTGCATTGCACAGGGAGATCAGCTCGGTGCTTTGTGACTGCCTAGAGGGGTGGGATAGGGAGAGTGGGCGGGAGGGAGACACAAGAGGGAAGAGATATGGGAACATATGTATAGGTATAACATTCACTTTGTTATAAAGCAGAAACTAACACACCATTGTAAAGCAATTATACTCCAATAAAGATGTTAAAAAAAAAATAGAAGTTCTCCTGATTATCCTCACTTCTCTTTATCTGTCAGTCTTGACTGTGCCCTGGGGAATCTCAATTCCTGTCATTGGAGATAATGACAGTTTTTTCCTTCTCCTACACCAGGTAGAAGACACAACCATCATTCTCTACGTGGAAGATAGCACAGCATGTTAGTTAAAATAAGTTGTGGGCAATAGAGGCAGGTCAAGTTCTAGCCAGCTGGGTGACTAACAGGTTTTGCTGCAGAAACAATCTTCCAAAGTCGGTGGCTTAAAACTGTAAGGTGAATGTCTCGCTCATGCACCATGCTCATGTTGGGTGGATGGGAGTGGGTGGGGGACTCTGCTCCCGTGGCTCCCACTGCAGGACCAAGGCTGGGGAGTGGCCACTTTCCAGAACATGAATGGTCACTGTGGCAGAGTGAAAAGGAGGCAAAGCTCACAGCAGTTTTCTTACCTTCCATCTGAAATCATCGACACATGTCTCTGGCTCAAATTTCATTGGCCATTGGGGTGGTCATGCCTGAGTTCCACGGAAGGGGAAAGTACTATCCAACTCCTCGGTAGAAAAAAGCGAGAGAGAGAAAAAAGCAGAATAGTTGTGAGAAATGTCTATCACATTTGGACAATCATTTAATCTAAGTTTCAGTGTCCTTGTGGTGGACCTTGGGGATACTCTATCTCCAAGGTCGTTGTGAGGGTTAAATGAGAAATTGGCACGTAGCCATTACTCAATAAATGTGGCTTATTTGACCACGATCCTTTGTATACCTGAATATAGTATTAAGTTTTACTGCAAATATAGTATTTAGTTTTAAGTTTTAATATAGTATTAAGTATTAAGTTTTAAGTATAGTATAGTATATAGTATTAAGTTTTACTTATAGTATTAGTATTAAGTTTTACTGCAAATAATAGCAAGTTCTTTAATATATATTAAAGATATAGTATTAAGTTTTATAGTATTAAGTTATACTGAAAATATAGTATTAAGTTTTGAAATATAGTTTTAAGTATATAGTATAAGTATTATATAGT
Organism: Mesoplodon densirostris; assembly: GCF_025265405.1. Lineage (NCBI taxonomy): Eukaryota > Metazoa > Chordata > Mammalia > Artiodactyla > Ziphiidae > Mesoplodon > Mesoplodon densirostris. The sequence continues at coordinate 51,065,297 of NC_082666.1, read as the reverse complement.
ATTGTTTTACTGCAAATATAGTATTAAGCTTTACTGCAAATATAGTATTAAGTTTTACTGCAATATAGTATAGTATAAGTATTATTAAGTATAGTATTTTTACTGCAAATAATAGCAAGTTCTTTAACCCTTTTCCATAAATTGCATTTTCTAGTCTTTAAAAATGATTCCTGTGCCCTCTCTCTGAATTTCTCCAAGTTCTGTCTGTTCTAAGATGTGGATTCTAGCACAGTGCTCCCAGCATAGAAAGGACCTCACTACTAATAAGAAAAGAGAAAGTACTTTTTTTTTCTTTTTGGAAGGGGAGCTATTCAAATATAAAATGATGATCACTATATTTATTATTTATAGCAAGTATTGTTCTAGAACAGAGATGAAACTCTGCATACGTTCATTAGAACAGTATGGGTCTCGTTAGAAAGAACATATTATTATGATGCTCGAAAAACTCAGGCTGGGAATGAAGTTACTATAAAAGGATGGGCTAAAAAAAAAAAAAAAAAAGTATGGGCTTCTTTGACCAGTATGTTATTACAGTTTCAGTGGAACCATTATCTTGTCAACAGAACACATGGTAAAACCTGCAGGGTCTTCCTCTGACTTCATGAGAGTGAGTAGCCTCTGACTTTCCCTAGGGAAGGCAGGGTCCTGGCAGGGTCTGAGCAAGGGCCTGAGGCACAGGCTGTACTCACCCCCTGTCCCCCAATCCCTCATCATTCTAGCTTTTGGTTGTGAAAGCTGGCATTTTGAGTATCTAGTCATGAGACTTTCTCATTTTCCCACCACTCCCACCTCCCCCCTCCCTTTTTTTTTTTTCACATCATGGCCATCGACTCCTACTTTTATAAGGTATTTTTTATTCTGGAAGAATTTAGGCCAGGGACTCTTTCTGTTCAGCAAATGGCTTGGCTCACGTGGACTCTGGGGTTGTTTATGTTTTTAGGACCTGCTGTTGCGAAACCCTAGTTTATGTTATGTAGCTGGGTTGCTTTAACCAGAATGAATTCATTTGTTCAAGTTATTTTTAAAATGTGCTTTTTCCTTAGCTTATTAGAGAAGCTCTAGTCTCTTGTTTGTGTGGGTCTAGGTCAGAAAAAAAATTCCGAGTCTATTGATGGAAGCCAGAGAAAATGTCTAGCCAAAGTGGATCAAGGGAGGTTCTCAGCTTTGAACAGAAAGGCCTCTCCTCTCTGAATGCTGAGGTGAAACACTGAGTGGTGCTGGTCCCGGGGCTGAAATCCTTGATGCTTCCAGAACCGAGAAGGTCCTGCAAATGAGTCTCAAACTATTCCTACAGGTGTGTGGGAGGGGGCTTTCAGGTGGATATCCACGTGGCAAGAAACAGCCGCTGCAGCCAGGTGGAGCCTCCACCGTCCAGCAGCAGGGAGACTGCTTGAGGCGGTGGGGCTGTAGAGACACAAGTCTACCTCCTCGGGCCACATGGGCTTATTCATCAGACTACCTTGGAAACATCTTTTGTGCGTGCATGCTTTTTCTTTCTTTCTTTCCTTTTTTAAAAAAAAATTTATTCAAGTATAGTTGATTTACAGTGTTGTGTTAATTTCTGCTGTACAGCAAAGCGATTCAGTTATATATAAATACGCACATGCTTTATCAAATTTTTCCATTATGGTTTATCACAGGATATTGAATACAGTTCCCCGTGCTATACAGTAGGACCTCGTTGTTTATCCATCCTGTATATAAGAGTTTGCATCTGCTAACCCCAAACTCCTAATCCATCCCTCCCCCTTGGCAACCACAAGTCTGTTCTCTGTATCTGTGAGTCTGTTTCTCTTTCACAGATCAGTTCATTTGCGTCATATTTTAGATTTCACATATAAGTGATATCATATGGTATTTGACTCTTTCTGACTTACTTCACTTAATATGGTAATCTCTAGGTCCGTCCATGTTGCTGCAAATGGTATTTTCATTCTTACTTATGGCTGAGTAATATTCATATGTGTGTGTGTGTGTGTGTATATATATATATATATATATATATATACACACACACACACACACACCACATCTTCTTTATCCATTCATCTTTTGATGGATGGTTAAGTTGTTTCCATGTCTTGGGGCTATTGTGAATAGTGCTGCTATGAACATACAGGTGCATGTATCTTTTTGAGTTATAGTATTGCCCAGATATATGGCCAGGAGATGAATTGCTGGATCATATGGCAACTCTATTTTTAGTTTTTTGAGGAACCTCCATACCGTTTTCCATAGTGGCTGCACCAATTTACATTCCCACCAACAGTGTAGGAGAGTTCCATTTTCCTCCACACTCTTTCCAGAATTTGTTATTTGTAGACTTTTTAAAGATGGCCATTCTGGGGACCTCCCTGGTGGTCTAGTGGGTAAGACTCTGCACTCCCAGTGCAGGGGGCCCAGGTTCATTCCCTGGTCGGGGAACTAGATCCCACATGCATGCCGCAACTAAGTCCGCATGCTGCAACTAAGACCCGGCAGAGCCTAAATAATAAATTAAAAAAAGAAAAGAAAAGGAAAGAAAAAGATGGCCATTCTGACCGGTGTGAGGTAGTACACACATTGTAGTTTTGATTCCTTGCAAACATTTTATTTCACAACTGGTTTTTACATATAACTCTTTAGGACATAGATTCCTACCTTTGAGGGGAATCAGAAACCCCTCTGAGAATCTGATGAAGGCTATGACCCCACCACCCAGAAAAATATACATATGTACAAACTTTTGCTTAAAATGTCAGTGGTATCATTGGGATAACACCCAAGAACTGCCAAGAGGGGTCCATAAATCCCATTGCTTCAGAATTTGGAGAAACTTCAAAACTGAGATTAACAGTACATGGATACCATTCATTCTTTCAGAACTTGCTGAGTTCCTGTTTCATGGCAGGCACTATGCTGGAAGCTGGGGACACAATGATGTATAAGACAAGGACCCAACCTCGTGTGTGAAGCTCACAGTCTAATGCAGACAAATAAACCCATGATAATGGTGATAATAATGAGTTAAGTGTTATGCTAGGCCTATAGGCATAGAGACCTACAAGAGCCCTGAACGGAGGGTAACTAATTCAACATATAATTAATAAACGTATTAAGTGCCAGGCAATTAGGTGTAACCTAGTGCACTGACATGGTCCTTGCCTCAAGGAGCTTAAACTCTGGAGGCTCTAAATCCAAACTTGAGGGAAGGGACTGGAAGAACAGGACACCAGCCACAGGTAAATCCTGATGGACAAGTAAGTCCATCCAGGTGAAGGGCATGAGTATTCCAGGCAGTGAGAGCAGTGATGAGAGTAAGGTGGGTGGGGAAGTACAAACTTCATCAGGGCCCCTGAACGAGGGGATGCGTGGTGAGAGAGAAGGGTGGAGAGGTTTGCTGTGGTCAGATCCCAAAGGCCCTTGTGCTTCACCCAAGGATGGCAGGCCTTACATTGTGTCAAAGCTTGTCATGGAGGGTTTTTTAAAGCAAGCGAGTGAGGTCAAAGAGGAGATGATATTAGAAAGATCACTCTGCCTTCTGTGGAGAAAACGGATGGGTGGGGGAAGGGCATGGAAAGGAGGGCGGTTAATGGGTGAAAAGATCAGAAGTGGGGAGCTGTTGGTTTAATGTGGATGAGAAATAACGGCAGTGGAACTAGAGAGGAGAGATTTGAAACACAGGGTGAAGCGTCCGGATAGTACCTTTCACGGCCTAGAATGACCTTCTCCGTGGGCGACACTCTGCTCTGTGCGATCAGGCAGTGATGGGTTCACACTAATAAAATAATTTGGGGCTTCCCTGGTGGCGCAGTGGTTGAGATTCCGCCTGCCGATGCAGGGGACGCAGGTTCATGCCCCAGTCCGGGAAGATTCCCACATGCCGCGGAGCGGCTGGGCCCGTGAGCCATGGCCGCTGAGCCTGTGCGTCCGGAGCCTGTGCTCCGCAACGGGAGAGGCCACAACAGTGAGAGGCCCACATACCGCAAATAAATAAATAAATAAAATAAAATAAAATAAAAATAATAATAATAATCTGGCTACCAAGGTGGTATCACCTAGAATCACAGCTGTAGAATTGCTGTGGTTTAAGAATCAGATATGGGAACTTTATATTCAGTTGCTTAATGCTGCTGATAATGACACGGATACCATTGACAACAGCTGCAACTAGAATTTATTGTTCACTTTCTCTGTGCCCGTTACCCTTTCAGGCGTTCTGCATCTATCAACCCACTTATTTTTTCAAACAATCCTATGATGTAGATTCTTTTATTCCTATGGAGTAGAGGAGGACATTGAGGTAGCACAGAGACGTTCAATACCTTGCCCAAGGCCACACAGCCAAGAAGTGGAAAAACAGGGATTTGAGCCTTGAGGTCTGGTTCCAGGACTCAGGCTCCTATCAGCTCTACTCTCTGCCTATAATGACAGCTATAGTGTCTTTTCCCATAAAATTCAGTATGAGCATTAAAACGGAGTTTTTCAATTTGCTCTGAACACTGTAATCACAAAAAAAGGTTTCCATGCCATTCATGTCCTCTAGAAATGTAGTAGAAGAGGTGCATGAAGCAAAATGCTGGGTGTGAACGTTTTTGCAGATTCAGGTTCCAAAGAACAGAAAAGCAGAAAAAACAAACAATGGTGTTTTTAAACAATGAATGCTGTTTTCCTTTAGCCACAAGGGAGTTTTAAAACTTGACAAATCCATTCAGCTTTCAAAGCATTCCACGTTCCCCACCCACAAGCAAATGCCAGAAGGTGCCAGTTTGAGCCAACTCTGAGCTCAGGAATGATTTTTCTAAATACTGGATCAGACTTCTTGAATGTCCACGTTCCACAAATGGATACTTACCACTGTCCTAATGGGTCTGATGAAAACTGCTTAGCAATTTATCAAGCTATTCATTAAAAAGAACATTTCAGCAAGAGATGAGATAGTGAGACACAAATGCAGAAACAGAAAATGACAGGGTCTTACTACTTTGAAGGGATTGAAAATCACCGCCTTAAGATCTTTGAAATTTTAGAGCTGGGTCGTGCCTAGGCTGAGTTTTAATGGACTCTCTGGGGAAAAAAAGCTTCTGATTACAAAAAGAAAGCAATTTCCTTATTTTGCAAGAACTAATTTTTTTGGAGAGGACAAAGAAAATAATATTTAATAAACTCATTATATTCATTGAAGTAACTTTTTTAGAAGCATGCCCTGTGCCCAATACCATGCTAGACACTGAGATACAAAAATGAAGAAGACACGTATCTTGTTGTCTAGCCTAGTGGTGGAGAAAGAGAAGCAAAGAAATGGTATAATAGACGCAACAAAAGAATGTACTAAGAAGTTAGAAGTAAGACAGTGAAAAGTGAGGTTAGAGGGATGAACAGAAACTGTGTTGCAAAGATTTTGGACTTAAATTTGTGAGTGATGTACAGCCACTAAACAGAAGTGATCATCAGATTTAATTTTAGAAGGATCATGCTGTTATCAATATGAAGAATGGGTTGCAGAGGGGAGACATCAAAGGCAGGATGAGTTCCAGTCTTCATAAAAATCACTCCACTACATTCTGATACATCCCTTTCTGTTCTCCGATCCATTTCCTCTTATCCCCCAGACACATGATTTAGAAATTATCTAATCTTTTAAAAGTGCTATTTAGTTTCCAACTATTTGAGGTTTTCCCAGATATCTGTTATTGATTTCTAATTTATTTCCACTGTGGTCAAGAGAACATACTTTGCATGACTTGAATCCTTTTATGTTATGGAGACTTGTTTCATGGCTCAGAATGTGGTCTATCTTGGTACACATTCCATGTGTTCTTGAAAAGAATGTGTACTCTACAGTTGTTGGGTATGGCTATGTTCTATAAATGTCATTTTCATCAAGTTGGTTGATAGTCTTGTTCAAATCTTCTATATCCTAAGATTTTTTCCTGTTAAGTCTTTCATTAAAATTGAGCCTACACATAATCTAGCTCTAAAATCTGTCTTCTTATTCTATCAAACATTGAAAGAGGTTTTCAAATCTCCAACTATAATTGTAGATTTGTCAATTTCTCCTTATCAGTTTTTACTTCAAGTATTTTGAAGCTGTTATTAGGTGAACAAGCATTTAGGATTTTTGTGTCCTCGTGCTGAATAGACTCCTTTAGCATTATGAAATAATCTTTATCCCTGATAAAGGGATTGCTCTGAAATCTACTTTGCCTGATTTTCTTAACTTTTTTTTATTGGGGTATAGTTGTCTTACAACGTTGTTAGTTTCTACTGTACAGCGAAGTGGAGTTCCCTGTGCTATACAGAAGGTTCATATTAGTTATCTATTTTATACATATTAGTGTATATATGTCAATCCCAATCTCCCAATTCATCTCCCCCCCATGCTGCTTTCCCCCCTTGGTGTCCATACATTTGCTCTCTACATCTGTGTCTCTATTTCTTTTTTTTTTTTTTTTTTTTTTGCTGTACGCGGGCCTCTCACTGCTGTGGCCTCTCCCGTTGCGGAGCACAGGCTCCGGACACACAGGCTCCGCGGCCATGGCTCGCGGGCCCAGCCGCTCCGCAGCATGTGGGATCTTCCGGGATCGGGGCACGAACCCGTGTCCCCTGCATCGGCAGGCGGACTCTCAACCACTGCGCCACCAGGGAAGCCCTGTGTCTCTATTTCTGCCTTGCAAACCGGTTCATCTGTACCATTTTGCCTGCTATTAATATAGTCACTCCTGCTTTCTTCTGATTGGTGTTAATATATCTTTTTCTACCCTTTTACTTTTTATTTTTATTTTTTATTTTTTGCGGTACGCGGGCCTCTCACTGTTGTGGCCTCTCCCGTTGTGGAGCACAGGCTCTGGACGCGCAGGCTCAGCGGCCATGGCTCACGGGCCCAGCTGCTCCATGGAATGTGGGATCTTCCCACACCGGGGCACGAACCCGTGTCCCCTGCATTGGCAGGCGGACTCTCAACCACTGCGCCACCAGGGAAGCCTACCCTTTTAATCTGTCCTTTATTTTCAACATGTGGTTTTTGTTGGTAGCATATAGTTGGAACTTGTTTTTTTTATCCAATCTGACAAGTTCTGCCTTTTAATTGGGGTATTTAGAATATTTATCTTTAAATCTCTTGAAAAGATAATTGACTCTTTAAGCAAAATAGTAAGTGTGAAGCTTATAGCATATGTAGATGTAGAATGTGAGGCCCCAACAGCACAAAGGCAAGAAGAGAGAAACAGAAGTTTTTCATTGTAAGGTTCTTAAACTGTACGTCATGTGGTATATCACTTGAATGTAGACGGGTATGTTAAAGATGTATATACTATAACCCTAAAGCAATCACTGAAATAAAAGTGTTACAACTAATAAGTCAACAAAAGCGATAAAAGGGAATCATGAAAAAAATACTCAATCTAAAAGAAAGTAGAAAAAGAAGAAAAAAAGAACAAAGAACAAATGGTACAAATAGAAAACAAATAGCAAGATGATAGATTGAATCTAACCATATCAATAATTACATTAAATGTAAATGTTCTAAATACCCTGATTAAATGGTAATGATTGTCAGATTAGGTAAAAGAGCATATGAAATACTCATCAGGTACTGAGCTAAGTACCTTACAGAGTCTCACTAAGTCTTTTATTTATTTTTATTTATTTTTGGCTGTTTTGGGTCTTTGTTGCTGCGCGTGGGCTTTCTCAAGTTGCAGTGAGCGGGGGCTACTCTTCGTTGCAGTGTGCAGGCTTCTCATTGTGGTGGCTTCTCTTGTTGTGGAGCACGGGTTCTAAGCGCGTGGGCTTCAGTAGTTGTGGCTCACGGGCTCTAAAGCACAGGCTCGGTAGTTGTGGCACATGGGCTTACTTGCTCCGCGGCATGTGGGATCCTCCCAGACTAGGGCTCAAACCTGTGTCCCCTGCATTGGCAGGTGGATTCCCAACCATTGCACCACCACGGAAGCCCTCATTTAGGTCCTCTTAACAATCATAAGGTTATCACCATGTCCTCATTTCAAATATTTAACAAATGAGCCTCAGAGAGGTTAAATAACTTATCCAAGTAGCAAAGCAGGGAATCACACTTGGGCACTGCAGAGTGCTAGTAAGCCTGTATGTAATACTTGCTTCCTTCCCCTCCCTCCAATTCAACAGCACTGAGTACCTGCTACATGGAGGAATTGTCCCAGGAGCTGTGCCACAGGACAACTCTGATAACTGTTTGGGATGAAATCCAGCTTAACCAACTGAGTGACCACAGGCTGTGTATTATACTTCCTTAGCTCTAGTCTCCTCATTTGTAAAATGGAATTAAGCATACCTGCCTCATAGTGTTGTTGCAATGATAGATTCAGAAAGTCCAGTGGATAGTGTGTGTCACGTGTGGATGGTGAACTGCTTTTGGTACTTTAACCTGCACCCTGCAGATCACACAAGAAATATCAATTGGTACAATTCCATGTAAAAACCAAAATAGTATTAGAGAAGAGTGACATTCACTGTCTTCCTGTTTGACCTGCAGCACTACAGAAATAGACCATAGAGGTCTCATTTTTAATTTCCAGCATTATATGAAGTTTGGGTTTCTTCTTTGAGAATCTTAGCAATGCAATGAATCAGTCTTCTTCTAGAGAAACCTTTCAACTCAACTATTACATTTATGAATTAATTTTGTTTTCCTGGAGTAAAAGTGTCAATCTTCTTTTTCAGATTAAGGGGTTTAGGTTCCTTACACTTTCACTTTCATACTGGACACCTATACTGGGGACCTGGAAGGAATAACTTCAACTTAGGTTGTATTTATATTATTATAACAATAATTTTAAAAGAGAATTTACACAAGCATTATCTTATATCTGATATATTAATATAGAAATTAAAAAATCAAAATGCAGTCCTGGGAGTTAAGCAGACAAAAAAATAAAAAAACAAAACAATCAAACCACATATGATTCCAGCATCACGCAGAACCTTTAAATATATTTTTTTCAAAAGAGGAAATCAATAAAAAAAATTGTTTAGATACAACATGACTGTCAGCAGAGCAGGAAGCCAATCAGTCTTTCAATATCATAGCACTGCTTTTCCAAGTAAATAACTGAAAGACACAAAATTTCAAATATATTTTATTCAAAATTCTCCATCTAGGAGAAAAGATATATAACGATGTACACACATGCTTTAATAACTTATTTCACTGTACAACTTGCATCCTATACAATGGTACAATAAATCACCAAAAGAAAATAATGCACACTTAAATAATCTATCATGTAAATAGCACTGAATACGGGGTTCAACAAGGTGGAATCTGTACATTTTTTCATGACTGATTCAGAGCATCTGTCAATCTAGTTGGGTATGTTTCTAAAAATCGAGATGTCTACACCTTTCTTATTAGTGATGTGAAAGGCTATTAGGACCTATGTTGGTTTTGGTTAAATTAGGTGGGCGAGGGCAGAGGGTGTCTATCACTTTTATCCCTTTCTTATAAATACTTTTTCCCTTTTATGTTACTTCCACAGTTTTAAATAAAAATATATTTTATGCTTGCGTATACTATTTTGTCAATACTGTTCTAGCACAGAATTATGTTGACTGGTTATTTTACAGCTAGCAAAATGGTCCAAGCACATTAAGGAAACAAAAGAAATTGACCACTTAGTTCTGCCAAAGTAGCACCTAGTAAAATAGCATGTCAGTAACATTTGTACTGCTAGTCCTCCTAGGATGCAGGCAAAGAGATGTGGCAACAAATTCAAAAACATGGGCAGAAATTTAAGGAAGAAGATACTATTCTTGTTCCTGAAAAAAACTTACTAGTTAATATTTCTCTATTGCATTTAATAATCTCAGAGTTATAATGATTGCTAAATCAGAGGAAGACTATACAAGAGGAAAACAAGATAAAAATGAGTGACTAGTAAAATCTTAACTTCTTCCAAGAGATTATATTTTCCAAGAACAAAAAAAGGCACAGGAGGTATACATTTCAATTTGGCTCAAAAATAATGAAAATTAACTGAAAAACTTGGCAATAACTACTGAAACATAAAATCCAATTCTCTACATTTTCTGTGACAGAGCTCAACAAACAAACAGAAAAACACCCTGACTGTGGTTCACCATAATTGGGACTATACATACTGCCCGACGTTTCTACACAGACTGAATCCCAAGGACTAAGTCTGCAAAGTAGGATCGAACAATTGATTTCAATAAAATATCTGCTTGATCAATATTTTCTTTCTAAAACTTAACCTATGTTCAAGCTAACTTCCTTTTGTGGAACTGACACGATTTAAACGCTCTAATTTTTAGCTGATTGTAGAAGTATTACAGTAATCCCACATATCAAGGAACACCAAGAGATGGAAAGTCAACTAGTATTATATCTGTGAAAGCTAACTCAGATTTCACTTGGATACTTGTAAACCATGAATCATAAGTTTCAAAAAACAGTAGTTGTGGTCAAGTTTATATCCTATATCTTTAAAAGATAGCAATAATATTTATTATAACTGTAAACATACGTCTGTCTCCCAAGAGAGCACATCTAGGAAAAGGTGCATTTATTGTAACTGCACCTAACATCCCCTTACAGGCTTTCTGTGACAACTGCAGTGTAATTAACTACCATTGCTGAGTAGGACTCTAGGGCATAACCCGAGGGAATCATGTTTCCCAATACCACGGAGCTACTTTACCAGCAATTATGATCATGACGCCATATTAACAAGTTACACATTTAAAAAGTCATTAAAACATCTCGTTCTTGGACACTAGTATAGAAAGGTCTTCCAAAGATAAAGGAATGGAGGCCTGGTTTAATTTTCTCAGCTAGAGCCATTATTATGTTAAGATCGCCCTCTGCTGTTAAATCAAGGTCTATCTTCAGGTTCCGAAGCGATTTAAAGGGCTTTTTCCCCTTCTGCCTACAAATAATAATAAAAAAGAAATTATAATACAGAAAATGTCCAAAGGGAACAAAAGAAAAGCAACGTATGAAGGTTTATCTTCCATTTAGGAGTCTGACTTACGTATCATCTTCTATATATTTTATTAGTGTCAAGGCTTTTCTGTGAAGGACGAGCAGAAACTGTGCAAGGAAAGTACTCCTGAGAGATAGACCGGGTTTCAAATGAAAGACCTGCAGGATAATGAAGCGTTTTTATAAATAATTTGCCCCATTCTACTTATACACAGCATGTTTCTGTCTCAGCACTGACAGTGCCTGGCAGATAACTCACGTTAGAGCAGCTAACCACTTCCATAGATGCGCCCTGACACACAGGAGGAGGTGGAGGTATGGGTCTGGGAGTGATCTAACAGTTCTGTTTTATCTTTAAAAACTGACTCAAATTTTTCCTTCTGCCTTAGACTATATCCGTGTTCATTTTATTTATTATTAAAAATCATGATATAAGTTACTTCTAGCTGTGTTATTTAACTTTTCTCTGTCCACGTCTTCAAATAAAATTGGAGCTACCAGAGGTGAGCCATGCTTAGACTATGGGTTTTTTTTAAAATAAATAAATAAATTTATTTATTTTCCGCTGTGTTGTGTCTTCGTTGCTGTGCGCGGGCTTTCTGTAGTTGCGGTGAGCGGGGGCTACTCTTCGTTGCGGTGCTCGGGCTTCTCATTGTGGTGGCTTGTCTTTGTTGCGGAGCACGGGCTCTAGGCGCACGGGCTTCAGTAGTTGCGGCTCGTGGGCTCTAGAGCGCAGGCTCAGTAGTTGTGCCGCATGAGCTTAGTTGCTCCACGGCATGTGGGATCTTCCCAGACCAGGGCTCAAACCCGTGTCCCCTGTATTGGCAGGCGGATTCTTTATCACTGCGCCACCAGGGAAGTCCTAGACTATGGTTTTGAGATATTCATATTTTTCTATTCTGGGGGGGTGGGGGTACATGTGTAGTGGTAGAAGGATTTTATTTCTGCTTGGGAAGCATGGAATTACATGACTTGGAATTATCCTTGAACTTTGCAATATGTCACAGACCACATAGACCTGGATCCAAAATTCCTAGTCAACCTAATGATTATGTTATTTCAAAGCTACATCTCTGACACTGTTTCTTGGCCTGATCCCCAGAAAGATAATTATGACAAATCTCTGTTATCTTAAGAAGTAAGACCCATATAATCTAAAATTTTCTTCAAAATCTAGATTTTTTTCAAAGGAATGAGACGATAAAGATGCTATCATGTAAATAAGTTTTAAAGACATTTTTTGCTCAATTAAGGCAAATAAACATCTGTATAATATCCCCCTTACCAAAAGAAAACACCCTTGGGTTATAAGTTAGTGCTTAGAATTAAAACATTTATTATTTGAACTGGGGGATGCTGCATCTTTAATTGTTAATTTACAGGCTGCTCCCCTCTAACAATTCAGAAGAAAAATAACTTTGATACTTTAGAAAGGTCAGAGACTCTACAAAAGGACTTAATTCTAAATTATATATATAGTATAGGCAGTGTGGGATATACTGAAAAAGAAAACATGTCATACCATTCACTCTGACAGTCTCAGGTTTAACATTTACCTGATCCAGGAAGGCTTTTACTAGAGTGTCTCTGTGTAAGACATCTTGAAAAATATTCCTATGAAGAAAACAGGACAAATGTTGAAATGATTTCCACAACCTCTCACACCAGTCAATAAATTAAATTCTTAGAAGTGGAATTATAAACATATTTTTAAGAATTAGATATATATATTTGAAAATATAAAATACATACTTATTTTAACTCAAGGATACATTTGTCTATTACTGGAGTCTGTCAGGCCACAGTAATTATTTTATCTTAAATAGTATAAGCAGTCCCAGGAAGGGTATGTATGTATCTATCATACACTTTATAAAAAAATACCAAGAGCCTTAGGCAATTAAAATATAATTACCAATTCCCGCTATCTCAAAAATATAGAACAGCAACAAAAACACACATACCACTACCACCAAAAACCAAAACAAAATAAAAGGTTAACTTCACATACTAATAACTTCTAATAAGCAGTTTAGGAAGAAAAAAAGGTAAGAGGATGAATGCTGGGAAACATTCAAGTGGGATTAAGGAACACACACAGATGGTTATCTGCAACGTCTTGACCACTGGGTTTGTATCCACAAGCCCATCATCTGGCAAGTAACATGAATCAGCTACCTAAGAAAATGTGAGCTACATTGGCAATGAGCAGAGTAAGAAGTTGTAATTCACACTTGAGATAATGTTTATCTACCACACAACCTAGGATATAGTAGGTTCTTAAAAGAGACTGTCCCTTTCCCAACCCCCTTTGATCTTTTCTCTTCTTCCTTCCCTTTCCTTGCCTTCTACTTCCCTAAGGAATTTACTGGGATGCTAGGTTATACTCAAGTCAGAGGGTAATATAACATTTACTAAGGTAAGCAATTTTTTTTTGTGGTACGCGGGCCTCTCACTGCTGTGGCCTCTCCCGCTGCGGAGCACAGGCTTCGGACGCGCAGGCTCAGCGGCCATGGCTCACAGGCCCAGCCGCTCCGCGGCATCCGGGATCCTCCCGGACCGGGGCACGAACCCGCGTCCCCTGCATTGGCAGGCGGACTCTCAACCACTGCACCACCAGGGAAGCCCGTAAGCAATTTTTAACTGAAAAGAAAGACTGAAAATAGTAGGGATCATCATATAACAGACAGGAGTAGCAGGGAAGGAGGTGTGTGCACAGAGGTAATCGGAAAGTACCTAAAATTTCCTAGTTTTAGCAGATGGGTGTTCCCTACTACAGAAGAAGGAAACTCAGAAGGGGCAAAAATCAGCATTTCACAATTACTGGCTGTCCAACTGGTGGCCAGTGTGGGCACTGACAACAACCTTTCTCTGGCTTTGGAGAGAGAATTCAGCTATTTAAGTCTAGTGTTCTGAATATATCTGTTTCATAAATTGATTGTATTGGTCATATGTGAATTAGGTGAAGCAAAGTGTTAAAAAATTCCCCCAAAAGCGCTCTCCAGGAACCCACCAAAAAATAGAAAAAAAAAACCCCAAACACTTCAGGAAAGAAGAAAATGCCTGAAGGATCAGATTAATTTTGAGAATTTTGACACGTGTGCCAAAATTACCTATATGTGAAAACTTAGGGACCCGAAATTCTTATCTTGACCAATTTGTTTTCTAAACCAATTCCCCTAAATCTTTCAAAGGACCCAACAAGAACACCAGAGAGCTGGGAAAAGCTGGGTCCTAATGAAGCCATCTTTCTGCACCTAGAGACACATGAGGCTGGGGATCCCTTGGACATGGTGTTTCCTTGCTATGCTTCTGGGCAACACCTTCTGTCTGACTATTGGTGCTTCACATGTCTGTTGCCTCAGCTCAAAATTTTTCTTCAAGACACAGGACAGGGTTGCTTGCTCCAATTTTACTGCTGCCTTATACACTCGAACCTGGATTATACTAGTTAACATTTATTGAGCACATTCTATGTGCCAAGCATTTTAAACTGATTAAAGAGAACCATGATGGTATACTACAATTTCTTTTCCTGATTTCAGAACATCATTTAAGTGTTTTATAATTCAGATTTATCATCTTTTTTTTTTCTAGTTGAGTCCACATTCAACATGTTATTATCATTACTTTTTTTCTTGTTAATTTACTGATCAGACTTTATGGTAAGAAATGAATAACAATATAAAATGCAAAGTAAAAGAATGCTCTATTAATATATTTTGACAGTTTTGCCATATTTTATATTTATATATCAAGGAAAAACAGACTTAGAATTACCTCTTTAGTTAATAAGGTTTAGCTAATAAGCCTTTTATGACTCTTACACACTAGTCTATAAGCAATGGAAGGAGCTGTGGCTGTCTGGCTGGCTACCATTAACCTTAGCACCAAGTACTGCGCCTAGGGGCTCAATATACATTTGTTAAATAAATACTTAAATACTTATTTTTAAGGACTAATCTAACCTATCTTATGGGAAACACAATTATATTAAGAAAAGCTGACATTTAAGAAAAAATGCTTGATTAACCAAATACTTCTTCCAGTATAATTCCCCTAGTAATATTTCTTTCCTTTTAAACACCAAATGGCTTGTTTTCTTTCTACTCATAAAAGATACAGTTTCCTAATATGGCTTAATGACAATATCAAAAAGCAGGGCACGACATACAAATCAGGAGTGAAGCTTTCGTCCGTGTAGATGATGGTATCCTGAGCCATGTCTTCTTCTGAAGTGGCTCTCCAGAATGCTGCCAGCTCTGATCTCATGTATCTACGCTGATTATAAATATGTTCATGACAGGGTGGCATCTGCTTGACGGTGTTGACGTCCACATCTATGTGTGTGGTGGGATAGGGCGCATACATGACTTGCCGGAAGGGAAGCACAAAGCTTCCAGTTGAATCCTGTTATAAACGAAAAGAAAATTTACTGAGAGGAACCAAGATGGTGGAGTAGAAGGACGTGCTCTCACTCCCTCTTGCGAGAACACCAGAATCACAACTAGCTGCTGAACAATCATCGACAGGAAGACACTGGAACTCACCAAAAAAGATACCCCACATCTAAAGACAAAGGAGAAGCCACAATGAGACAGTAGGAGGGACGCAATCACAGTAAAATCAAATCCCATAACTGCTGGGTGGGTGACTCACAGACTGGAGAACACTTAGACCACAGAAGTCCACCCACGGGAGTGAAGGTTCTGAGCCCCACGTCAGGCTTCCCAACCTGGGGGTCTGGCAACAGGAGGAGGAATTCCTAGAGAATCAGACTTTGAAGGCTAGTGGGATTTGATTGCAGGACTTTGACAGAACTGGAGGAAACAGAGACTCCACTCTTGGAGGGCACACACAAGGTAGTGTGCGCATTGGGACCTAGGGGAAGGAGCAGTGACCCCAGGAGAGACTGAACCAGACCTACATGCTAGTGTTGGAGGGTCTCCTGCAGAGGTGGGGGGTGGCTGTGGCTCACCGTGGGGACAAGGACACTGGGAGCAGAAGTTCTGGGAAGTACTCCTTGGTGTGAGCCCTCCCAGAGTCTGCCATTAGCCCCAGCAAAGAGCCCAGGTAGGCTCCAGTGTTAGGTTGCCTCAGGCCAAACAACCAACAGGGAGGAAACCCAGCCCCACCCATCAGCAGTCAAGTGGATTAAAGTGTTACTGAGCTCTGCCCACCAGAGCAACAGTCAGCTCTACCCACCACCAGTCCCTCCCATCAGGCCTCTTAGACAGCCTCATCCACCAGAGGGCAGACAGCAGAAGCAAGAAGAACTACAATCCTGCAGCCTGTGGAACAAAAACCACATTCACAGAAAGACAGACAAGATGAAAAGGCAGAGGGCTATGTACCAGATGAAGGAGCAAGATAAAACCCCAGAAAAAGAAAATTTACTGTCTTTTACGCCAAAAGGTATAAAGAACTATCTTTTTTTTTTTTTTTTTTTTTTTGCGGTATGTGGGCCTCTCACTGTTGTGGCCTCTCCTGTTGCGGAGCACAGGCTCTGGACGCGCAGGCTCAGCGGCCATGGCTCACGGGCCCAGCCGCACCGCGGCATGTGGGATCTTCCCGGACCAGGGCACGAACCTGTGTCCCCTGCATCGGCAGGCGGACTCTCAACCGCTGCACCACCAGGGAAGCCCTGAAGAGCTATCTTTTAATTAAAAAAAAAAAAAACAAAAAACTGGCTTTAACTTAGCAAGTACAGCTCTAGAAATTTATCCTGGAAAATGAATCATGATTGTGTGCCAAATTCCAGTGATGTGTGTTACAGCACTGCGTTAGACAGTAAAACGCCAGAAACAACCTAAGTATCCAAAAAGAGAAATGATTAAATAAAAATGGTTTATTGTTTAGCTGCTAAAAATTAAGTTGCCAATGTTTATGTGCTCATATTGAAAGATGTTCACAATACAGTGTGAAAAAGGAAGTTAAAACATGCAGAGTATAATCTAATTTTGGGGGGTGGGAGGGGAAGATATGAAAAAAACACTAACGGAAGGAAAAAAGACCAGAAAGATATATGCCAAATATTAACAGGGGTTATTCATTGAATTATGAGATTACAAGTGACTTTTTACATTCTTCTTGATTATTCATATATTCTGTTAAGTCTCAATGAATATGTATTTTTACAGTAAGTAAAAAATGTACTTCTTTCCAGGTATAGTCAGTTGGGTAGCCAGCTACCATATAACAAGTACCTACTGTTATAATGTCAAAGTATTCTCTGGAAAGCTATACAATTTAAACTTGCATGGAAAACTCTTTTAACAAATATTTTTTCATTAAATTATAGTTTCAAGTTTTCCACTATGCATCTGGCATAGGTCCCTTTTAGGGATAAAATTATACAAAAAATGAGATGATGCTGAGGAAATAAAAGTACTAAGTACCTTATTATGCCTTTGATAGGAGAAGTTATAATTTTCAGATTTGTACAATTCATATAAAAAATGAGGGCTTCCCCGGTGGCACAGTGGTTGGGAGTCCGCCTGCCGATGCAGGGGACATGGGTTCGTGCCCCGGTCCGGGAAGATCCCACATGCCGCGGAGTGGCTGGGCCCGTGAGCCATGGCCGCTGAGCCTGCGCGTCCGGAGCCTGTGCTCCGCAATGGGAGACGCCACAGCAGTAAGAGGCCCGCGTACCACAAAAAAAAAAAAAAAAAAAAGAGTTCCCCTTAAGTAGTTTCTGTATTTAAACAACATTATTCTCAGCTCAGAGCATGCACATTATTGAAAATGTAAAAGCTGAAAATAATTTTTATTTGCAACAATTTTTAGTATTTTTTTCTTTCATTTTACTATGCCTATATCCTCAAGAAAGCATTCACTCTGAGAGACTCACATAGCCATTAGGAAATCTACTTCTTCACACCTTTGACTATAATTGAAACATCAATAATAGATTCAATAAAGTGAAAAACAATTCCCCATAATTATTGAAAATAATTGCTAACTTATATTTATCTGTTTTGCTCCTTGAAAAGCAGACTCAAGTAAATAAAGAAAAAATATAAAATAATTTTTTCTTTTGTATATATGTGTGTGTGTATACACACACACACATACATACATCCAGGAATTGCTCGTGTCCTGTACACTGTTTCAAGATAGGAAGCAGCTTAACATTTTTTCAATAAATGAATATGGTACTTTAAACATAAAATGGTAACACAAAAATTCAAATCCGTTCAGTAAAAAAAGAAATGTTCCCATTTAGTTATGGAACCTGATTTAAGAACATATTAAAAAAAAAAAAAAAATCCTGAGGCCAGACAGGCAGCTACAGGAAACCAGAGAGAAACACAAAGAAAGCTATTCTGTGATGTTTCACAGATACTAACTATAAATTCATACGACATATACTCCATGTTCAGACCTGTGTAAAGGAAGTCAGCTCCTTGGCATATAAACATGAGACACATTAAATGCTAATGTTCAAAATATATGTATAAAGATTCTAAAAAATGATTTTTAAAAATTGGGTTGGGACTTCCCTCGTGGCGCAGTGGTTAAGAATCCGCCTGCCAATGCAGGGGGTACGGGTTTGAGCCCTGGTCCGGGAGTATCCCACATGCCGCGGAGCAGCTGAGCCCATGTGCCACAACTGCTGAGCCTGCGCTCTAGAGCCTGCGAGCCACAACTAGAGAAAGCCCGCACACAGCAACGAAGACCCAACACAGCCAAATATAAATAAATAAAATAAATAAATTAAAAAAAAAATTGGGTTCACCGTGTTAAATGGAAACTATACCTTTAGTAGGCCTTGTACAAAGAGCCCTGACTCGTATTTAAATGATGATTCTGCTTCACATAATCTGGAGCATTTTCTCTCTGCTGGAGTCAGAAAAAGGCATAATGTTCTTACTATCTGTAAGTGAAAATATTTTAGCATTAAAATATGAAGTAAAAAGGTCACTGGTTTGCTTATGAAAGAGATCTGAATAGAAATTTCAATTGTTACTGTCAATAAAATCTATTCTGAGAAATAAGTATTCCATAGTCACCTGGAATAGTCTATGAGATATCACACTTGTTGCTTAAAATAGGTGTTCTGTGGTCAAGTAAGTTTGGGAAATGTTAGTAAATTTGCTGTATGGTATCTCAAAACCTTTAACATTTGAATACATATTGTGACTCTCCAGGTGACTGAAACAATATGCAGACTTTCTCAAACTTACTTGACCATGGAACCCTTATTCCTAATCTTATATTAGGAAATAATGACCTAATATAATTATTGATTGTATCTCCACCCAGCAACAAACATGTTTCAAACAAGTAAACAGTTTGGACGAGAAAACTAAATGCAGTTAAATCAAGCAGAATTATGGCTTCTGTTAATAGTTCTATATGTAAAATCCCATTACTATGAATATCTAAGTGTCTAACTTCTTCAACAGAATGAGAATTAATTCTTTCAAATTTAATTTAAAATAAGCAAGCCATTGGTTGGGGACTAGAAACCTATCATTCTAACAGGATTTGATCATAGTTCTATTAGGAAAAATAAAAAGCCATCTAACTACCTTGGAATTCAGACTATATTCAGAGTTTTTATATTAAAGCAGTGGTTTTCAAACTAGTGATGGCAACCTTTTCTTAAATTAAAAAGAGAAAAGATAAAAGAGAAGCTATTAAGCTAGAAGAGGATGTGGGATGAGAAAAATGTTTGAAAAACAGAGCCCCAACCATGGAGGCTTTCTCCCTCCAAGAAGCAACTGGGAAGGCCCTGTGGAACCTGAAGGCTTTGGAGGACACAAATTGAAAGCTACCTTTCTTGGGTAACAGAAACAATAATAAGTCACTAGATGCAATATAATAACAGAGGTAAGCTAACCTGTCATAAATGGTTGTACCAGAAATATAATTTTGGTAAATCAAGGGTCAAGTAATTATACAGGGTAGCTTATTATATTATAGAAAAAAATTATGAATATATTTGTCAAGCAAATAATCATTCCTAATATATTTCCTGTGTAAAACTTAGAAAAATTAGGTTTGCTTAAATTGATAGATATGTGCACTTTTCTCTCTCTAATTAATGATCAGTGAAGAAAAGTACAAAATTCCTTAGTTTATTACCTAATGCTTGGAAAGGTAACTGGTCATTAATTATTTATTAACTCATATAGCACTAAAAGAAATGGTCACAAATGTCACTGAATAAGATATAACCTCCATCGATCACTTAATAGCAATAGGTCCCTAAAAGGAATAGACTTAGGGGGAAAAGCAAGATAGTGAAATCAAGATGAATGATCAGATACCATTTCTTTGTAATTAGTACCAAAAGTACATGGCTATCTTCACATTTATTAAAGATAACATTAGGAAATAGAAGAAAAATATTTTTAAAAACATCTGATTTTAAAATATTCTCAAAACCATTTATACAGTACTGAGACTAGTATTTATGAATTATCACAATGAAACTGATAAATGGCTTCCTATTCAAACAGTTTACTTTAAACTTACTTTTGCCACATGGTGTCACAGTAATTTGGTCAGATTATATTGCCTCCTTACACTATTAGATCATCTTGATGACAACCTAACCTTTAAATGACAATCCGTAATATGTTAGCAGTTTTAAAAAGTCAGATTGTTTGCTGGATTATAAAATAAATTACCTTATTTACTTTCTCCGCACTGCTACCTACTACAACAGAACAGCCACACGTCTGCAAGTGGGAGCTGATGGCACTATAAATTGAAAAAAAAAAAAAAAAAAAGATTAAAAACACTGACTGTAAAACAATTTCACAAACTAAAAAAAATAATAATAAAGTGAGCTTCAAATAACTCTGAATAGCTTTACATAATGAACACCAAAGCTCTGATTATAATGTCATCTTTTATTTCTATAGTACTTTGCATTTTCCACCACATGCCTCTCACACATTCTATTTGAACCTTATAACAATGCAGTCAGTAAAATATTACCATTTTACCGTGGAAGAAACTGAGGTGTAGAGAGGTTAAGTGGTTAAAGTCAAATGGGATTAAAAATAACATGAATGGCTGACACTGATCAGAATCAGGACTAAAGAGCTCCTGATTCAAGCCATGTAAGGCCTGGAGATTAACCAAACTCATGCCTCTAAGACTCCATCATGAACCTAAAGGAGAAGACTGTAGACATAAAAGCGAATACTTTATCCTTTCACTCCTTATTTTTTAAAATAAAATTTTGTGATAATCTGTAATTGTAAAGAAACACTCAAGTAGGAGATGAGATTATACATGTAGGCGTAGTACTCAGTTAAGGGACTTAGCACATAGGCACTCAATAAATACTGGCTATTATTATTGTTATTATCATTTTCTTAGAATATAAATAGAAAATGTAAGCTATTAGCTACTATTATGTGCTTATATGTGCCATGCACTGTTTTACGTGCTTAATATGATTTATTTCACTCAAGGCTTACAACAATCCTATGAAGTAGGTACTACTAATATTCCCATTTTATAAATGAGGTAATGGAGGCACAGAGAGTTCAGGTGGCTTGCTCAGGGTTACACAGCAGTAAGCCAGGAAGTCTGGTTTCAGAGCTCACACTTTTAAGCACTAAAATCTATTGTAAAATGGAAAGGATCAGTACAAATATGAATAATTTTCTTTTCTAGACCGAAATAAGTCTATCCACAATGCAACTTAATTTGAAAGGATTCTTAGTTTCAGCTTTAATGAGAAGAAAAACAAGAAACCGGAACCAAACAAGGGTCCAAGAATTCTTGTCTGGGTACTACGGAAATTCAGCTTCTTTAAATATTAAATAGAGTAACATCAAATATATCATAGGCATGTGATAAGTAAAGAAGTAACATAAAACTAAGCAATAGTTCAAATATGCATTTTTGACCATAGAATAATGAAGGGAGGCATTCTGTTATTATTTTCTTCCTTCCCAATCTTGTCACAGGTGAGCATAAGATTTGCATCTGCTTCACCCAGCTTTTACAAAAAGAAACAAAGTTCTTACTTGAGAAGAAAGCCTTCATGACAACTGTCACCAATATCATCATCATTGAGAACTGTATCAGCTATCTAAAATGAACCAAAAAAAAAATTTATTCTGGCTGTAACAAAACGCTGAAATAACACTTCTTCTTTTTTTTTTTGTGGTACGCGGGCCTCTCACTGTTGTGGCCTCTCCCGCTGCGGAGCACAGGCTCCGGACGTGCAGGCTCAGCGGCCATGGCTCACGGGCCCAGCCACTCCACGGCATGTGGGATCTTCCCAGACCAGGGCACAAACCCGTGTTCCCTGAGTCGGCAGGCGGACTCTCAACCACTGCGCCACCAGGGAAGCCCTGAAATAACACTTTTAATACACAAGTTTTCTGAAGTCTAGGCTCAATATAACACACTGCCCTCATTTCTGAGCATCACAAATCCCCATAAAACAATCTGTGTGCATCACTATAAACTTGCAGAACAAATGATGTGAAAGCTGGTCAGACAGCTTAAGCAACAATGTTCACAAGAACAATTTCCTCTTCTGAGCCGTCACAATCAGGAGACACATCTTAATTACCAAGTCAGGGAGCAACAAGAATAGTTTCCTAAAGATCTCTCTATACATGCATAGTGTGTAATTTCCTAATGTCCTCAACAAATGAATGATTAAGGAAATCAGATTAGTGAAGGTAAGTGAACTTCCATTAACTGCCAGTGATTTGTACACTGCTTTGTTACAAAAAGTACTGCATTAAATACTGATAGATTCTCTAAGGTCTGAAATTCTCCCACTTAGGAAATACAAAAGTGGAGAAATTAACTTAATAAACTTAATTTTATCATATTACCATTACTGACCAAAAAGCCTCTGGCCATAAAATTCAGGATTTTAAGTGTGTTTGTTAAAGTGGCTAATAATTCATATGAACAGTATATATGACAAAAAAATGTATATTACTAAAATTAGAATATTACTAATACACGGCATAGTAATATCCTATTTAACATTACAAGTGAGAACTTACATCTATTTCTTCAGGGACACTGTGGGATTTCATAGATGAAAGCAGTTCCATTACAGGAATTACTTCTCCAGTAAGCATTGGAATAATACTCTGACCCTGCATAAAAAAGTAAAATGAGGTGAAGAAAAATCACACAATATAGGATAAAGTGGGCAATAAAAAATCAAAAACTGAAAGCAAAGAATAACACCCTTTGATAGAAATACTTGATAACTTGTTCAAACACAGCCCCAAACAAGTCTACTACTCCAAAATATTTCTATTTCTAAAGGATTTACATGCTGTTTAAAACTCCTTTTCATTCTTCCAGGAATAATTTTCTTTTTTTCTCTTTTTTTTGGCTGCACCATGTGACATGCGGGATCTTAGTTCCCCAACCAGGGATCGAACCCGTACCCCTTGCATTGGGAGCACGAAGACTTTTTTTTTTTTTTTTTTTTTTTTTTGCGGTATGTGGGCCTCTCACTGTTGTGGCCTCCCCCGTTGCGGAGCACAGGCTCCGGACGCGCAGTTTCAGCGGCCATGGCTCACGGGCCCAGCCGCTCCGCGGCATATGGGATCCTCCCAGACCGGGGCACGAACCCGTATCCCCTGCATCGGCAGGCGGACTCTCAACCACTTGAGCCACCAGGGAGGCCCTGTTTTTCTTTTTTTATTGGGGCTACAGTTGTTTTACAATGTTGTGGGAGCATGGAGTCTTAACCACTGAATCGCCAGGCAAGTCCCAGGAATAATTTCTTTAGTCAGAATGGAACCATTGGTTTATCATTTACACAAAATAATTAAATCACCACACCAAATTTAGAAAGGTTCTCCTTTGAAATTGTACTTGAGATATAAGAACTTTTGTTAATCAAAGGTCACTAATGCATTTTATATTAAAAATGAGGAAAGCCAAGCATAAAAAGGCTTTGAAATCCTCAGCAGATAACTCAGTAGTAAAGTGTGAATCAATACTCAGGACTTCCCTGGTGGTCCAGTGGTTGGGACTTCGCCTTCCAATGCAGTGGGTGCAGGTTCGATCCCTGGTCATGGAGCTAGGATCCCACATGCCTCGCGGCCAAAAAACCAAAACATAAAACAGAAGCAGTGTTGTAACAAATTCAATAAAGATTTTAAAATTGGTCCACATCAAAACAAACAAACAAACAAACAAATCTAAAAAAACCCCCTCAATCTCTACATTCAAAATAAGGTATAATCTACCCAAATGCAAATCAAAGTCATAACATATATTTTTAAGAATCAATAAAGCAGACAAATTTCCTTCAGTGTTCTTTCAAGGTAATGCTACTACTTATTACACCTCAAAGATGTAATTTTAAAATCTGTAGTTTCTAGAATGAAATTGAAAATTCAGTACAGAACACCACACACATAAAGTGTCTCAAATACAGTGCTCCTTCATTTATTCACTGCCACCACCACTCCCCCAAAATGTTTTGCCCATCCTGAATATGTAAACTTTTAGAGGCAGATGAAATTGTCATATGTCTATCAATTTTTAGCTACACGTTTTAAAATCACCTATTATTTAAGATCTAACAATAAAACTTTTCCCCTCATTCACGTTTTATGAAATGATTATATTCAAACTCTTTACATGCATATTCAAATTAGAACCTCTGACATCTTTGCAGTCAGTCCTTTTTTTGAGTGACCAAACCTAGTTTTCAGAGCCCCTTATATCATATTAGTTGCTTCAGAATTTAAATGTGATGCTGTCTCTGGAAATTTTATCCTAATAGGCCCCCTTGCATCACACAGGAGGTTTTATTATTTAAAAAAAAAAAATCCATCCTGTAGTAACTTACAAACATAAAACCACTCATTGTTTTTGCTTTTCAAAGTAACTTTTTAAATGTCTGCTTATAATTACAACAATCAACACATGCAATTCAAGAAGATTAATAACTGAAGCTGTGTTACATTTGCTTCCTTGTAAAACGATTTTATCAGATGACGGCTATAAGCATCTAAAACTAGCACTGATTAAAGTTGTTTTAGACTAAGTATCATCCTCAAACAGTATTTATTGTTCAAAATAAAGTCACTGCAAGCACATGATATGAGATTTGCAAGAACTCGATTATCAGGTGACTCCTCCTTTTCAGAAAGGATAGTTATGGGAAAATACCCTCCCTTAGGTGTAGGCATATATAGTATGTCATACACAGCATCTCAGACATTTATCATCATAAGCAAATGGATATGCTCATTGAAGCTTAACAACAATGACAAATCCTAGACGGCTGAACACAGAAGAGGCCCTAAAAGAAAATGCTTCCAGTTATTTCCTCCTTGGACTTCTCTAACTTGAACTTTACAGCAGGTGAACGTTTCCCCTTTAAAAACCTCCAGTTTGTCCAAGTATACTTTCCTCCTGACATAGAAGGGATAGGATAACATTTTCAAGAAAAGCCCTTAAACGAGAAATAAACCTAAATGTTAATAGTGGTCAACTTTCTAAGTACAGGTTTCTGGTTTGAAAAAAAATCCCAGAAAAAGTAGAATTTTACTGGGTCTTAAATTTCGTTATTTTGAGATAACCTGACTAGTTACTCTGAAACTAGCAGGTACATCTAGAAGTTGGTGAAAGTCATCCCATTCCTTGGCACCCTGCTTACTGACCAGCAAGCAAAGGCTGGACTTCTCTGAGTAAAGGGAAACATTTCCTTGTAAGTCTTAGAACTTGCCCCATAATTACCTCCTTCTGACTTTTGTAAAAGTTATTTACAAAAGCACAAACTTAACAATTTTGTAAAGAAGATCATTTTATAGGGTTTTGTATTTCCCTTGTTCACGTTCCTGTATTTTGACAAACTTTTAGAAAAAGTTATTGTTTAAAATATCATTTGTCTCAGGAAAGCTAAAGAGAACCAGGGAGAAGGCTTGATTAGACTGGAGGTTTTTTTTTTGTTGTTTTTTGGGTTTTTTTTACATCTTTATTGGAGTATAATTGCTTTACAATGGTGTGTTAGTTTCTGCTTTATAACGAAGTGAATCAGTTAGACTGGAGTTATAACAGAGGAGCAAGGAGGGTGGCCAGAAGCAGTGAGAGTAAAAGCAAAGGACACTTTCTCCTTCGGGGATTCACCTTTGGAACGCCTCTGTCCTAGGCTGAAATGTTTTGCAATTAATTTCCATAAGGGAAGCCCTACCCTTGCAATCATGCTTCTCAAACCCTGGTGCCTGCTCCCTAAGGATGTTCAAAACCATGGGATAAACACAGCATGTTTTCCTGGAGACTTGATACCACTGGAAGCCCGAGTGGTAAGAAGGTGAGGAATATCACTGGCAAACTGTAATATTAAAACAAAAAGATATATCATGGAATAAAATATAAATTGCATGAGTTTTAAAGATACGAGACTTCAAAGAAATATTATGCTTAGAGCTGTGTCTGTACCCCCAGATACTTTAGGGGCACTCAGTCTCCTGTTATAACTACTTCTGTGGAAATGTTTGAGAAGCAATACCTTAAAAAAAAAAAACTCATATAGAATTTTAAATTTTTACTATGAACAAGTTATCCAAAACTTATCCCATGCAAACAGAAAAAAAGGGAAGCAAAATATTAATTTGTGGATGCAATTATTATTATCCTTTACTTATTTAACTCTTCAGGTCTAAGATATGGAAGTTTTCATCCAGTTTATTCCATTTATCTCCATAAAGATTCTGTTCGTGCTCAGGCTCACTCTGTCAAACTAGTATGTCTTCAAGGCCTTAACAGAAGCAGCCCTTAGCTTTATACAGACATATGTAGTGGGTTTGGCAGTGTCTTGTAATATGCAATCTGCACCTTACCTGATCTTCCATTCTCTCTGTGCCTTCTAAGACGATCTTCTGGACATTTTCTTGCCTTTCCTGAGGGAGAGAAAATTCATTAAAATTTAAAAAACACAACATTTTGATACTTGCTTTATTTTTCACAATACAGTTAAATGGCAGACATCTTCTTGGGTAATTTAGTTCATGGGAAAAACACGTTCCACTTTAAGGCAAAAAAAAGCGCGGGGGGGATTAACCCAACAAAACCATGCTCTCATAGACAATACGAAATAAAATAAAAACACCCATTTTGTCTGCAGTTAAAAACAAATATGACAGAAAGAGTCAATGTAACATCTGCATAGTTTCACAAAGGAAACTAATGATTTGTACTTTTCAAATTAGATAAGATCCAGACGAATCTAGTGACTATACAGCTTCCAGATTTTAAAGGATTTTCATAAGCATGTGAGAAATAAGGAGGCGAGCCTGCAAACACAGTAAAAAAAAACTCTTCTTTTAAAAGATACTATTTTTCCTTACTATTTGGTAAAAGTCTTATAAAATCAGTAAGGCTTTAGTGGACTTCCATGTTAGTATCAAACTGCAAAGCAGAAAGGAGAATTAAATTTGTTCTTCTCATCTGCCAATATTACAGTATATGGAAATATAATTATCACTATATATTAAACTATAAGATTAGGGGACAACAATGATTTCCTCTAGCTCAATCTACAAAATTAAAAGGAATATCTCCTGAAAACCATTTGGTCCAACTTCTTCATTTTACAAATTTGGGAACTTGGCAAAGAAATTAAAGGGACCAAAGGTTATTTGGGCAAAGGCTTACGAAACTACTGTTCTGAACTGCTTACACCCACACAGTGGTAAGTGAAAGACAGGGTCATGCACTGCAGAAACAAAAAGCTTTTAGAGTCAAAGGCTCCCAAGACAAATCCTTATTTGTCCCAAGACAAATCCTTGTTTCCTTATTTCTCTAAGCTTTGGTTTTCTATTTACAATGTGAAGCTATCATCTCCTACTTTCCAGGGTTAGAAGACCACAGACATCAGCCTAGATCTATCTGTACCTAATAGGGTAGAAGCAAATAACAGCTCCTGTTTGAAGTTAATTGCATATAATTTCTAAAAATTAGATTAAAATGTATCAGAAGGTAAACTTGCAGTGGCTAGGTTAGCATGCTTAATAAGCTTCCAAACGCACTCACCTTGTGCATCCATATCCTTCCCTTCCGGATAATGTGTGTTAATCTGTCCACACACACTCTGTGAAGTGGGAGATAGAAACTCAGTTCCGTCTGGGGAAGTATAATTGATAGTCCATAGGTGCTCCTATCCCCATTCCAGTTTCCATCGAAGATTAATGACACAATAATTACTCCTTTTTCAGACAAGACAAAAAACTTTACGTCTATCGCCCCACTCTCTGCATTTCGAAGGATTTCTCCATTGAGGGTATGGTTGGCAAGAAAAGTTATTTCTCCATCGCTTAGAAGTAACTGTTCTGTCTTTGGAGCCCAAATGTGCCTTACTCTAGGACCAAGAATATTGTCCCAGTAAGCAAAGGTTGCTGCTAATAAAGGGGATTCACCACTTAAAGCAATCTCTGTCTTGGCAACAGCTGGAGAAGGTGGTGGACAGAGAGTCGACATCACTGCATCCCAACTGTCACATTATCCAAAAGCGCCAAGGTTGTCTAAACAATGACATACAAAACCAGTGATTAGGTTCAGCAATTTTAAGTCATCCATCAAAAACGCAAATTTTGGGACTGACATATATACACTTCTATATATAAAATAGATAACTAATAAGAACCTATAGCACAGGGAACTCTACTCAATAATGACCTATATGGGAAGAGAATCTAAAAAAGAGTGGATCTATGTATATGTATAACTGGTTCACTTTGCTGTACAGCAGAAACACAACATTGTAAATCAATTTTAAAAAAGAAATAAAGGGCATTCTAAGGTCAAAAAAACCCCAAACCCTCAAATGATTTACGTATATGTGGTTTTCTCCTCTTCAGTCAAAACGATCTGGAAGCATGTCTCCTACATGAAAGAGACATTAAACTAGCATGGCAGGTGCATATTAAGTGTTTGCGATATGATGATGATGTACTACCATACATAGTAACATGCCACTTATATTCAGGGCATACACTTAGAAATCCAAAATAATAATGGCCTTAAAAAAAGCCTCTGAACCTTAATATAAAGTATTATATACTAAAGCTCATAGAATAGATCCTCACTGTTTCTAAATATCCAGCCTATATGCAATTCTAATATGATTGGATATTTGGTTCCTAAACCATAGGAACTAAAGAGAAACAAATTGAGAAAGGGAGGGCTCAGCTAGAGACCATGACACTTCTTGTGGGCTGAACTATGTCCCCCGCAAAAATATATGCTCAAGTCCTAACCCCCTGTATCTGTGAATGTGACCTTATTTGGAAGTAGGTGTAATCAAGTCGAGATGGGGTCCTAATCCAATGGCTGGTGTCCTTACGAGGAGAGAAAGATTTGGAGACACACAGGCAGGGAAAACAGGGCCATGCGAAGATGAAGGCAGAAACTGGAGTGATGCAGCAACAAGCCAAGGAATGTGAAGGATTGCTGGTAACTATCAGAAGCTAAGAAGAGGCAAAGAACGATTCTTCTGTGGAGCCTTTAGAGGAGCATGCCCCTGCCAACACCTTATTTCAGACTTCTAGCTTTCAGAACAGAGAGAGAATACATTTTTCTCATGTTTACATCACCCAGTTTGTCGTACTTTGTTACAGCAGTCCACACCTGACAGTAGAAAACCTTAAAAGCTGCTTAGAAAAGAGAAAAAAAAAAAAAAAAAAAGCCCAAAGCTTGCAAGAATACAACAATCTAGAACCATAAGAGAAAATAAGCAAAAAGTCCTCAATGCACTCAATGATTCTCTTTGGGTAACAGGGTGCTAAAGCCCAATACTGGTGTTTAAAATGACAGATAAATACATTTAATATGCTATTCAAGAAAGCAGCGTAGCCTTTTATCATTGCAAAGAGAGTTATACTAAACGGGTAAAAAAGCTTTAGTTATTTAAAACATGTAGAGAACTAAATGATTGAATGGGCCCAGTCAACCTTTCAATCTACTGAGAAAACAGAGAAGAGGAACTGCCCAAGGTCACCAAGCCAGGCTGGAATCCAGGTTTCTTGTATATCTTAACCCACCCCATTGTATCACTCTGACAGTGTACATTCAATGTGATGTTAATGTAAAATGAATCATTCCTGCCTAATATTAAAATTGAATACCTATGCATATTCAATACCAATTTCATTTAAACAAGTCTAAAATTGTGGAATCTATTCGTCATATAATGGTGAAAGATAGTAGTTAATAATAGGTGAACTATGATATATCTATCTTTGCCTGTATGATTGCTTTGGGAATTAACATTTTATCTGTAACTAAATTCATGTCAAAGTAAACCATTTTACTTAAAATAAAGAATTTGATCTACATCTTGTCAGGAGAGTTCAGAGATTGATGAAAAGCAAAAAAAAAAAAAAAAAAAAAACCCAACAAAAAACTACTCTAATTTTAGAGTACTGTATGAGCACTTTTATAATGATGTCAAGAATAGTTATACAGTGCTTGGCAAAACGCTTTACAGTAGGTATGTGCAGAAATGGTTTAACACAAGAACAGTTCTTGTGTATTTTTTTATTTTAGAAATTCATTTAGGAAATATTCACTTTTTTAATGTTATATCAATTTAATAGACTTAAGAGACTACACTGGGTATTAGTTGTATAGTTTGTTTAAAATATCCACTGTTATGGATACAATTTAAACAGCGAGTTTATAGTGACAGAATATAGGAATATAATCTGAATTGAAACTGTAATGATGCTATGATAATTAACAACAGCAAACTGGAGGCCAAGGAGACGAATTAAGTAAACACAGAGCTATACAATTATATGGTAACATATTCTTCTTTTGTTCTTCCTTTTTGGATAAAAAAAGGTGAATAATCGTAAAGGCAATATTGCAACTCAAACATTTCATTATTATGTTGAAAATAAAAACACTTCCTTAAATGGAATTGAGCCCTGGAGCAAATATGGTTAGATTGTGGGACAACTTTTTACCTGATTGTGAAAACTCAACTATTATAGACCACTAATTACATTCAATTTCATTGCTAGTATCATTAGAAAGAGAATAAGGGACAAAGACTACGTTGAATTATTTAGCTTTAAATTCTGCCAAAAGTCACAGAGGAGTACAGTTAGGAGAGTAGTAAAATGAGTCTACTAACACTTAAACTCATCATCTTTGGTAAAGAAAGTCCATACATACAGACATGGCTCAAAAAAATCAGTTCAAAACCAAGAGTCTTTTATCTATATATCTTATTTACATGCAGTGCTGGCTACACCAGAGAGTTATCAAACAAAAGCCGTAAAAGTCTCTGAGGGAAGCCAGGATTCAAATTGGGTGACCCAGTGGCTTGCCACATTCCTGTAAACAAAAAACAGGGTTCATGAGGATGTACCCAATATAATTCCTGAAAATCATCCAACATATGTAGATGTAAAGATTATACTAATTATCATCTGTTAAAACTGTTAGCGCAGGGCTAGTTTTGAAGTTTTGCTTTTTCTTAAACTTTGCTAAAAATCATCCATCTCTTCTCTGATTGATATTTAGAAAGTTGGTTGGTCCACTGCTGTTGCAAATCAGAATTCAACCATCATAAGGCCCCCACTTCTTGTAACCATGTTTTCTGTTTATTTTCTCCCAGCTCGAAGAGAAGCAGGATCCTAAACCAGCCCACCTTCCAAACCAGGAGCTGCCCAGACCAACTATTGACAGTGATCTGCTTGTAACACAAGATAGCTTGCAAC